>NW_009648234.1:1594047-1602309 GCF_000708025.1 Charadrius vociferus | reverse complement strand
CAGGGCTGGGTCAAAAGCTGCCTTCTTTTCACATCAGGATACTGATAATATTTGGTCAAATCCTCACTCTGCCAGCCGAAAGAAACTTCAAAAGCAATCTGAGGGTCTCAAGGAGGCTTGAAAAAAAGCTCCCCAAAAGCTTACAAGGGCTGCTAAAGGAAGCAGGGCTGACTCTTGGCAAGGGCCATGATGACTCGGGATCGATAAACAAGCCACTAGTTCCATCACCACAATTTTGAGACTCAGGGTCCAGATCATAAGTGCTGCAGATCTCAGAATCACACCTCCCTAACGAAAGCTTCAGCGTTTGATTTTACTCAAGAAAAGGCATGTCCCAGCACAGCTCATCACTTAGCTTTTTTGTGTGTGGTTCACTACCCGGAGGGGGCAATTTCTAACAAAGTCATCTTCTAGGATTGCGCTGTGGCTGCTTACCAATCACTAAAGCCCCTCTCCTGCCACCTCCCCGATGTGACCGCATATCCTTTTAAAAGGAATCATCTCTCTAAGTGTCCCCTAAGCACAACATTTCTCATTTTGCCCCTAGACACTCCAGGAAAAAGCCTGTCACCATTACTTCATTTCAAGACCATCCCAAATCCCCAGATCAGCCCGTGACTCTGCAAGCTATATTCCTCAGAGGCAGAATTGTCTAGCTGATAATCATTTAAATACAAGTCAGAAGATCTGGCTTCTGTTCCTGCCTCTATCCTAACCTTATCTGCCGCAAGGCAGCAGGCAAGTACAGCCTCTCTCCTCTTGTCCATTTGGGTTAAGCTGCATTCGCACAGGGCAGTGTCTTTTAGCGTGTGCACCATACCTATCACCGTGCGGGATGCCTGACTCCAGCTGGGACAAGTGCTAACGCACACCCAGGGCGGGACTCAGCTTTCTGTGGTTCACCTAAGAGATTTTAGAGCTTTTGGAAACCGTGCATCCTGAGAAACTGTGAGTCTTAGCTGGCACAATTATGATTTCAGTTCGAATGCCACCGTGCATATGCCCTTAACAGTTAATTTCACTGATTCAAATACAGTCAGTCCAGACTGAAATCGGCATAAAAGGAAGTCACGGCCCTGCTTTTTACCCCTAGATGCTTAAAAGGGTTAGGAAAATTCATCCCTCTGAGGGATCAACAGGATAATTCAAAACATGTATATTATGTAAACATCTGCCTATGAGTGTATGCAAGTAGGAGTATTCCACAATGTAAGCAAATTCAGAGCTGTCACAATAATCCTATTCGATTGCCTTCCTGAATTCTGGTAGTAATGATCTAAATGGGATATTTCGCAGCCAGGATTTGGATCTGAAGGAACTTAGAGTGGACAAGTCAGAATCAATTCCTCTGTAGTCAGGAGAGTCACAAGAGGCAAGATAAAACGCAAGCCCAAGAACAAATTAATTATCAAAGTTCAGAATCACTTGAAACAGACAACTCCTACAGTAATGAAAAAAAAACAACAACCACCAAAACTATCCTTCTGGTAAAACTGATTGAAAAGGGTAATAACTGCCTTTGTGAGGCTTACCTCACCAAATGTTTTCGTGAAATGACTCATCTAGTTACATGTACAAAGCAGTAAACATTTTTTCAATGCTTCCAGAAGCCATACAGAGTCAAAGTAAAGACTCTGCCAAGTTAAACAGCTATTGAGTGAGACCTTAATGTAGCTGTCACTGGTCTTCAAACACACTTAATGTCAGCATTCCCTGCTCTTCGCATAAGCATTAGAAAAGCAGGCAGTTCTACAAGTTTTGGCAAATTTGTTCTTGTTAGAGAATTACCTCCCTCTCTAGAAAAAGAAATCATCTGTAGAAAAAGAACACTTTAACAGCAGAAAACCCATGAAAAGTAGCAGGCACTGTTCACACATAATGCCTTCTTACTCTCATGTTTCTTGCCGTATCAGCATCTGCCCTGATCTTCCGAGGGCCCTAGTTTCACATCCCTACTCACAAATCCAAAATTAAATAGGAATGTGCATGATACCCAAGCACTGGAAAGGCCTTAATATACATACAAGCAGAGGCTGAGAGAGCTGTGATTATTTAGCCTCTAGGTGGGGAAGGGGAAACGTTATCAATGTGAATAAATGTCTGAGGGTAAGGACCACGGGAGACCGAGCCAGGCTCTTCTCTGTGCAGTGACGGGTCAAGAGGCAACAGATGCAAAGTGAAATACAGGAAATTCTATCTAAACATAAGAGAAACCTTTCTTGCTGTCAGGATGCCACTCACCTGAAGACATTGCCCAGAAAGAAAGTGGAATTTCCATCCCTGGATATACTCCAAACCTAATGGGACACGGCTCGGAGCTAGCTGCTCTAGTTCCTCCTGCTCTGGGAGGCGGTCAGACTAGAGGATCTTCCAGCCTCGATCATTATGTGCTGTAGAGTTTCTTTTAATACTGTCTTTAGCAGAGTATATATATAAAAAACACAGTTCACCTGACTTAATATTTTGCATTTCTGTTCCAGAGAAAATATTAGCGTTTGTCTTCATTGTGACTTGAAACAAAATAAGAATTAATTTTTCATAAGGAAAAATATAAAATTGTTTCATGTCAGGTTGAACACTGCATAAAATTCCAAACTTCAAACAAAAACCTCTAACGGTCATTGTGAAATGTCACTCTAAACCCAATGATTTCAAAAAGGACCTTCTTCAACTACGCAACATTTTGATTTCAGAAATTTTTGTTTTCCCTTTTTTAAATTGAAATTAATTCCTATGGAATATGTGCATACAAAAACATTTTAACAAAACATTTTTAGCCACTTTTTCAGAATAGGGCAAGTTCTCACTTATACCCCATTCAACACTGACTGAGGGGGCAAAAAAATAAATCCCCAGTCCCCAACATCTGCTTTGAGATAAACAAGAGCCTAGAGGTCTCACACTGCACAGGCCGTTAGAGCGTCATAACCAAAGCCTGCTTTGTAAACCTAAATTTAAACCTGTCTAAGAGTTTACTACAATGAAGTTCTAACTAATGAAGATATACCAACTCCGAAGAGATTTCCAGTAGTATAGCTGTAAAACAACAGGGCTAGATTCTCCAGTGTTACACCCAAGAAAAGTCAGTATAATTCCACAGAAGTAGAAACAAAATTGGTGTAAGGCCTAAAGAAGGACGTCAGGATTTTCCATTAATGAAAACATTGCTCTTTCTACATAACAGTTCTAAAAATAAACTGTTTATAGCTCCATATTAAAAAGAGAAGGCAGAATTCACCAGGAAAACCTTGTTCCCTGGATCCCTGCCACAACGCATACTGTATTAGGAAATCATTTGAAATATTAATACAGCAGTTTATCCTGGACATTTGTACAGACACTGAGCTCAAGCCGTCTCCCCAGCTGTTTGTGCCAAGTTCAACTCTTCACTGGCTCCCTGGAGAGTCTTTGCTAAGCAGAACTGAGAAGGGAGGGGGGGGAAAGGCACAAAGAAAAATTGCTGCTTTAAAGGAAAGAGGGAGAGACAAAGGGTTGGAGAAAGGGACAAAAAGATCCAAAGATTTTCTTTCTATGGCTGTCTTCAGAGCTAAAGAGGTCACAGCTTTTAACAAAGCCTCAGGCTTTTTAAGCCAGCAAAGGGTTTCATCTGTGGGCATCTTCTTAGCCTTACCCATCACTTCCACTGTTCATAGTGGAAAGAAGATTCTCCTCAGCAATTCGGCACCCTAACCTAGTCCAGGACAAAGAAAAGTTCTGTCCTTTGTTTTCTGGACTGTCTTTCAAGTTGACCAACAAACAAAGTTGCAATATGCCAGGGCTAAATAACCTTTCCCAGCACTACCACTTCCATCTCTATGTCTAGGTTAACCAGGTCAAAAGATGATCTTCAGTCACAGACTATATATTTTCAGCTCAGGGAATCTAGCAAGCAGGTTCTGTAAATGCCGCTATTACCCTCTTCACTGCTGCAGGGATTTGTCTTAGTACACTAGATCGGTTTCCTCCCGGGAAGAAGACGCTCAGGTGTCACTAGTGGGAATGTTTTCACCTTTTACTGCCTCCCCCTGTCAAACACATGCAAACTCACATGCAGTTTCAATACACCACCTAAAAGCTAGTGGCAGTAGTCAATAATATGTTAAATACATGAACAAACCTAAATCAATTCATTCTGCCAATATAAAAAAAAAAATCTCCATGAAGTTTTGTAGCGTGTCGTCTTCACAGCTGTCCTTGTTACTGTGGTTCTGGACTCCAGGTGAACATATGTACCAGTAACGTATAAAAAAATTGACCCTGTGAGAATATTGTGGTCCACTTTCCTCATCCATGTCCTTCTTTTGTAAAGCACCAGGAGAGCACTGGATAAATTCAAGTTAGTCAGGAATGCAAACTCCATGCTGAATAATTGCCTCTCAAAGCAAAGAAAAATAATGTATGGAAAGGCATTAGATCAGAAATCAAAAAGTTAATTACACAGGACTGAAGCAAAGTCCATCTGATCTTAGGGCAACATCTGAGTTTATTTCCTCCTTTGCAAAAATGGATAATCTCTTTCCTCCAACTGCTACCCAGCTAAGCTGTAAAGCTTCAGGGCATTGGAGTGTCTTGTACATTTTGGTTTCAACCAAGTTTAATTTCATTCATGTTGGTTGTTTCAGTGTTTTCATGCATAGTGTAAAAATCGAACGGAAATTCACCCATTCAAACCAGTTAAGAGAACCAAAAGAAGTGAGGGATAAAATACAAGCATATTGAGAATTTTGACTAGTTACAGTTTCCTTGAGTTAATACAGCTATTTCAGATACTGCAGGTATGTGGGAGAGGAAAAGAAGGAAAGGGGAAGTAAAGCAAAGGACACAGTCACTGAGTGACATTAAAAAGATGAGGAAGATTAAAATAATTTGTTGGACGCTGCTGATTTTAAAAAAAGATGTTATGAAGCATTACTATTAAATATTCTAATGTTTGACTGTGGTTTTCTTTAGGGAAACCTGAACATCTTTTGTAAACCAGCAAGATTATACAAGAAATACCTGACTTCTCTCTATTCGTTGTTGAAATGGGAACAACCTACAGGACCATGAAGCACTTGATCATTCAGGTCCAAAAAAAGACACAGAAGGCTGTCACATATGAAACAAGGGAATCCTTGTTTGTCTGGGCATTAGCGAATGCAAATATTGAATAATATTCCAAATCAATATTGTTAAATCAGTCGCTGTGAGCCAAATTCAGTCTTAGTGCATTGCCAGTAAAATCAGTGGAATTATGTAAAGGGTTATTAAAAACAAAAACAAAAAACCCACACCACCAAATTGCCATCATGCAACTGCTACAATAACCTGCCTTTTTTTTTTTAATGATTTTTAATCTTATAAACATCATACTTTCACTAGCCATTTTACCTTAGACTCTTATCATTTGTCGCCTGAAGCAACCCAGTCTGGAAATTCCTGGGTTTGTTGCAAAAGTTCACTAGAGTAGCACATTAGTCAATACCAAAGCTTGGTTTGTCTTTACCTGTCAGATGTAGGAACCGAGGGGATTAGGTGACCCTAACTCTGTTTTATCCAATATGCTATGTTACTATACAGAGGCACGAGTAATGGAGAAAAGGAAAAAACAGAACAGGTGACCTGAGCTGTCAGCATAAAATACACAGTAACAGCACAGCAGTTCATAATAGCAAGAAAAACATCAAAGAAATACAATACTTTGCTGAACAGGAGGCATTCAATGTAATTATTAATGCAAAGAATGAACATTATTACCATAATGGAACTCGAGCTGCATCTGAACAGGGCCCCCTGAGGGAAACAACTTGACGTATGTTTACAATCAAGTGTACTGGGGAAACAAAAGGACACTCTAACTAAAGAGACATATTTATCTGTGCAGTATTTAAAAATGGCAGAGAGCAACTTCCAGATAAATCACCATCTTTCTAGGAATACAATCTTTGCTCTCAATAACAGATCAAGCAGTCTCAATTTATGTTCAGGTTACACCTATAAAGAGTATACAGACTAATGAATAATTAATAGATGTTACGGATGAGAATAGTACTTTAAAAGCACATCAACAAAAATTATTTTAGGAGGTTACAATCCACTTGCAGCTCCACAGCACGTTCAATCATCTCCTGAAGTATTTACCAGTTATTGAACTTTTAAAATATTGTTAGTAGGGGTCAAGTTAACAGATCAAGAAAACCCCAATTCTCGTTAGAAATTAGAAGAGAGCCATGAAGTAAAAATAATGGGCCTCCAGTGAGGAGATAAAGCTCAACTCTTGCTACAGACTTCCTGCCACTGCTACAAATGTGCTTCAGCCATTTCCTCCTGCGTCACACGTTCAAAATTGCTTATAGACCAAAAGTTTTGGGGGAAAAAAAAAAAAAAGAGCATTCTTGCACATTCTGTTCAGGCCACAATAATTGTATTCTGACAGTGTCAAAATATGCCATCATATTATCATATACCTGAGAAATTAAAAGTTATAAAAATCTTAGTGAAATGAATTTGACATTGTGAAAACCAAGCTAGAAAGTTGAAGTGATTTGTTTTGACAATTCTTCCACCTAAAACTTTATCTAAGCCTGCATCTTCCTGGGAAATGTTTCAATTCTGACAAAACCATGTTTTCCAAAGAAAACCTGTCCGTGCCCAAAATGTTTGCACTGCTACTGCAGCACATAAAACTGGACTGAGTTCTCAGCAAGCTCTTTAAGATGTTACTGTCGCTGATGCAGCATGTCTGGCATGAACCTGGGGGCAAGCAATGACCTGAAGGTCTTTGTTCAGCATATTGCTGCTGTTTGCCTACACCTTACTTTCCTTTAATGCTCCAGCACCTCAGCCTCTCTGGTCTCCAGCAGATGTTAACACCTGCGTCTCCTGGAAAGCAGTAACTCACAGCTACCTCAGCCCAAGCAAATACATGTTTATATCACTCACTCTTTGGAGAGTTTTTGGCAGAAAACTACCCCTTAGCTCACTTTGTAGAAAGCGCTTGGTCAGAAAAGTGAATACAGTGCATGGATCCAAATTAGCATAGTTACATGGTAGCTTGTATCAGTCTGTCTAAATATAATGTTTTTCTTTACGATGAGGTGAGGGCTTTGTTAGCTTTGTTTGGTTTTTTTAACGGTATTAATAAAGTTCATTAGTTATAAAGATTCATTTAAGGGGGTAAGGGGAATGGCCATAAGTGCTCTCTAGGCTGGAGGAAGCCTGTAGGCACCATGAGCGTTAAAACATATTAAACAGCACGAGCCCAAGAGCCCTCTGGAGTTTTCTTTGAGTGTATTACTTTTAAATTAGAGATGGGAAATTTTCCCTGTTGAAGCTGGACAGAAAACAGCTGTGCTCATTAAAAGAGGAGGAACTGCTAAGTAGTTATATAATCAACACTATGTAATTAACAGAGAATTATAATAGTAGATCTAACACTGAGCTGAAGTTGTGTGCCGTGCAGAATGCTAACAGCTCTGCAGTCGGCTGCCCTTTACGTTGCTCCCCGTGTTCAATCGCGTTGCCCAGGCTGCAGATGCAAATGCCGCCGTGTTCCTCAGGCTCACATAGCAACTGAGACAAAGCTTCTCCACGCCAGCTTGGTAAGAAAAGTTTGCTCAGAGGGGTCAGGCAATCCAACATTTTCTTATTGTCAACACAAAAATGTCTACGCTGTTTTGTAACAAGAGTATCAAGTAGTCAAGAAGAGCTTCCACAGAGCAGGAGGGTGGAGGAACACATCCTAGAATTGTTGGAGCCGCCCCCCAAAAATTTCCATGTGCTCCTGGCCATCGTAAAAGCATGCTGAGCAGCAACACGAGAGGACTACTGAAGCAGTCCCATGTTTAGATCTGTGGAGACTCTATCCACATGAAAAATCCCATATGCAGCACCAAAAGACTAGACACAAAGATGTCCCTAGCTCATATCATTTGTTTGCAGGTCCCTCTCTGTGGGGAATCACATAGGCTGTTTATTGATGGGATCACTGAGCCAATGAAATATTGCTAGCATGGGAAGTCAACGAACCTGAGAAAGATAGAGCATCTGCCATAGCTAGAGCCAATCTGAACGTCAGAAAACATTTGGATGTAAGGACAGACCTCTGAGTGAATTTACAGAAGCAAACAGCACTAGCATGCAACATGAGAGATGAGGATTCAGCCTCCTGTGCCATCAGGGAGCTTGAACAAACACCTTTCAGAGATACTCCTGTTGCATAACTTCCACTGATTTTAATGAGAATTAGATACCAAAATACAAAAAAAAAATCCCTACCTTAGT
>NW_009648234.1:1583386-1593922 GCF_000708025.1 Charadrius vociferus | reverse complement strand
ACTCTTTCCTAAACCATACAGGTGTCATCTCTGCTAAAGAAGCGTGATACACTCCAGCGCTACAGAAGCGATGAGAGTCAACCCCGAATGCAAAAACACAGGGACCGGTAACGCTGTGTCATTTTGTTTTAAGGCTGCTGCGCCGTGTTAGCTGGAGGGCACCTCATGCAAATTCATTCCCTCCTGCCAACAGTTTACAGCAGGCAGGCTCCGCTATGCCGTAATTATTCAGCAGAAACCTTCAAAATTCAAAGAAGAAAGTAAATAACTCTAAACTACATGCAATGGCCTGCCACCCTTGTCCTGCCATCGTCCACCTGGCCTACAGGACTCCTAGTTGGGCAAGTGTGCACTACAAGTCCAGGTAGCCAAAACGCCGTAAGGATCCAGAGACTCCAAGGCTGCAGATTTGCCCTGCCAGGGCTGAGACCCTTCTCAGGAAGGGCTATTGTGGAAAGCAGAAATCCATTACAGCATTTCTCTTCCCCCAACTGCAACACGTTCAAGCTTTCTGGGATTCAGTTCTACTACTGTATCCTTCATCCCAGCTTGTTTGCTGCCAAGAAGAGTGGGAGATAATACTGATTATAGTTGACAGAAACAAAAGGTACAGCTGGGAGTCCTCCACAAACTGCTGACATTGGAAGCGATCATTAGCAAGGAACAAAACTACTACTGAACCGCCGTAAACTGCTTTTAAGCTGCCTACTAGTGAATATATATATACTAAACAGCTCGGTCTCTCCTCCATTATCCACAAGCAGACTGACAAGCACATTCCTTACCCTGTGCCTGGATTTGGCACTCTGTGGGATATAAAACTGCCAAATTCTAAACTGTTCTGGTCCCATTTAAATACAAATGCACCAGAGGCATTCTCCCTGTGTTTCCTGAAATGGAATCCAGTTTGCTTCAAATTGCCTTTGTACAAAAGAGTTCTGATAGTGGCACACACATCTTCCAGATTCAGTCTTTTGCTTTTTCAAAACTGACAAGTCAGGTGGGCCAAAAGCCGCACAATCTGTCCTCCTCCTCCCTTCCCCCAGAGAAATAGGATATTGAGACTTTTGAGTACATTCATCAACCAGCAAGTACATAGTAAATTTTAAAATATAACCTAGGATTCCCAATTTCCTAGTCTTTTTCTTTAACCACTAGATGACACTACTTCCTTATATACCAGCCCACTTTTCCAAGGTGTCTGAGCACCTCCACCTCTTCTTGGCTCCAGCTGGAGCTCTGGATGATCATGAGTTCTGGGTATCAATTCCAAACTCCAACACAGAAACAAAACGATTAACAGACTAGAAGATAAGCAGCTCAGGTACACTGCAAAGTTTTTCTTTCATACGTTTTCCTTTCCTTTGTGATTGACTCTTCTTTTCCCAGCCTAACCAGGCTGTTCCATTTAGATGTTTTGTGCAATTTTCTTGCAGTCTACTGAAAATTCCATAATTACCAAGGCATACCAAAGCAGATAAATATTAACTGAGCCTTCCAAACAGCTCTTTAAAAATTCCTGGATGCAAGGTTGTTATTATGCATCAAGACACACCTGTTCAGGAGGTACTCACTTATGAAAGAAAGTTAAAGGTCCTTATTCTGCAACAGGATCTGCCAGAGCACGTATTAAATCATAGAAAGTCTCGGGGATCTTGATCTGGATTCACTGAATGGGATGACAACACTATGATTTAGAATTACTGCTACTTCCTGTTTTCCCATTTTTAGTGATTGCTCAATACCGCAAGTCAATGTTGCAGTATTGCAAGTGCCACAAGGATGCATGAAAAAGTACTTCATCAACTGCTTTCGTATGAGTTTAATGATAAGGATTGGACAGACTGTTTTAGCTTCCCACATTAAAACAGAATTGTGTATTATACTTTAAGCTTCAAAACTTTTTTTCTTTTCCTCAAGCGTTAGTGCTTTGGTTGTGGTTGCTTTTTTTTTTTTAATTGCTTCTGGAATGGCACACTGTCATTTAACCCTCTTGTTCAGCTCATTTTCCACCTTCTCTATTTTCACACACAATTGAACTGACTTACAGCAAAACAGAATTTATTAAGCTGAAGACAATGGGGATAATCAACATAATGCACTGTCTGCTAATCCCTGGTTACTCCATTCGTTTTTTAGTGTTTATTCGACTTTTGGTCTACATTGTTTAGAGCAGAGAATATGGATTTTCTTCACTGAGAAGAGTCATTCAATTGGAAAATGCGTGTGATACTTGGTATGTTGTATGCACAAGTACCAGCACAGCACTTGATAAAAGAACCATCAATCAAATCAGTGTAAAGAGCTTAAATTCTCAAGGCTCTGAAAATTCCTTTTAACAGCCTGTACAAAAGAAGCAGCAGCATGAGGGGCTGCATAAATGTACCTAGCAAAAGCATAGTCAGAAGGTTGTGATTATTCATTTCCAGAAGCACACACAAGTCCCAGCTGAGATCTGGCTGCCTTTGCATATGGATTTGTATACGCACATCAGTAGAATTCACCTGTGCTGCAGAGGATTTGCAAATCAAGATCTCAATCCCACAAAGACCCAAAAATGTGATTTACCATGCAGACTTTGATTCACACCATCCACCTTTCCCACAACATTGTTATCCTAAACACACTAATAGCATAACATTCTGGGATGCATGGGACCATTATTGCAAGGAACACTGGGTGAAAGATGCATGGGTACTCAAAACTATTCAACACAGTACTATTATTTTATTACTTTAAATTCACGCTACATTAGCAATCAGTTTTCCCATCTCTTTGAAGTAGATGCTGCAGCAAGTAAAAACAATAACCCGAACAGTAGCAAAGAGGCCTATTTTCAAAGGATGGGGGAAAAAACCAAACCCAAATCACACAATAGTATAAGAAAGGGTAAGTGTTCAGTGTCCCAGATGGTTTGCTTCACATAAAAGCAAAAAACCACTGTCAGAACAGCAAAATCTATCCTACAATGCATTATTAGCTTTGAGAACACAAGTATGGCAAACGTAAAACACCAATCAAAATCCAACATGTCCAATTTCCCCATGTCAAGACATGTACTCTCATTTGAACAGGCAAACATCCAACCCTGAATTACTGCTGATCTGTAGACATCCAGATACCACATTACAAACAACAGATTCAGTCAACTGAATAATTGACAGAAAATTAAAAACAGCTCTTTTACACATATCTGATTGCAGTATCTGACAGCGCTTTCTGTAATGCAGGGTGGTCGGGGGGAGGAACATGCTATTATTTATACAAGATGAACAACAAGCTAAATTGAAACATTTTACCAAATGTATCTTCATGGAGATATTCAGCCCTTTTTATTTTTTATTTAAAATAAATGGTATTTCTATTTGTATTTAATTTCCACTTTGTTTCATTTCTAACTGACATGCCATTATACTTCAATTTGCTCCCTGTTCCAGAGTGTTCATCATTTAAGAGAAAGCGTATTTTAAGTAGTGTGAGAAAGTAACTTCATAGACTACATGCTAAAGCAGAACAAGCATCCACACTCTGCTCACCGTGATGGTGTGCTCCCCCCTCCAAGCGCTAACCTGACCTTCACCTCCTGTATCCCTGCCCCAAGCAATATCCACTCAGGTGGTCAGAATGGGGGCATCTAGTCTTGATGGCGGCACCCAGATCAACGTGGATTTGAAGATACAGACAACACCACAAGAGCCAAGGACTAACTTGAGCAATGCTGGTACTGTGGTCAATACGTAAATATGACTATAGGTCAATCATCTTACCCCTGTAGATACTGAACAGCCCAGGAGCCTTTTGAGCTCTCCTGCACGGCATGCCAGGATCTCTCCTTGAGCAGGGACACCGCTCAAGGTTACTCCTCGAGGTTCAGAGATTCCTTGCCACAACAGATCCTCAGTAAGTGACTAACAGCATGCTAAACTTTGAAATCTTAGCTAAGTGATATAAAGGATTGATTGCACATATAGAGACCTCCAGACATAAAAGACTGACCAAGTCTGGGACTAGGACTAGAGCCAGCCGCATCGAGACTCCTCTTGGAGAAGAAGACAGAAAGCCAGGGGGTACTTTCTGAACCTCATGACTCAACGGGAGGGTGTCCCTGACAGTTCTGCCTGATCCCATCCTCTATGCGGTAAATAACCAAGAGTGCCTTGCCATGGAATCCTGTTAAAACACTGTTGCATTTACTATCAAACTTCGTTGAATCCCTCTTTTATATCAATAAATGTATTGCTGCTTCTCTCTACGAGTGAAGTGCATCACTCCATCTGCGACACTCACACTAAAGAGCTAAGGGAGAGTGTTTCCATTCTAGAGTCTTCATTTTAGACAGGGAAATTCAAAGGGCCTTTTCAGAGTTAACCATGACATTTCAATGCGAGTTCACTACCTAAGGTTACCTTCTATATCCCGACAAGCCACTGATTTCCTCCTATCTCAGCTATATATCTATCATATGGAAGTAACTATTTTCCCACCTTATAGGGTTCTTCAGCATTTGTGTCATGGTTTGCACTTTGCTAGTGCAATGGTGAGGGAAACAGAAATGCTTATGTAAATCAGTCTGCTGAATTCATAGTTATACTGTTTTCTAAAGTCATTGCATGGGTTATTTCTGTGAGTCTTCAACCCTTCAATGAATACCAAATATGGTAAAATATTACCAACATCTTGACAAATGAGGAAAATTTTATTGGAAAATTTGGGTTCTTACTCCTGAGATAGAAGGAATAATTTTTAATAATTTTTTATTTGTATAATTTGTACTAAGTTTCCCAGGCTCCTGTGGTCTATAAGTAACACCAAGGTTTCCTCTTCTCATCCATCTCTGCTGCAACAGCAGTGTCCTTGGGAGTCCCATGGAAACTGTTACGATACAAGTGTCCTTTCTAAACTCTGTTAAACAAGCCAGCTACTAAGAGATGTGGAGAAAAAAGAAGAAGAAAAAAAAAGAAAAAAAAACCCACACAAACCAGGAAAACTATGCATTTGATGCAGAATCTCCAGCAAAGCCAGGAGGGTTTGAGCATTCAGAACCTCTATTTTAAGCTTCTGGAATTAGACACCTGCGGCTACTGCTGGCCTTCAAAAAGCCTCTTTTTTTTTTTTCTTTCCTCCCAGCTTCCAAAAGCTGAATAAAATGCAACAAGTTATCTCAACATTTCCACAATCTTCATGACAGATAAAAGGTTTGAAAAGGAACATAACAGAGGACATGGTTTGCAAATTAAATATTAGGTACGTATTTGTGAAGAAAATAACTCACAGAATGCTCTTCAGGTTCAGCTCTCTATCAGCTAAATTGGATCTTGTCTGTGAGAAAGATAAAAATCAACAGTTCCCTATCTTTAATCTATGCTTTAATAAACCCATTTTTCTCAAAGGGATAAGCATACCTGGTTGGATTTCTGTAGTTTGTCAGGCATGGAGTTTGAGGGTTTTTGTGGGGAGCATGGGGTTTGTTTTATTTAAGTTCATAGCACCTTCCATTCTACCTTGAGCCAAAAGACAATGTTTAATGACCTTGCCACCTATAGAGACACAACTGACAAACAGTATGCAGACTGTACCTAAACTCTTTTCTGTGTTCTGACTTTTCTAGCAAAGGCATTAATGCAAAAATGTGTTTCATTTACCAATAAGGTAAGAAGACTTAGATCCCTGCAAAATAAACAATCAAATTTCTGCAGTTTAATCCAGCATAAAAAATATGAAGGTCACCCTATAGGGCAGAATTTATCCTGGCTTGGGTCCACATACCATCAGCTTAAGTCTGAATAAAGTGATGAGATGCATTCAGCTGGCTCTGTACGCAGGTTGGTATTCACCCAGTAAGCTCGAAAAGGCTATCTGGGACACTTTGACCAATGTTTCCTTCTTCCACCTACCTTATTTGAGTTCCCACTTATTGCCTTTACATTTTCTGTTCTAGACAGAAGTTCATAAAAATGGGTGAAATGCTCATTTCAAATGCAATAACTGTCATTTATGACATCTGTAATATGGGTACATGCATTCAGCAAGTGTTCCTCACCATGTAATTATTGTTTTTCTCAGGAGAGGAAAAAAAATCCATATACATACACAAGATCTGCTGTAAGAACACATTGTCTTTCCTATTATCCTGGCGGTAAGAAGATACAGAAGAATGATGTGAGGTTTAGGTAAACACAGGCACACAAGTCAAACTGCAAGCATTGGAATTTATACATATTTTCCCTTTGAAAAGGTTTGTTTATGAAGATAATTCAGCCCAACTTTATTTTTCTCAGGGAAGATAATGCTATAAAACAGTCATAATTCACTGCTTGGGCATTACAAAGATTTACGCAGAAGGACTGGTACAAACATCTTGGTCTTGGCTTGATGTGATTATGCTATGAGTCAAACCACAAAGCAGTGGTCCCCCTTTCATTCCCCATCTCCTACAGAAAACACTTAAAATTCTGATGGCTCTCATCTGTTAAGTTTTCATCATTTTCTATCCTTGCTTCACCATTCCTATCCAAAATCTCCTCAGCAGTTTATATTGCTTATGTTAAAACTCTTCACTTCTTCCCTGAAGAACTGCATCACGCTCATACAGTCCAAGCACTACTGCAGACACTCGAGATGACAAGCCTGTGAGAGCTGAGTATCTTTAGTGCCTTTCAGGATAAGGATCTCGAGCACTTCCCAAGATACCCTCAAGCCTGAGGAGCTATTCTTTCCTCCATTTTCTCTCTCCATTCCTAGCAATTTATTAACAGCATTTGGTATCCAAATAAACAGCAATCTTAACCAGTACATACTCACTATATGAAATCTTTATTCGATTAATTCCCACTTTATGATCCTTGAAGTCATCTTCATCCGTTCAACAAGTTTACGTTCTGTATTTCAGTCTCTCCTAGAGACCTAAATGATCAGTCTAAGATACTGAGCAAATATTCTGAAAGCGCATCATCTGAAAACACAGGAGAAGGGCCAGAAAAAATACGTACCACAGGAGCTCCCCTAAGAACCAAGTGATTTATGAGAAACATTGGAAGACACTGTGGCAGAAGCAAAACACACCCCTGAATCCAGACCTCACCGACATGTCAGTCCTCTATCCATGAGTCCTATTTTCACCTCTCATAAAACCTATTCACCCAGTTGAGGCAAGTCCCTAATGCACAAAGTTGAGAGATTTTACCTTTTATTTCTGATACGACTTTTGATATGAGCTCTCCCCTCTGGAATGCAATTCGGACTCCAACAAGACAACCTTTTTTAAAATAAAGAAAAAAAAAAACACAACAAAAAAACCCACAACAACAAACCAAAACCACCCCCCACAATCACATTTCCAGGTAGTCATTTGTCCTCCCCAACTTACAGATTATTCTGCTAGGTTTTATGTTTATACCATACAACATTGGGAACATCCGATTGCAAAACAGCATTGCCACCCAAAACCCAGTAAATGCTGCAGCTTTCTTCTCAGCATCTTTCAGTCTTAGAACAATGCTGCAGATCAGCCTCACAGGGTGCTGATATTATCTCATACACCATTTGCACACTTACTTAGCAAGTCTTTGTTACCCTTTGCAAAGAAAAATGCATTTTCAGCTACCGTACAGTCTGGCCTATTGGTCTGTCCTTCCCAACCTTATCCTGTAAAGTTATGTTGTGGTTCTGGTCGGACACTTATGTACCTCTCTAAAGGCTTAATAAATCTGTCTTTCCAATAATGTAAAACTAAGTTGATTCTTCTATAGCTCCTGCGCTATGGAGTTCTTGGAAAACCTGTCATTTTTGACAAATAGTATCTCTCTGCTTTGCCGTGTAATCCTACTATAGGCCTAGCAATCAAAAACCTAATAGGCCCTTCACAGATTATATCTGAACTGGAATTACTTCTTTACAGCCTATGAACATTTTTCATATTAAAGCAGTGATGTCCATTTCCAAAAAATCTCCTTGTCATTTTGTGTGACTTTTAACCGTCTGTAATTTAAAGTATGATTGTGTTTACCCCCTACACCTTAACATGCAGAGTGAGCAAGAGAGCATTAATAATAAAGCCCTGTTTCACTGAAAAAATAAACCCCGCGTTCAGACCTGCAGCTAAGGACCTGGCAGGCTGATGGATATTTTTCTAGTACCTCTCTTACCACAAAATTATAATTTATGAGTTTATTGCTATCCATATGGATTGCAGCAAAAGCTTAAGTGCCCTCAAGATAAGGGCAGGATAAATGGACAGGTAGGTATGAAGAATTGGATGGATCAGTAGAATAATAAAAGTATACAGACAACCCCTCCAAACCTTGATTTTTCTCCCTATAGTCACACATCTGTAGTTGCAAAAATTTTTATTTTACCATATAAAAGGCACTGTGCCACACACAATTGGCCCTTTTGCAATTTCAACCTATTAGCCAAAAGCTGAAGTATTTTGTTTTTATGCCTATACTTAATGCAAACATATCGACTTTATTATTAAAAAAAAGTCACATCATCGTGCTGTCTGTTTCAAGTTATTAGATTGCTCTTAATATTTGGGAAGGGCAATTTACCTCTCTAGTGTTATCTCAAGGTAAGTTTTAAATTTAGATCAAATAAGGAGCTCTCTGTTGGTCAGTTCTAAACTAAGATGAATTTCTCTCATAAGAACCTCTCTTGCATTGAATGAGCATGACTAGAATTTGAGAAATACCCGCATGGGAAGACTGCGTGGCTTCGAAGTTTTACTTGAGCAGCGAAGAATTTTGGTCCCCTTTGGCACTGACTCTGTAAAGATCTTAAAGATGTCACTAAATGGGTTAATTTCTTCCTTAGTTCACGTTCAGAGTCGTTTCTACTGCTATGCAACATTTAATTCCTTTTTGGACAGATTTGGGGAACAGCTTCCCTCAGGGCACCCAGCAGTTCCATGGAAAAGCTGGAAGCCAAATCCAAATCTTATGTAACAGTTCACAGCACTACCTATGAGGCCATACAATCTCGTATTTAAGACTTGGCCCCTACCAATATTCAACATAAAGCATACTAAGCTTCTGTCCATCTCTAACAGCATTTAATAAATTGCTTCACTACTCCATCCCTGGTGAAACGTATTGCAACTCTTATAACCATTTTACCATTTAGAACAATTTCTTACAGTTTCTTTTCAAGGCAAAAAGTTTTAGTTGATTTTTAGCAGCACACATGAATACACAGACTATCCCATCAATCCCGTCAATAATCAATAATACTTTCATTCCTTGTAACCAAAGAGGATGCATATTCAAAATAGCTCAAACAGACCCCACAAAATTTGAATTATTTGTCGGGGGTTTTTTAACTGTACTTACTGTGTAAATCAGTACCATTCTATTTCTTAAAAAATGCTGGCTATGTCAGTTTGATATTAGAAATGGACTTATTTATTGACCCAAGTTACATATGCACACATGGATTTAACATTTACTCGGACCATCAAATTTTAAGGTTCAAAAAACCAATTAATTTTTTCTTCTATTTTTTCAAACTGAAATTCAATACCTGCAAAAATCCACTAACTAATTTATGAGATATATTGAATATATATTTCAACATTCTAACATTATGCAGAGGAGATCTTTTATTATTGCCAAGATCATAAAGGATGAGCAGATTCAATATTTTATATTGCCATCTATTACTTAACACGAAGAGGACTCTGAGTCACAATGGTGAAGCAGCACAGCATTTCCTCTACCAAAGTCCCACCGCTAATTTCAGGTGTGTCCATATGCCACAGTGCCACACAGACATAACTGATGCTGTTCAAGCACCAGCTGTTGAACGTTCACATTACTGTGGAGGTAAGGGACCACACAGCCTCAGGGGGGTCCATCAGGCAACCCAGGTGAAAACACAACCGTATGGCATCCAGCATCAAAGCTGAAAGGTCCATATCCTCACACTGCAACAAAGTATCTCTAACACAACTTCCAGAATAGTCATAATGTAAGCAAAATGCACAAAGTCATGACGAATTAAACCTTTAGTTTTTGAATTTCTTGCTAGCATCCCACACCCCATCCATACTTTTTATTTGCAATGCAATGCAAACCTCTGGCAAGGGAACTACAGGCTGCTGAACGACTTAAAAGTACTTCAAGAGCTCAAAGTAGACAATGGAAAGACATTCACAGACCATTGTGCTGCGACAAATTCCTACTTATCAGGCAGTCCTGCAATGCTGTAGGTAAACCCATACCTCACAGCTGGTGTGAAACAGCTTATCTTTTCACTTACTTAAACTCTATCCAGTGATCTCACTTAAGGTGAAAATGTCCACGTAAGTAAAAAAAAAATAAACAACTCTCAATTTCTCATTCCTGGTAGACCGTGTTTATGTCAAAATTCAGGAGGGGTACAAAATTTCAGCCTGAACATTATCCTTTCACCTCAACATCAGAGGCTTATACACAGATGCACTAGTAAAAGGAGGCAGAAATTTATAATCCATTAGAGAACTTTGTTACTTACTGAAGAGGAGAAGATTAATACGTAAATAGTATTTTCAATCATCTTGAA
>NW_009648234.1:1580181-1583346 GCF_000708025.1 Charadrius vociferus | reverse complement strand
GACAAAAATGCCTGGGTCCAAAGATTTCTGAAAGAAATGGGTTTTTCCAAGAGCTCTCAAGAGATCAGGGAGTCATTTGCTGGCACTACCAATTAACCCAGCGTGTGGCCAGGACAAATTGACTTCCCCTGAAACAGAGATGGGCCAGAAAAAATAGTACCTTAAATAGTGAAAACATACAAAGGACACCATTAACTACACAAACAGGGCACAGCAATTTAGGAAGTCTTTCAGAGAACAGTGTTTTCTCATGTGTCTAAAAAATTCCTAGGACAATGACATATTTATCTAGTCGGTAAGTATCAAGCATTTACATAACACAAACTAAGACATAAATTAACAATGAAGCAATTAATAGACAGGGATAGAAACAAGCTCAAAGTATACAGTTTAGTGGCTGAAAAACAGAATAATTTTTTCCAGCTGGGCTGTTTACTGCAATTACTTCAACATACAACATCATCTTTCTAATAATTAACAAAACTGTATGGTGATTTCTGAGTTCTCATGGTAATCAAGTTCTGATTAACTGAAGACTTTACGGACTTGCATTTTTCTTCCCTTTTCTTTAAATCTAAACACATGCAGGCAAGCAGCTAAACAGAAACAAAAAGACAACCTGTAGCAGTACATCTTTGCAGATGTCTGCAATAATTTACGGTCTCAATCTTACTTCCCTAGGTGTCAGACAGCACCTACTCCCACCTGAAAATAATTATCATCCTTACCATTAACATGGTGAAGCTGATTAGCATACACAGCACCCTTTCTGGCTGATGATTCACAAAGCAGCACAGATGTTGCCTTTAGAGAGAATACATTTCACACACCTCTTCAGTTGAAGAGAAGGGATTTCCTGTGGCTAAAAAAGGCAGTTGTAAATGGCTGCTGCCAGAGTAAAGGGACAAGGGAAAAAATTAGGAACTCCCAGAGCTTAAAAGCTTTACTTTATTTCCATAGTCAGTATAACCTCCCAAAATATGCCTCCAGGCTTATTATCCTGCAACTTCACATTCAGGTGCTGCATACAGAAGCTCGGGCAAAATAGTTTATTAGCTCTGTTCATTACTGTCTGTGCGGTATTTTTGGAAAGTTTCATTGGATTGAAGATATTTCAAAGAGCAGTAACAGCCATGCTGGTATGTTACTGGGTTTGATACATTTGTTCCTATGCATTTTCAAACTCCCTTCGCAACGTTTAACATTTGCAGCTCCTGATGAACTTAAGAGTGACCCTGAGACCACAAATGCAGTTGCAACCTATCT
This sequence comes from Charadrius vociferus, assembly GCF_000708025.1. NCBI lineage: Eukaryota > Metazoa > Chordata > Aves > Charadriiformes > Charadriidae > Charadrius > Charadrius vociferus. Next base: position 1,582,080 of record NW_009648234.1, on the reverse strand, counting down.
AAAATATGGTGCATTTTTTCAAAAAAAGATCCTGTGGTGATGGCTCAGTCTCTGGGTGTTTCACATCCTCTCTTGTTTTAGGTAAAACATTTTATTATGAGACTTCCTGGCTGCAGTAGTATCAAAGACACTGTCTGAACCACTCAAGATGTTTTATTTCCTCCTCGGGAGGCAATTGTTCCATGTACCATGAAGAGCCTAGAAATAACTTCATTTAGAAAACTCTAGTTGGTACCAAACAGACTGCTTGTTTAGTCCTTATGTTCTACAGCTCTGTTTAATCTAATCGGTGAATACAGCAAAAAGTACCATAGAGCTTTAAATGTTACGTATACACTTAGTGCATTCTTTCTTTTGATGCCCCAAACCAACTCTTCCTATTTATCATTCGATACCCAAGGTTTTCATTGCAGCCTACTGCCACACACACTACACACATGTTTCTGAAAATCTGTACCTTTAATGGAACTGCAAAGTGCCAAAATGATCTGCACTACTGAGCAGTATAATAAGTGTTAGGAATGTAAAATAAATCCTCATAAAAATAATCTTTTGCTGTTAAAATTGTATTCCTTAACTGTGTTACTCTACCTTCCACTTAAGTTCTCTTAATCTTTGCATAATACGCTGGCTAGTTTAAAACCAATATAGTACTTCAACTTCAGACTGTGGCTTGCACAAATAATTTAAAGGTCAGTGGCTACCATTTTATTTAGAAGGACCGTATTGTATTTTATATTTTCCTCATGCTGCATTAGAAGTATAGGGAAAACAAAGTAATATTCATAGACACATCAAGCCAAAATATTAAAAAGAATAAAGGCTCTTGGAAGCTCTGATTCATTTACAGTAAGTTTCACAGATCAAGGACTTTTTCTTTAAATTTCTTCCATGTTGGAAGATTCTGTTCACAAAAGCTGAAGAAACACAACTCTGTCCAGCACCAGTAAGAATTTGGCTAGAGAACTGCATTTGCATTCAACAAATACAGAGCAGTAAGAGACAGACATCAACTGAAAAAAAGGCCAGAGGAAAGCAGCAAGAACAAAAATAAAAACAGAGTGGAAAAAGAGAAGTGGGTTTTTTTTTTTTTTTTTTTTTTTCCATAGGCTGTAAAGGAGAAGGCTGGTTTTCAGCACCAGGCAATTACACAGAAAGTAAACAGACAATAGTGAAGACAATCCTCTTATCTCCATTGATAAACAACAGTTGACATCACTAGTCTTTTTCCTTTTCTCAGGCACAAGCAGCTTGGTTTCCCCTCTCCCCCAGCATTAGATTGGCCTAAAATTTAAAGAAAGCCCCACAAAATAAGACAAGTCTTTCAGTATCGGCATCTCTCTCTGACTGCTAACTAGGATGTTACGTTACCTACTTAACATACAAAAATGCATATATAGTATGAGTATATAAAATAGTCTCACCAGCAAAAAAGAATTAAGCCAATCCCATACAGTTTCACTGACCTACAAGAGACCTTTTCCACGACAAGTTGTCTCTACAAGAAATGAAGTTTTGCGCATGATGATGCAGGTTTCTTATGAAAAGATAAAGCATCCAATTATGACAAAAACTGAATGGCGATCTGATGCTTAGTCTTCTCAGAGTTCTTGAAAAAACACTTAGTCATAACAAATAATCAGTGTAATTTATTATCTAATACCTGCACATGTGATTATTCCATATATTGTAGGTAATACCTAAATATAAATAGCCCATAGATACAACATTTATAAGTGAATCTCAAAGCAACTAAATAAATCAATTTCATTTTTTTCCACTGAATACACATGAAAATAAAACCAAGTTATTTGACTTGATCAACATCTTGAAGCAGAGCCCCAGCACAGGTTGCAGTAGAAATCTGAGTTCTGGAGCCTCAGTCAGTCCCATGCTCGT
>NW_009648234.1:1570406-1580135 GCF_000708025.1 Charadrius vociferus | reverse complement strand
TGTTATAAATAGAGACTCTTTCTTCATATCAAAGAAAGCCAAAGCATGTTTATAAGAAATCATTTCCCTTGAGAAGTCACATCTTGATGAGAAACTGTTTTTTAAAAAAAGACACTCTGATAAAACATTTCCAGTCAACATGAATGCACCTACAAATACATACAACATGCACTCCACATCAGGCTTCATCAGTACTGCTAGTGCCAGTAATAAGGATTTATTTTTTATTTTCTTTCCCTGATTCTTATAACCTTCTTTCAGAAACAGCTCTGGGACTACACAGTTGAATCCCCCAAAGACTTAAGAGTGTATGTATTCTGTTCCTTTCACAACTCATAATTCATTTTTGGAGACATAATTGAGAATATCTATCAAAACCTACAAGCATTTGCTGACCTGGGAAAAAAACGTCTTCCTGGGACTCTGAAGTAATACACTGCACTAAGACTTCAGGCATTGCTATAAGCTTTCTTGTTTCTGGGTCAAAAAAATCATAAAGTTCAAATGATATATAATGAAAACCATAAGCCAGTTATATAGTTTATTAGTTATAAGAAATCACACTTGAAATCAGGGCTCCATTGGGAATGTACAATCAAATTATATGACAGCCAAAGGTAAGAGAAAAAAAAAATAATATATTTGTATAGGTGTTTTAAAGAGCTGCTAGTTCAGCTGGGGAAGAGGGAAGGGTGCTGGCTACAGTTGCCTCGTGGCAGCTTTATAAGCCACATCTGCAGGACAACCACCCAAACCACGCCAGGTTCTGCTTCTAGGGAATAATCACATAAATGGAAACTCGATTTTGTTCACCAGCCCAAAACATCTCAGCAAACTTCAAGCAGCCTAAGTCGATCCATATTGGTTTACTGTGTCTGGGTACTAGAGGAGCGTGTGGGTTTTTCCTTCCCCTGGTTCCTACATAAAGCCAGCTAAAGCCTGCTATAGAATGACAACTCAAGATGATACATGCCTCTAGTTACGAGTTTTTCAATTCCCTATTTCTATATTTAGAAAAAACACTTTAAATGACTTCAGATTTCGAAGGAAAAGGTGTCAGCGTGCCATCCCAGGCATCATATCATATAATTCCCCTAACTCCCAATTAGTTCCTCTAAAATCCAGTTCGGACTCTATTTACCTTTTGCAAAAAGGATTAATTCATACCATGTATTAAAAACAAATCATTTAAGTTTCACTTACTTTATCCAAAACATTCCTTACTCACTGACCTTCCTAATTTTTTTTAAAGGAATTTGCATGTTGCCTCAATTAGTACTGCACCACTAAAACTTAAATGCAAACAGAGAAGACACTTCGATAACGTAATTCTCACTCAAATCAAGGCAAGGAGTCTAAAAAGAACATCTCAGTTTGAGCCTCTTTGTTCCTTAGTTCTTCATTTGTGAAAAGGATAATACAACTTCTCTAACTCACAGGGCTGTTGTGAAAGTAAGTGCATTAAAGATTAAGAGTGGCTCAGACTGTACAGTAATGGAGTAATACCTAAGATAGCATTTAGTTTATTCAAAGCCCTAGAAGAAATGCACAGCTTCAGAAATCCTGCAATATGCATCTAAAATGCTAAAGTATTCTTAAATCGTTCTAAATATATATTACCAAGAAAGGAGTTTGTGGCCAAGTGTAAAACAGCATTGTTCTTAAGAGAAAAAATGGCACTTTTATCATCCCTCCTTTTTTTATTCTCTCACTTTTATCTCTGTGTTTATTTCCACTTTATATTGTTGTAGAAGTCAACAGTGTAACTCAAAGCTTTGTAAATATGTTTGTTCAATAAACAAGTTAAATGTGTTTGCATAACTCTTACTAAAATAAGATCCAGCCTTTACTGAATGGCTACACATTGCCCATTTCTCTCTGCAGATACACATCAAAAATAGCGAGGGTAAAACAAACACACAGACCACAAAAAGTTTCCAACTATCTATCTTATCTCATAGAGGAGAGCAGGCCAAATTTTGCCAGGGAATGTGAGGAGAATGGTACAGCAAAGAATCACTCAAAGGGTCCAACATATTTTCATGACAACTTTGCATGTACTAAATACAAGGACAAAGAGAATTATGATGTGAATGTTTCCAGACTAAGAAATACATCAGAAAAAATTTAAATGCCCATACTCTACTGCTGATTTAAGTGGAACTGGTTAGGAAATGAGATACTAAACAAGGTCAGTAAAATTAGCTCAGAAGTCTTAAATAAAATCATTATACAAAGGTGTTGGGGCAGTGGCCTAATTCTGTTTCCATTGAAAAAGTTAATCAAAGAATGCTGTGGTTTACTTTGGTTTTCAGTTCCTTAGGGGACTACCTTTTGATAGTTTTTGCTTTGCACAAATGTTTACAGAATGACTGAAAAAAAACCACCTAAAACTGACAGCCTCTAGCACATTCAACTGGGGATTCAATGACTAAAACCAGTTCACCTCCACCACTTGCCACCATCTCCTCTCCCCAAAAAGCAACCATGTAACTTTGAAGCCATGAGGAAAGCCGCTTAGCAGACAGTATTTTGAATGTATTTAACCTGCTTCTTGCCAAATCACGTGGCAAGATACATTATCCTATAAGAGACCCAGAATGGACTGGCCTACCCACTAGATTCTCAATGCACAATACTCCAGGCATGCAAAACTAAAAAAATCCAAAGAAGCAAAAAACCAAACAAACCCACCCACACACTTCTTTTTTGATTTTTAAGGACTCCAAATGCACCAAACGTTACATGTAGGCTGGGGTAGAACAACAGAAAAACAGTCTGAAGGTATCCTCGCACTTCTGACCTGATCCACTGCTGCCTTAATCTCAACTACCCTGCTGAATTCCTCCTAACTGCTCTCTTTTGGCGAAGGAAGGCTCACCTACCCTAGCCTTCAATATACTAGGCCTTTCCTTCATTTAATGGCAATTTCTAAAGAAGGAGAAAACACCTATGGAATGAACACCTCAGTTTACATTTGTTTCTCTGAAGTCTTTCAAAATAATCCCTTTTATTGGTGCTTGTAGCTGCGACATGTATCTAGACAGCAAAGCAACTGTACCAACAGAACTGCAGAATGAAATAACTGCTGCATGCATCCATACATTTACTGCATTAATGATGTTTGACATTAGCTCCACCCCACCCATCTCATTGCCAAAACTGAATGCAAAGTTTCAAGGCTGGCGATTGCTCTGGCTTTCATTCAGAGACTAGGCTCAAGTGAAGACTGTTCCTGGGTTAGCAAGGCACAAATAGTTTTCCAACAGCTTTGTATAAAAATTCCTAGCTTAAAGGCAGCTCTTTGAAGTTCATAATCTCTTCTCTCCTTCTTACTGTTTTTCAAGAGAAGAACACGTGTGTAAATGCTTTATCATGGTGACTGAGTCTTGGCATTGTCTTTGATACTGTCTTGGTTTGTGTTGTAAAGATGATAACAATTCTAGCTGCTGGGAACCTGAACAAGTCCCCACATGCTTTTTCTACTTCTCTGCTGTTTATACCATCAGCTTTTTGCAAACTGTTTACATGAAGCATTATTAGTGGCACAGTTTCTGTTAACGTTGCAGCAAGGGGTATTTCTTCCCCAGCATTCCCACAGAGAAATGCTTTGCAGTCCAAAAGTAAAGTAGCAGCGTTCTCCCTTCACTTTTTCAACCTTATTTAAATAAGTAATGCTGTTTATTGTGCAAATGAGATTAATGTTCTTGATGGGCCTACGTGCAGAGTACTGCACAAGCCCGGAAGAGTAAAAACTCCATCTCCTACATTCCGGTTACCATGACTGAGTAAGAAGGTTGGGATACTCGTACAAGGGAAGTCATGCTTATACTTAGTCTCATTTACTACATTTGCACTGTACTAAATGGAATTATAGATGTAATTATACACCACGTCAAAAATAACTGTAGCTAAGCAGAACTACCTCTGCTCCCACTCATTTTTCCCCCCCGTGTCAGGCATAAGCACACAAAGAAATTCTGTACAAATGTAAATTAAGAGCTTATTTACTCAAAAAGATCAATTAGAGTAATAATTAATAACTGACCAATTTCAATAATAATTAACTATGATTACTGCTGCTCAGAAAATAGTACTCCAAGTGCATCTGGGCAAAAAACACTGTACATCAACACGAGATACGCTTGTCACAACCTATTAAAACTCATGCCACAAGAATTCTTACTGGACCACCAACCAAACAAAAATTCCTTTCCAGAGTTTAGTGGTTCTAACATCTGTCCAATATTCAGAGTTTCTGCCCACAGCTGACTGCTTTAAACAGCAACAAAAGCATAACACGCAAACTTACCTTTACACAATCGCAAAAACAGAGCCTTAAAAAGTACAGACTTCCACTTATTTTTTCCCCTTGAAAAGCAGAAGATGACATTTCACCGGCTTTACCTTTATAATTACTGTATGTAGCATGGTGTTTAAGTATATAAATTTTGTTGATAGATTGTTATTTCAATTAGTTCACTGGCTGATTTTCTATAATTACAATAGTTTGTCATGAGGTTGTTTTCTCTAATTTGTCGCCTCAATTATATAAATTAAATTGATTTACAGAAGTGTGTTTATATAGCTTACCTTCGATGAAGAATTTGCAAATGGAGCTCTCCGTAGGCTCTTCAGATCTTTGACCGCACTGTACATTTTCCATTGAAAAGCATCCCGTCTCAGTCTGTGGGAGACAGAGAAAGAAGCACTGAGGACATCCAAAAGCAAATACCGCTTACACAAAGCTCTTTTTTCTTCAACACTTGGCATTTTGCCTAGCCTGTATTTTGGAACACATGGCCCCTCCTTAAAAAAAAAAATAAAGTAAGAGCAGTTACCAGTTTTGTCTAAGGCTAAGGGAAGGCAAGGAGGTAAAGATATTTATGTTTTATTTTCAGCTCTGCCACCAACTTGTCACAAGCCCCTGGGGGACCCATTTAGCCTTTTGGCATCTCAGTTAACTCAAGTGCAACATAATTAATTCAAATGCCTAATTACACATTCACTTTCATCAGGGGACCACAAAATGACTCCCAAATTATTATTATTATCAATAGTTCTAAACACCAGAGGCCACAGCAAGGCTGTGAATCTGCTCAAGGCCATCAGTTTAAAATGCTTCACTATATAGATAATCTAAAACATAAAGCGTGTTGGCTCAGCTGCTAAAACGCAGGAGCCACCCAGAGCCCATTCCTCTCCTGTGATGGCACCTTCTGTCAATCCCTACTGCAGGACAGAATGAGCACCAATTGTTACTACAGCCAAAGCGTAGCATCCTACACCAACTCCACTCTTATAAAAATGAGCGGACTAGAGACAAGTCAGGAGAATCAAGATCTCAAGGCCAGCACTGAAATCCAGATGTGATAACTGTTTACTTAAATCTAAACCAAGGACTTCTGACTTCGAACCCTTAGAACATAACCCCAAAAGTTAGTATAAGAAAACACCTTAGGATCGTCCCAATTTTCCCACATAATGCTCAATTTCCATATTTTCATATCACACAACATAATATCACATATTATGCTATTACTAAAAGAATGGAAACTTATTCCTATTGAGATTTCCAAAAATTCTTTAGGTTCATAGAAAATAGCATTCTGTTCTTCACAAATGAGACTTGTCAGGCAGAAATGAGCTAAGTGCTTAGGAATCCTAAGTAAACAAAAACAAACCCAACTTCTTTCAAGCTTAATTAGCACCATACACAGAAAAGTGAGCCAAAAGCAATTTAGAATTGAGAATGGTTTTCTGTCAAACATAAGGTTAATCCTATAACCTGTAGCATTAATAAGCTTGCATAGGCCTTTTTGCTGGAAAAAAAAAAAGTCAAAAGAAAATTAAAGAGGAATTGCATAGAACTTCTTTCTTAACAAAGGATGCTGTTTTCATTCACAGTGGCGTAACTCAGGAGTCTTTTTGCTTCAGTGAGACAGAACTCTGATGAACACAGTTACGTAGGTAAAAGTAATACAAAATGTACAAGAACTCTGTACCTTAAAACCTCAACCTTTAGCTCAATTTGTTCTACCTTTTGTCTCATCAGGTTACTTAATAGTTTTGATTAACAGTAGAAAGAAATATTTAACCGATTTGATTGATACCTTAAAACTGAAATACTACCTCAGGAATGGAGTCATCAGAAAGACCCACATAACCTCCAAGATGTGAATTTGATTTTATTATGCTCAGCATGTATTGCCTGCCTAGAATAGCTCACTAATTGTCATGTTGCCCACTCACATGTCATTTGGAAGCCTGCCCCAGGGCATAGGTGCTGAGCAGGAATATTTTCACTTTGCAGCCCGTGGAATACGGCAGTGACTGTTGGCTCATTAGCAATCACTCGCATCTCCACAACACCAGAGCCCATGTGCCACTGCCACACGCTGCTTCACATTTCGGCGCATCCTTTTGCCTCGGCTATTGGAAAGACTCAATCAAGTGTTCTTATTACTCTCTGGTTTTGCTTTTCAAGCTTCAAGACAGACACCTGGCCAACCAACTGCTGGACTTCCTCTGGTAATCCGCCTAACCTCTTGGCTGGATCACATCTTTGCTGCATTTTATTTCTCAGTATGGTATTAAGAATACTAACAGGAAGGCTGGAGTTTCTCCTCCTCGATGTTCTCTCCTTAAATAGCAAAACCATATTGTAAATGTCCCCTCTTGCCCAAACACACACATTCTTTGCTCTATTTATTTTAATGTAATTTCTCCTGTTTCTACCAGTTACGGCCACTTTTAACTACCCTGCTGCTCTGCATGGGCTGTAATGAGAAAGGGTGAAACACCACATCAGTGAAACGCCATTTCTTTCAGTTACAGCCTGCTCAACAAAAGCGGGACCTCTCCTAAGACACAAACATTTCCCTGTTTATGAGTATTTAGGTTTTTGATAGCACAAGACAAAAAATTTTAAATAGCTGAGCACCTTAAGAACGCACACATCCCACTGAGAGTTGTTTAGGAGCTTCTCAAAACTTTTATTTTTACACCTGCAAACAGTGAAATCTCACAGGGATATTTGGCACCACTTTTCTTTTTTTTATCTTTTGATCTATGCCTAGTGTCATAGGCAAAAACTGTCTCAAGCCAGAGAATTTAACTTAATTATGCCAATTAGCATAAACTTTTAATTACTAGCTGTGGTACAGAGCAATAGAGACAACCAAGAATTAAGCAAGCACTTACAGAAGACACCTCAGCTGTGCTCCCAGCACACCTTTTGTGTCTCCACTTCTGCCACCTCCTCTCCTCCAGCGTCCCCTCGGGTGCCCAGGCACCCCCTGCCCTGTGCCGAGCCTGTTTTCGCGGCGCCGCCATGTGCTCCTCCGGCACTTGAAGCCTCAGGGAGGCGGCGGCGCCATTTTGTCTGCTGCAACCGGCCCAGGCCTCCCACACAGGCCACCGCGGCAGCACCCCCCCCCCCCCCCCGCGGCTACCAAAGCCCTGCTAATCACACCCCGTACCGGCTACCGAAAGTCCATACTCTGGTCTCAGGCTTCAGGAAATACCGTTCGCAGGTTTCCTCTCTCCTGTTCAGGTGCTGCCACCAACTGTCCCGCCGAGGTCGGAGCAAACCCCAGCGGAGGCCCCGCACGGCGCAGCAGCTCCTCAGCCCCGGTAGGCAGGATTACTGCAAGAGCAGCGGCTCCTCACAGGAGAGACATTTACCCTCACCAAATATAAACCAGACAGCCAAGCGAAGAGAGAGCTGCCTCAGCCTTTACCACAGGGAAGAAGCCTGCCTCCTTACACAGCTGCCATGGGAGCTCCTTTCACAGGCACTACAACCAGCTCCAGCTGCAAGGCTTCCTAATTTTTAAGTGTGGCAACTTAGCCCTTTATCCACTCCTCAGGTGGATTACGTTCGTTCACACATTACATACACACGCTTTCAGACATTACAAGTAGCAGGGGTTACAAAAATCTCACTGCAGGTGGTCTGACACACCAAAACAACAGATACACAGCAGAGGTGCTCTCACCATGAATTTGTAAAGCTTGTCAAAACGTACCCAACATTATTTCTTCTCCACTTCCCAGCTTATGAATGCTTTCGAAAACAGTCAGGGGATCCTTAATTAGGGATTTGTCTTGAGACACAGCTGTTTTAGAACACTGCACACCGCCTTGAAGCATCCGAATTATGGAGGCAAACATGTTCTGTGTCAGCTTCTGCTGGAGACAACAGCTCTATTACAAAAGCCTGCATTGTGTACTCGCACTTTTCTGACAGCTGAAGAAACCCACTTTGTTCATATTACCAGGAAAAGAACACAAACACAACAGAGGAAGGTGTTTACAAGCCAATGCTGGCTCTGTGAGGCGAGGACAACCTGCGGGAACTGTGGCCTGGCAAGGAGGACAACAGCAGGGAAAGTGTTTTTCCTGCAGAGTCAGCAGGGGGAAGAAAAAACATTAAACCAAAAATCACCTCTGTGAGGGGGCTCTTGAAAAAGAGCAGGGTCCTGTGCTTGAAGGGTCCTCTGAGGCAGTGCTGTGGCTGCAGGAGGAAACAAGACATCAACAAAGGGGGAATTCCACAGAGACTAAGGCTGGTTTTGGTTAAAAGGAAAACCTTTGGTCTGTTTCCTTTAAAAACTAAAGCATACTTGAAGCCAGAAAGTAATGTGTTTGGCATATCACTGGCTTAACTAGTGCCAGCTATGTAAGAGATGGGCTCCTTTTCTGCGATCATGGCTAGTGGTCAGAGCTGCTCGTGCTTCTGCAAGCCCAGGGCTGTGTGGTTTTTATTTGGTTGGGCTAAATCTCTTTGCTGTAAGCAGAAATAACTTTATTATTTGACTTAGGTGACTAGGCTCCCTGGATATCCTCTTCGCGCAGTGAGGCTAGCTCTGTCATTAGGATTTCACAGTAGGTACTACCTGAGGTGTTCTAAGCATCCCTTGGAGAGCCCAGTGCTCTCTCAACTAGCAAGGGAACCTCAGCAGACCAGCTTCCTGACTCAGGTGTTTCTGTTAGATATGAAACTTAGCCAGGGTGAGCCTTTCTCACACTTTCAAGTTTAAAGGATATTGGAAGAGACGAGCATAACTACAGCTTGGCTACAATGCTGAATTGAGCTGCACTTCCATGGCAGCTTAAGTGGATCCATTTCATACAGCTAACCTGGCACAAAACTAACCCAACCAAAAAAAGTAATTAGCTTTCTCCTAAGCTTACTGACCTACGACAGCTCTACATGGGGTCACAGAAGCACTGGAGCTGGCACAAGCAAGGGTAGGGGACTGTAGCACCCAGCAATTAGATTAGCACGACATAAAAGGCGAGGCAGACCACTACAGACAGCTGCAAGCTAGAAGTAATGATGAAAGTTTATGATACCATACCCACCCTGGAAGAACTCCAGGATTCCCTCTCAGGGACTATATATTCTTTATAATGAAGCTCTTCAGGGCAGGGAGCACGTCTGTCTCTGAAGAGGAGGTAGCAATAAGAGAAAGTGGAAGAGAGGATGAAATACTGGATGGAGACAGAAACGATCTGGGTCTGAGTCTGTTTCCAGCTGTGATAATTCAGACACTTCCATTCACGTATTTAGAATGAAAAGGTAAAATCCTTCTCCTGCTCTCTGTCAAACTGAGGTCCTGAAGTTGTTCAGGACAAGAAGGGTTTTACAGTGCCTGCCTCGGCTAGACACCATTTTGACTTTGGTGAAAAAAAACCCACTAGTGCAATATTAAAGATTTGCAA
>NW_009648234.1:1536977-1570384 GCF_000708025.1 Charadrius vociferus | reverse complement strand
ACAGTTTTGTACACCACAAGAAATCCAATTTGGAGCCTAAAGCAGAGGAGAGAATGATAAAGGTAATATACTTGACAAAGTTTCACAGAAAGATACACTGGAGAAATCTATCCAGACCATTTATTCCTCTGTGAACAACTGGATAGACTCATTACAGATTCTGCCTTTGTTGCTCTATAGAAATGAAAATGCTAATTGGTTTACTTGAAGTTTAATTGAAAATTAATAGAATTTCACTAGAGATTTGCAGAATAGGACTAGAGTTAAAATGACATTTGATTAAAGTCACACTAAAAATGTACTCAAGGACATTCTGAAGACAGCAGCAATGGCACTCCTTTCTAAAGTCAAAATATTTATCTTTAGTAGCAACCATTAACAAAATCCACTATTTTTAAAGGAGTATAATAATGCATAATGATACTTCAGCAAGCCTGTGCCTTTCTCAAAGCCTGTGTACCTCAAAGTGGGGAGCAAAAACCCAAACAAACCCCAAACCAAACTTGTTACTTTCCCCAGTTAACAGCACCTCTTTATCTCTAGTTGTGTCTTCAAGGACACCTCTCTAAGGGATCCTACCTTCCAGCTGTCTCTTCTCAAGGAAGGATCCTGCACTCTGCTGGAGTTCATTAATTATCTTTCCTTATTTTTCATTAAGACCTATATTTCTGGTCTTCCAGGGCTACTCAATAATTGCTTGGTGCTCACAAAGTCAAGCAACATTAAGAACTTCAGTAATTCAGAGGGAATTCTGTGATTCTGTGAATGTAATCATCAACTTTACAGGCATAGGTTCATCATCCTATGAGATCATTACAGGACTGGTGGATACGTTTGGCCCTTTTAGGGATCTGGAAGTACATAAAAGAAAACTGAAGTGCTGCAAAACGGGTTTAACTGCACTAGTTGTAGCCTCGCGGTTCAATTCCACAAATACAACCCCTTCGCACTTGCAAATATATACATTATTCATTGTTGCAAAAGAGCTTTGTGAACAGTCTATTGACTACCGGACACTGGCTGACATTAGACTTGGATCTTATTTTTCTTTTAGGGTCTGAGGAAGTTTGTCCTTCTACATGGACCAGAATAATCACGACAATGGAGAAGAGCAACCAGTATAAAAGAGCACCACAGTTTTGGACAAATTGTGTTAAAAACTACATTGGAAGCACCATCACTTTTTTTTTTCCTTATGAAATAAATATATAACTGAACACAGCCACTCCATTTCAGTTAGTTTTCTGTGAAACTTTGGTAATAGGTGCTGGTTGGATTAACAATTTTGGATGCTTAAGATCTTTAAATAAGATGGCAGGGAAAAAAGCAGATACATCACTGTTAGACACCAGCACTGTGGAATAATACAATTACTGGCCAAATACCTTGTTCATTATCATCCTGTAATAACAGAAAAACGGCCAGGAAAGATTTGGGTGGGCAAGGGGAGCAAAAACTCCATAGACAGCAGATCCATCTTCTTTCCATCTCTAATACATTATGCTTGCAGGCACTATCTTTATTCTTGAGAGGGTATTCAAATACATGCAGCATGCGCGAGCTATGCTTTTCACAAGGAAGATGAATATGCAAGCTTAAGAATAGAAGCCTAACCAAAATTATACAGGAAATTTACAGGGAAGTCTTGAACAAATCGATTAGAATTTGTCCATTTATCTGTACATAACAATATTCTCAAACATTAGAAAACAAGAGATGCTAAACTGCAAACTGAGTCCTGTGCTGTTGCTTTCCTCCAAAGAACTGAGGTCAGGCTGTAACTCTTCCCTAAGCAGGATACTTAGAGACTTCTCTTCCCACTGACTTGGATATGAATCTTCATATAGATAGAGAAAACTAATAAATATTGAACATTGTCTTAAAGTAACAGTGCACTTGGCCAATGTTCAACAATGGTATTTTTGCAAAAAAATACTTCAAAGAAGAAGGAAAAAAAAATTGGCCAATTGTAGAAAAAATCTGTGCTTGAATATCATCAAATACTGATATGAAATGAGCGTACAATAGCTTTGTGGAAATTAACTGGATCAACTGAATATTCATTTGATTGACTGAAATTAAATTTCTTTTATTATTGCTATGGTAACTGTTTGGATGGCATTTGATATTTACTTGAAACGTTACTATTTCAATACTGTCATGAAAACTGGGTCATCTAACTGCCATCTCCATGAATACATATATGCACACTTACAAATTCTCCACGCCTGACTTAATTGCTTTCCTTTCCAGTCAAAGCTAAATCAGCACTAAAAGAAAATATCTATTGATCTGAACCACAGGGCCATCCGTTCTGAATATTGTCAGTAGTAGGCTCCACAGAAAATAAAGACATTCTCTTAAATTATCAGCTGCAATAGTATTACTGTAGAATCCCTTGATCGGTTTTCCTAGGTCAAAAGAAGGTAAGAGAATAAAGATTTATTAGAATTTCAAAAGCATGTTTTAACTATACTATTTCTGTTAATGATAAACCCAGATTTTTCTGGATATTTAGTGGATTTTCTATTCAAGGACCTGATTGAGCACCCACATTTTCAAAAGAACTGGCACCAAGACAAAATATCTAAGGCATTCCAACCATGTAACTAACAACAGTGTCACTCTCCAGGTCAACAAGGACTAGGGCATGAACTACAATTTAAACAACAGCAAGAAAATCTCCTATTTATAACCTACAGTTTAGTATTTGGGAATCATTAGCTTTTACTGTGTACAAGTTGCCAATACTTAAAATGACAAAAGATTAATTTTAACTTATAAAAAAGCCAACACAAGATTGTTGCACTTCAGGTGTCCACAGTAAGTATTACGTTGTATCTAACATCCGTGCTTCTCGTATTCTACTCAACTACAGCTTGTGTATAACCTTTATTGCTAATAAAGAGAGCTCTAAACGATATGTATACCTTCATTGTAATGTACAGCAGAAACTTACATTACCAAAGCTTTACCATTTATTTCTACTGAGACACCTTTATTCCATTTCAGTATTACAAAAAGTCAGTAAGATTCTCTATCAGAATAATAGCCTTGATAAAAATGGGAATCAGGTGTATGCAATCTTTTTTTGCCACAACTAAATTAAACAAGGATGAAGCCAGTGATCTTCATAACACTGGGGTCAAACAGAAATAATTACATTATATAAGTCTTCTTTGAGTACTTTCTCCATCAAGATGAGTTCAATACACAATAGGACCCCGCATATTTAATAATTTTTGGTCGGACTACAAATGGAAGAGCTATGGCACGTTCTCCCTCTAGCAAATTCTTTTCTGGACATACATCCCAGAAAACAAATTTCAGCAATAAAATTCCTGTCTTGTGTCTGAACCACCAAGTAGTCTTTTGGCGCACAAACACAGCTTGTCCGTCGTGTTCAAATGTAGTACATAGCAGATGTAAACCCGACTGGAAAACTTAAGAACCACAGTTCATTGAACTCCTAGAGCGCAAGAGAAAAATAATACACAATAAAGATACCACATACTTGTTTATATTTTACAGAACTGGATCCCTCATCCCTTAGAGAATTAGAAGATACCAGAATGCGAAATTGGTCTATCATTAAGAATTACAGTTAAAGTAGGGGAAATACCAGGAAACAAACATTACTATTTCTTTCATCACTAGCACCCCCTTTCTCCTAATACGTCTCTGCCCAGCAATTTGGCCTTCTAGAAACGACTTCCCAGAGAAAAATGAACCAGAGAGGTATGATGGTGCTAAGACAATTCTCAAGAGTTCCAGCATGAAAAATGTCCGAGCATAAATCACGGAAGAACTCCGCCACTATTTCTCTTCACACAGGAAGAAAGTTCGAAACGGGGGAGACTACAAGCAATGGCTGGCTGCACCCTTCCGCTGCCACTCTGCCGTGGAAAGAGGACTGGAACTGTGATGAGTGACAGCTGTATAATAGATCGTGAGCAGGTTAAAACCCAAGGAGTCCCTCATCACATATTAACTGATAGCGATAACAGTCCCAGCATCATCTTTGTCAACAAAGAAAAATCTTTGCCATTCCCTAAGTAATGCCAACAGTCACCAGCATACTCTGAGCAGAGGAGACAAAGCCCTGAGTGAAACTCTTTAACACTGTCACTTAAGGAAGTGAAACATTTACAGTTTGTGTCAGGAATCTAAATTCTTGAGCCATTATGGGAATCCCTAAATATTCAGCAATAAACAAGGGGAGCAAAAGAATATCTGAAACGTTCTTCATTAAGTAACCCTCATTTCCCTCATTATTTTTGTTTTATTTTTATACTTCTTTTTCATGCCTATCTTGCATCCAGTATATCAAGAAAATGAAGGCAATATAAGTAAACAGTAAAGAATCAGTTCTCTGTCTCTCATATTTCATGATATCCGAGCTACCACCTTGAGCCCTTGCTGGACTTCAGGAGCCCACTTCTCCAAACAGCTTTAGGGTTCCCCCCCTGCACCCAACTCTTTTGTTTTGCTTCATGTTACTTCTTTCCCTTAGCTTTTATTGCAAAACAAACTAATCCTTTCATTTCAAACCCATGTCATTATTAAAGCCTCTTATTTTGTTGTTGTGCTGCATCTGTTCCAGAACCAGATTTCAACCTTCTGCTCAAGTTTTACACCTCACAGTTTAACCTATCAGATGTACTTTGGATATCACAAAATTGATCTTTGTTTCCATTCACAGATAGGCTCACACGCATCCTTGTCTCCTAATCAGAGAGCGGAAGGAACTACTATGCAACAAAGTTCCATTTAATTTCACAGGCTTAAGGTGAAAGTAAGACTGCAGAGGATCTGTACGGGACGTTTTACACTGCTACGAACTCCATCATCAGAGTTGACCAATAAGGAGCACTAATTAAAGCTATTACACAGCTTGCACCACAAACCCCTCCTTTTAATACCCAAGATACACCAGTGGAAGAAAAAGCCCAGTACAGTTCCTGAATGAGCAACTGTGACCTTCAGCTCCAGTAACATTCAATCCAATGAGCTTATGCTGGGATTACAGCTCGGGTTATACTCAAGAATCAAACCACCAAAATTAGATGCAGAGCCATCTCACATGGAGATGCAGTGACTTGGGGCAGAAAAGAATTCGCAGCCTACATGAAGGCGTTTGTTGCCTTTGATTGGAACCGTAATCGTTCTTCCAATTAGACGTGCAGTAGCTACTTACTGTCGGCGTATACCTGACCTAAAACGTTTTGCTTTTTAAATATTTCATGAATCCCGTCATTGGGAAGTTATCAACACGCTACTAGTGTGCATGACATGTTTGAATTCAGTTGTCCCAGAAGGCAGATGTTGATCACCAGACTGCTAAGTAGAATAACCTGAGTTGTACATGACTCTGATCAAACATGAAGAGCCAGTGTTAAACAGCTGTAAAGAAAGGAGAGGAAGAAATAGATAACAATACATCAGTCTCTGGTAGTTAGACTGTTGGGCTTCATTTTTCACTAGGGACCTAGGAGGAAAAAAAAAAAGCTCATTTGGAACTACTTAGTAATTAGGGAATAACTTAATAGAAATGAGTAGATTTATTTTTTTTAATAAACATTTCTTCCCTTTTCAATTGAACAAAACCCCACCTCTACATCATTCTCTAACAAGCACAGAAATCAAACACATATTACATGGGCAACCAAAACTGCTGATATGAAAGCAGTCACCATCAGCACGTTGATGACTTCAGAATTTCACTTCACATTTTGGTATGCTTTGCTACGTGCCACTGCAAGGGGGACACTGCCACGTGGAAGAGGTCATCTGCCTGAAATACACACACAGTTCTCGTTCCGAGGAGTGGGGCACGAGAATACGAATAGAAATCTGAGATAACAGCACCGAAGTAGGAAGATGGCACAGGCAGCAACTTATTTCGCAACAGTGAAAGAGGCTTAGAAATTCCACACTTCTGAAAGGCTCTTCAGACCACATTTCTACATGCTGCACAGGGGTGTGCACATCACACACACGCTCCTAAGCCAGCTGACAAGCTGCTACCACTCGGCAGTGGAATTCTACTGCAGAATTCGGCTGTAATTCTACTGCCGATGGAATAAGCTCACCATCCTAAATCATAAGCTGACTATTCCCAGCTCTGCCACTGACAAACTGTGGAGTCTCAGATACATTGCTACCATATTCATCCCCTTGACCTATTGTTTCTTTTGTCTGCTTAGTTAAGACGAGCATCTTAACAGACCTTGTGGAGACGCACACTCAGCATGCAGCGCGTTGGGGCCCACTCAATCTGTGCTTCTGGGAATGAACATAATACAAATCATTAAGTAGCAGTAAAATGGACAAGAGCAGTAATTATACCAGCTAATGGCTGATCTGAGCTGGGCAGTCTGTATACATTATTACAGTCATTCAGTTCAGAACATCTTAACAACAACATCCTCTTATGAATATGCCTGTGCAAGGTCAAGCAAAAATAGTAGCATGGTGAGAAGGAAATCTTTAAGACGAGCACTCAGGGAACCATCAGTAATATAGGCAACATCAAGCACTCCGTTGAGAACACACGGTCCCCAACTGAGTATTCAAATAGAAATTGGTCAACCAGGAACATTTGAAACCAATTACTTCTTTCCCAGGCAATTGTAATGGAATGATTATGCAGGCGGATGGAAAGGAGAGAATTAAAAGCATTGGAGGAAGCGTGGGAGGACAGCAGCTCACTCAGTGATAAGATGTGCTCTATGCTTTTAATAAATAGCAACAAATTGCACGTATCCAGTTAAAGTCAAGCAGTAAGGCAAGTACTTGACTTTCCTGAACCAGGTCCAAGAAACTATTCTCATCCTTGTTGGCTTCAAAAAAATAACAATTTCAGAAAGCACGAAGGTGCCAGGATATATCTTGTTATCTGACATATCTCAGAAAGGGAGCTTGTCATCAGTTCCCCAAATTGAGTCATCAGCACCGAAATGACTAGCTTAAAATACTTCTTTTTCGACTAGGTACTGTGTGCATGTATGTGATTCTGATGTAGGTTTTAATACATGTTACAAAAGAATTAGTTTTTCTACCAATGCAGCAGTGAAGCACTGAGTTCTCAGGAGAGACGGATAGACCATGGCTCCTCCTGAAACTGAATTTAGTATTGGTTTAGGTCTTGTTTTTATTATTATACATAACCTTTTCACTCAATCTGACATGAAACAATTCTGACAGGTTTATTAAAACCTTTTGTTATTACACTTGACATTTATGAAGGGTAGATGATAAATAAGCAGAGGAATGACATGTTTGCCAGAAATTCAGACTCTGGTGAGAAAGTCTTCTCCCCAGCCTCCTTTTTAAATGAAATCTACCCTCTTCAGTCATTCCCGTCTCTCTAGGTTTTAAAAAAAAAAAAAAAAGAAAAAAAAAAAGGACATGTAGTTTTTCTGTACTTGAACAACTAGTTTGATCTTGCCTTTGAGTTCCAAACATCAGGACTTCTCTGTTTCCAAACCACAAAGGTCTTATGCAAGTAAAGATTATTTGTTTTATTTAAGCAATGAGACAAAGGGCAGGGAGTTTTAGTGTAGTAAAATCACACTGAAATTTAATGTAGTTTGACACCAGCCATGCCAATTTGAATTGCATAGTGCCTGAGCAGCTCTTCACTACCCACTAAACTGCAGCCACTGAGAGGGAGCGACACGGAAAGCATAGCACTATCCCAATACACACATTCAGAAAGCATGCAATTAATTAGAATACTGTATTCCTCCACAGGAACACATGAGAAAATTATATGTAGTAAATCTACTTGTAATACTCCATGCCCAAAATTTTGGAAACAGAAATAATCAAAATTAATTAAAATAAGAGAAGACATTTTTGGGGCACACCAGATGTAGTTATTAGCAGCCGTGCAGAGTTGTGCACTGGCTCCGTAGAAATCAGAGTCCGTGTTTAAATCACATCAGATGGGCATCATGGTGAGCTCCATAGACTTAACCCTGTGTTGAATGTGGCGTCATCCCTACTATGAACCCAACCCAGGTTTACTCCCCACGGAGTCAAAGGTGAATAGGAGACAGGGTGGACAGGTCTTATCACAGCCCAAAGTCATGACATGATCACGAAAAAAACCCCGATTATAGAGCTCAGAAGTGTTCCCAAGTCGACATATTTGGCAAGTCCTAACAGAAGGAAGCTTTTTATATTAAAGGATCAAGTTGAATTCTTTTGCCTTTTAGTCTATATTTTAAAGAAAGGAGCCTTAGTATTTTCCACATACTACCAAGTAGATGCTTTTTTCGTTTCTGCCTGTTACTGTGTTTTGCCACTGCTGTTTAATACCTCCTGGGTCTCAATTCTCTGATACTTCTACACTTCTGTATTTTGGAGCTCTGGGAGGGCGGGGAAAAAAGATTGAGGAATGTAGGCTGGCAAGTGATACACCGCAGTGAGCATCATCCTTCGGGCTTTGTTGCTGACCGGCTGCGTGAGCAACTCTGAGGCGCTTTTCTCCTTCTATGCTTTGTATCTCTAGTTAGATAAGTGCAGCACAACAGGAGCTGTCATTCAATGTATGTTTTTACAGCATCTATCTCGGTGATCTTGGTCAGAATCAGCAGGCACTACTGTAATAAACAAACAAACAATAGGGGATATTCATTTTGGAATTTATGAATTACTCCAAAGGCCTGTCTCCTATGTACACTTCGCTTTCACTTAGCTCGTAAGCCCATCGCGAGGGACCTTTTTCTTCTCGTCTCTGCATACAGAGCACAGGCAAGAACCTCTCTGCTCAGTTCCTTCAGTCACTGCTCTTTGAGCTGTACCACGGCCCGTAGACTGTGCACATAAAACCACAGGTTTTTTGGAAGGGTTTGATGCTGGTCAATAGAAAGGACAAAACCTAGACAAGTGTTGGGCCACCGCTCCAGTGCGGTGTTCGCAAATCCAGCTTTGCTCATTACTCCAACTTAAAAACAACTCAAGAGACTTGCAGAGTGCTGGGATGGGATCACCCTGCCATAGCGAAATCTGTTTCAACTCCACTGTAAAGCCAGAGGTTATGGAAGGGTACACACAGGAACAGCCATTTCAGCGCTAATGAAGTCTCCCCATAATTCAGGAAGAATTAATAGCTGTTATATGCAAGTGCCACAGCTGGCCACATCCCAAAAGATTCATGAGGTTGACCTCCGGGTGCTCAGATTGGAGGCTGCTTTAGCTCAGCTGGCACGCCTGCTGACAAAACCAGTCATTTCTCAGAACTCAGCTTAAATCACTGGAGAGGAGACAGGCTTCACTGGGGGCGCGCTGGTGTTCCGACCAGCAGTGCACCTGCTGATCCAAAAGGTGAGGGGAATAAACAGCATTACAGAGCCCTTTTACGCACCGAGGTTGCATTTAAGTCTCAGCACATTTCAGTTCTTGCAAGTGAAACTATAGAAAGGAACTAAAAATGGTGAATGGAAAGGAATGTGACATCCATAAATGTCACAGGGAATATGGAACAACTATAGAGCTCTACATTCATCACCAGTTTCTTACAAAGACTGCATTTTTTAGCAATTAGAGCTGAGGTTTAAAGACAGGATTGCTGACTTATTTCCTTGGCATTATTGTATTATTTAAAGGATGGTATAACATCACAAATGAAAGTGATCTATGTCTAAAAATGTGCTTTGGGCAAATTAAAAAGGTCTGCATTGATCAATTTTTTGAATCAACCATGTTTCATTTTCAGTCAGTATTATCAAAACACAATCTTCTCACATTTCTCAGTAAAAGTGCTTTGGAATACCAAAGTTCATGAAAGCTTGAACAAACTGAGGGTTTTACTTTCAAGTACAAGAATTTTCTTTGCGATAGAAGTTCTGGGTTTGAGCATGTCTAATATTGTCAATAGGCCCAAAAAGGACAAACCTCAATAACAGAATAATTCAGCTGAGCAAACAGTATGACATTTGTACCGACTGTATTGGCCATGAACGATGCCAAACAAATGCATGATTTCTGAACAGATTAGACACTGGAAGTTTAAAGATTAATTTGTTAAAAACATAAGAAATATTGATGTTTCCTATATTTAAAAGAACGCCAATGTTCTGTCACAAAGCAGAGATGTTCAAAGATTTGTTTTCTCGGAGACTACTGAACACATTTGCATAAAACTATAAGCATTATGGAGAATCTTTAACCTTGTGCAGGAGTCAGAACAACAAGAGAACTCCGAGTGATCCCAGGTGCAGCTGCATTATAGCACAAAATCCTCCACAGATCTTGCACTCTGCAAATAGTAATGCTTTGCCGGCTGCCTAACAAGGTTATTTTCTTACATATCATGCTTCAAAATGACAACAATTAAGACAATTTCAAAGACATGTTAAGGAGCATCAGAATTTCTATAGGATTTAACCATTTGGTTACTAATCATTTTAAGAACCAACTGTCTGCAATATCTGCACCCTATAAACGCTTCTCGAGCAAAGTGAAAAATCTCAACAAAGTCTCAAGTAAGTCTGCATGGAGAGCGAGGAGCCTTTCATGTTTGCAATATTAACATACTAAATATAACTACAATCAAAGTGAGATTAAGACTGCTAATGCCTTGACAGTGTTGAATTGGTACAAATTAAACAGAAAAGAAAAATTAAGATGTACCTTGTTGGAAATTTTGGATTTTCCTAACAGAAATTATCCAAGGACTGTATTTTCTAGTTCTAAATAACCCCATGTAAAATACTACTGCTTTTAAATCATCCTTACGTATGGTCATAAAAGTTTATTCAGAAGACAAATTTGATATCATTTGTAATCATACGGCACATCCTGAGGTCACATTATCCTCTGCCGCAGAGACATTCGTCTGCATTTCATATGCAGATGCCAATAGCAGAGACCAAAATCATATTAAATACTGAGAGACTGTCATAAAAGCACATCTAGTAGATAAAGAAAACCTTTACAAGCAATGCAATGGACAAAATCTGTAATAGGAAACAATCCAATTTATTGTACACATTCCACACTGGAAGATGTGCATGTAGGTATCTTCAAAATGATGGCCTTTGACAGGTTGGGGTTTTTTAATAATAATTAAAAAAAAGAAAGTAGTGAATGTATGAGAAATCAAAGGCACAGGTACTTCGTTTGTGCCTTCCTTTGATGATCAAACCCTTTGACATGGTTCATAGTAATTTTGATCTAACATGCCATATCCTTGTCTTTAGCCTAGTCTTTAAACGCTCATCTCATTGTGGGAATGTGGCAGAAAACACCCACTATTCCCTGATATGGGGATCATAAAAATATAGTTCACGCATGTGAGGATACAGATAGTGCACTCTAGCACATACTTTTCTCAACTGTCTGCTCTAAACCACACTGCAGGTCACTGCGAAATTAGCACAACGGAAAGACTGCTGAAAGAAATGACTCAGTATTTGCCAGCCTACAGCTCTCAACCTCTGCTATCCAAGAGAGAAAAACCACAGCAAGTAGTTAAACAACTGTCAATGAAACAAAACATAAACCCCAACATGGTCAACTGATGACACATATACAGTAGGATGTCAAATTCCCATGGCTGGGAGGGTACTGAACTGGGAAGAACCAGGAACCTGCTCATTCGGAGCAAGGGAATTTTCCCTTTTGAGTATCTGTCATTGATTGCTTTCCATTAGATAGGTCAAAATGACTGGGGAGGTATGTCCAAGGACTAAGGGCAACAAACGAGTAATGAAACAATATTCCAACTTTGCTGAATGATTTGGAAAGAAAAAAAATGAAAGAGAAGAGAAAATTCACTTTCCAGATGGATAAGTCAGAAACAATCAGTACCAGAACAGTGATGCACCAAACGAACATAGTGGGCTGTCACGGAGCTTAGGGGCACGACCACCCAGAGGTGTGAATATTTGCAGATCTGACCTCACGTATACAGACCGTACTCAGATTAACTGCCTATCAGTTGTTACAGATGGCGAATTGTTATTTTTAACAAAGCACAGAAGTTACAGAATTCTGAACTAAAAATAAAAGACTATATAAGTTGTACTTCTCTTTCTTACAAGGTTTAACCATGGTCTCTAATACTTCACTATGCATATGGGTTTTAGAACTCTCACCTTAGGCTTCTGAAGTCTTCTGTGTTATGTGTCTATGGCAGGGGGGTTGGAACTCGATGATCTTGAGGTCCTTTCCAACCTAAACCACTCCATGATTCTATGTTCTAAGTAGCCTTGCTGTATTTCTTCTGTGTTTTCAAACTGTCAGTTACGTGTACAAACCCATTCAGAAAGCTCTGAGGATGGCTGCTAATTATCTCAGAGAACAAACAATAGTCCTCAGCTGGAGCAGCTAAATGGGAAAGCCTTTGCTATTTTTAGTACAAAGTCTCTACTGCTTTTCAGAATGTTTTAAAATATTGCTTTGTTCTGAATATTGAATTGTTGGAGCCTGTAATAAAGTGCACTCAGCTGGGAGTCAGGACCGCCTCTCCTGGTTCTGCCATTCACCTGCGGTATTTCAGGGCCAGCTGGGAGACTACACATAAATAAATCCACTCACATGCATAAGTTTCCAAGATCAAAGTCCTAAAGGTGGAGGGTTTGGGAGAATGCTCTTAAAGTCAATTTAAACTAATAATTGAAGAACAGGTACAGTTGCTGGTGCTTTAAACTTTGGACTTTTCCAAACTTAATAGCTGAAAAATCCATTCTGCTACTCCTCTTAAGACTATCATCATGCCACAGGGTTAAGCGAGATGAAAAATGAAGTGCTTATTAGAAAATAAAGTACTAGAAACGGTTACAAAAAGGAAAGTCATGTCAAGCCAGTCGAGTTCAGTCTATGAAAGGAAATATAATGCAAAGAAAATTAATAGACATAATAAGCTAAAGGGATGCAATTGTCAGGTACAATTTACTGAGCCCAAATTAGTTCCTAGTTGAATGTAACTTAAAGAAATTCAGACCTATTAACCTTAAATCAAGCAAAATTTATTTTTCAATTAGCTCACACAACAAGCAGCAGAAAAAAATTACAGTAATAAACAGCAATGTCATCTGCCAAACTAGGTAAGCATTTCTTATCCTTAGAATTTCTTATTCTGACATAAACTCTCCTAATAAGGTGGGAATTGACATAGGTGATCAGTCCATGTGGTTTACTGTAGCATTTCTAACAACCGCCAAAAAAGCAGAGTTTCCCAAGTCAAATTTATAACCACTTTCTGGAAGAATTCACAACACGCAAAAGGTTAGACTGATGCAAACCCCACAAGGAGAGCAAAACGGAGCTGCAACAGTAAAGCTTGAAACCTACTGGACTGGAAACATTTCAAAACAAAAATTAAGGGTTCAAAGTCTTTACAATTCACAATGAGAAGGGTCAGCATGGATTTGCACAATTCCAAGCCCTTCTCTTAGGGACCACTCACAGGGTTGTTGGAATCACAGACATCTCCTAACAAAGCTGAAGAAACACCATTACTATCATTTTGCCTTCGATCTTAGATATTATCCAGTTCATTATTGAGCCCACAGCCCACTTTCTGTCCTTTCCATGTTCATTTGAATAGCTCCAAACAAGCAATATGCAGTTTAGAAACCTATAACCTGACAATATTCCACTTTTTTGACATTTACCAGAGTCTTAAACTCTCCATGAACTATGACAATCGCAACCTCACCTGTATACTCAGAGTCTGGATTATTGCTAACGATGTTTTAGAAGAACACGCACCTAGAAGCTTGCATATTCCAGGTTTGGTCAGGTTGTTGCTATTACGGCAAAGGACTTCCAGGGACTATTTTCTACTAGTAATTCTAATTGCGAAAATGTCTGTAATTCGCAGAAATACGGATCAGCTAAATTTTCCAGTCTGTCTTACAAAACCCCCTTGCCAGGAGACTCAGATATTGTAATTCTCTATCGCTGTCTCACACAAGATGTATTCACAGATAGGCATGAAGACAAAGTCAGCGCCCTATCAAACATCGATGTTCTGAGGCTAAACGTGAACTCGGTGTCCTACCCCAGGGCTGGGGAATGTCAAGCAGCACACCTTTCAAACAGCAGAGTGAAAAAAATCAAACACAGCTGAAATTAATAATGCCTTCACAGCAAATCCTCTGCACAGATTGACCTGTTCTCTCCTGTGGGTCCAAGCAGATGATCTGCCCAATATATTTTTGGTAGACAATAAAAACTAGAGTTCCTCCTACCTGCACAGATTCAGTCGTTTCATGAAACTAACCCTTCCTCATCTCCCCATGACTTTAACCACTACCCGCACCACACTTAAATTTTGTTTCTGTCGCCTGCTTGAAATGAAGAGACAGAAACAAAAGATAACAAAGGCTATTTGGATATCCAAGTTTCAGCGACATTAAAATTGTTCTTTATGTTTGACATTTTTATCTGTAGCCTTCCTGATTCACCCACTCAGAAGTTATTCAATGAAGGAAGACCTCATGCAGAAAGAGTATGCCCAGCGGTTTGGACACTATTAAGATTATGCCCATCCCTTCCCCAATCAGAAAATTCTTGGGCTTTCCTTCCCCGCTTTGCTGCATACATGAGTTCGGCAGCTTCTTGTCCCCATTTTTTGACAAAATTTCATCCCCTCCCACCACCAGGTTCTCAGCATCTATGATTTTCAGCAGTTCAAAATTGTCCAAAGATATATCAAATGAAAATGTTGAAACTACACACCTAAATATCTACCGGGGTTTTTAGGGCTCTTAACTCTAGGAGACTGAATATACCTGAACAAAAACCTGACTATTTTATCCATCTATTAGCAGAATTCCACTTGAGAGTTTTAGTAATAAGAGAGAAATTAAATGCCCATAATAATTACCCGAATAAAATATTACAACCCAGATCCTCAAAGGAAAAAGAAAAAAAATCAAGGCAAGGTAAGTATGTAAATATCTTTGTGGGTATAGATTATAATCTCTTATCCATTTAATTGGTTTGGCTATGTTTGATCAAGATTTACCAAAGTGCAACAACTCACAGAGGGACTTCTTACTTGTAGCCAACATGGATTCGGTTGTCAAAGCTCCAGCGATGCCCATGTTCCTGTGACACGACTCCGGGCAGTCAGTGTGTACCCATGTAGATACACCAGGGCGAGCTGTCCAGGAGACTGGGGTTTACTGGAGCTCCCCAGCCCTGCTCACTCCCAACTCAACTGCTTCCTTTCAGCCTTGAGCAAGAGGACAGTGCTTGTGCTTTTCCTCGCCGGTCTGAACGCAGATCCAATGTTCTTGAGATCTCAGGGGAAGGAGCTGGGGCTCCATTCCCTCAGTCTGATTCTCCTCTGGTACTACAGCTGCAGAAACTATTCTGTATTTCTGCTGAACTGCTACAGCCCATCCTATTTCTCTTCTAGCCCATGAGATGAGGACATTTCATTATCAGGTGAAATAATCCCCATTTGCAGAATTAATCAAGTTCTTTGCAATCTCCAGAAGAAAGCAGATCTATTAAACATGTATTATTAACAATAATAAATGCTTCAGCCCTCTGGGTACTCCTCAACATCCACAGTAAAAGCATTATCATAAAAAACACATTCTTAAATTCTAAAGAAATAAGGCTTGGAATCGTTTTGGTTAAGATGGTCCAGGCAGGGATATCTATCAGGAAAACCCATTATGATGAAGAGAAGCAGTTATAGCACAGAAGGGCTTTGACAAAAAGCAGTCAAAATGTTTTCATCAAGAATAATGTATGTGCACTGTAAATCCCAGCTCACAAACACGCCAAGAGACACAAAAGTCTTTTCCATTGTATTTGCATTTTGTTCAAGTGGTTACCAGAACGCCGAGTTCATTTTTTCCCCTCTCTTCCCTTTATACAGTATTTCACACAGACAACTCAATGCCTTTGATTCCCAAGTCACAACAACACAGGGAATCTTTGTCCCTGTTCAGTCACCGACAGCAAAACTAAACAATCAAAATGACCCAGCTACTTCGTTCTGGTATTCTTTGCCTGCAGAGATGCCTTTCTGCTGCTCCTTCTCGATGTTGGCATGCATACAGCCTATTGTATGGCCTCACAAAATAGAAAAAAAGGGGGAATAAAAAAAACGCAAAAAAGCGAGATGGAGTGCTGTGATGGCGAGACTCCTTTCCTCCTCTCCCTGCGCTATTTGTGAGTAATCTGGGAGGCAGGAAACACGCTATTCTTGGAGATGGCTCCTTACCAAATTACAGGGTTAGATTGTGTCCTTAATGTACCGATCTGAACGAGTAACATTCCTCAGAGTTGGGGGCCACAGCTCCTCTCGTTTGCACCCTACTTATCTTTTGACACAGAGACACAACAAAGCAGCAGGTCTACATTCCAAATCAATGGAGTTGCCCAAGAAGCCCAAGAGAAGAGGCAAGCTTCGACATTTTGGTTAGAGATGAAGAGCAGTCACTCAGGCTCTGTTGCCAATGAACTTTTATAGGAGCATAAGTGCAGATTTTATATTTTTTTTAAACCGTTTCACTTCCCCACAATCCCCAACACCCTTCGCATTGAAGTGCTGATTTGAGGAATATTTTCAAGTATCTCCTCCCGTATAGACCAGTGAAGATCTACCACCTGTAGCTCACCTTTGTAACCAGAAGTAGCAGAGTCCCCATAGAGGAGAAGCTGCTCCTCTCAACGAGCTACTGAATAACTTGGCTCCCTTTAAAGCATCGAGCAGCTTGTGCTCAACAGGCACTATTTGCTGTACAGTGCCAGGGCCTTTCAACTAGATCCCCGCAGAAGGAGTCTGCAGGGAAACCTGCAAGAAACGGCGATGTTTTGGTTTCCTGTGTTAACGTGGATCCGCTACGGAAAGCCTGAAATACGGGATTGGAAAAAGAGAAATGGAAGAGAAAAAGAACAGGAAAACAAAACAGCACCTCTACCTATATAAATCCTAACATTTCAAAGGCATTTGAACGGCAAAGGAAGCAAAAAATATAAACCAAACCCATTTCAGCTATTTCTCTTCCGTCTGCCTTTCTCCGAGCACAAAGGGGAACAGAAAGTCAAGTCGTTCGTTATATGTTTTACTGTAGAACATAACACTTCAAACATCATGTTGCTTTTAAATGCCTTCTCTGATATAAAACATTGCACCAGAGGTACGGTTTAGTATATGCACTCACAATGCAGGTCCCTTGTTCTTTAAAACTGGGGATGTGTTGAGGGGCCATTACTCAAGGGCTAATTGCCCGAACAGCTCCAGTGCCAAGTGACGGCATGCCCTGCCACCCGTGCGTCTGCAGCTCCGAGCAGGCAATCCAGCCAGAGAGGGGAGGACCACTTGGCGAAACCACTGCCACATCTTCATGGAAGAGTTGGTAACATGTATTTTTATAGCCTTGCATTGTCCCTTTCCTCCCCTGCAACACACAAAGGAAAAAGTAGAAAAACAAGAGCAAGAGAAGTCTGTCAGCCTTGTGAGCGCCACAATGTAGAAAATTAAACCAGGCTGAAAACACCCCACAAGAAGCCACTGGCTGGGGAAGGATGCCTGCTCAGCCACTGCACATCTTATGACAACTGTTCCATGCACTGCTAGGGCACTCCACATCTGGGGGAGCAGATGGAGAAATTTAGAGACAGAGAAAAAAAAAAAAAAGAAAAAAATCAACAGCCTTGCAAGGCTTTTTTCATCACTTAAAGAAAAAAAAAGTTCAGTTCTTAGAATGAATTCAGAAGCCGACATGAACCTGTCGACTGCAAAACCAAATAAATTTGCAGAGGCTTTTGAACCTGCCTTCTACACAAGCACATCAGTGAACATCTTCAAAGGGTTTCTGAAGCTTTGGTGCTACAGTGGATGTGGCGGTATGATATCAGAAGCCACGTAGGCAGTTTTTCCCCCCATATGTTATTATATAGGCAGAGATGATTGGATGGACTGAAGACCTCAGGACAGATCCCAGATCCACCAGCACCAGCCGTGTCACCAGGGTCCCTCCAGAACCTGCCTGCTGCTGTAACCCAGGCAGCCGTCAGCGCAAGGCAGGTACCAACCCAGAATCTAGACCCTGATCTCTCCAGCACTTATATTCCCGATCCATTATGCTACTGTCAATAAACCCACTAAAAATCCGTGAAATTTAGCATGTAAGTCAGGGGAACAAGTAGTGATGCTTTAAGCTACAAGCAAAGCTAAACACAAACACAGTTTTGGAAGAACTAACAGCTGAGCCAAGAGACCTTTTGTGCTGCACATTTATCACAGCATACATCTCGCTTAATAAATCTCACGCATTTTCACATATGGCTGTGTATTTTTAAAGAGTCTGAGCATTTCATTTCTTTCTTGTTTTAGTTGCCTTTCATAGTTCTCCTGCCTCCTAGACAACTCTGAAGTGTGTATTTCATTAATAAGAACTAACTTTCAAAAGAAAATATTCCTCTCAATTTGTGAGGGAAGACACTCCTTTAAGCTCTCCTGAGACAAACTATTGCTTATAGAAAAGGGAGATGGGGGGGAAGGGTAGAAAGCTGGGCTTCAAAGGTCTGGTTTCCATATGATAGAGCCTGGAATAAAAATATATCAAACAAAACTCTGTTTGAGGGCTCGGCATGAAAGCAGTACACAGATTGCACAGAAAACTTTTCTTCAGCCCAGCCTATTTTTCCTCAGCACAGACCTTCAGAACAAATTCTTAAACTCCGGCTTTGCTTCACATCCTTGCACCATTTATTACCTGTATTTTCAATATTCCAAGAGACACTTTAATCACCACACTGTGCTTTAATTGTTATTAGCATTTAGATTATATGGTAATCTTGCAGCCAGAAGTCAATATTAAATTACTGTCCTTGCCCGCTGAAGAGTAATATATATAGAACAGAGTTGAAATGTGTTTTAAAGTTTCAGTTCAATTTTATGTGCTAATTACTCCAGAATGTTATGAAAGGACTGTAACATCGTACCATATATTCTTGTCATCCCATAGGCAGCTTTATAGTAACATTACAAAAGTATATTGAACTCATTACGGGGGAGCGTAATTGAAATGATACAAAGAAACTGCTGGCTGTTAATAAAGCCATGTTGGGGTTTGTATCCTATCTACCCACTTTCACTGGTTTTCCAGTATTAAGCTGGATCGTCGAACACAGACATGACAGAAGCGGATGCGTTTCCGAGTCTCCAGCTGCTGATGGAGAGCCAGATCCTTAACTCGAGCTAATGATCGACTTGGGATGTTGCTATACTGAATTGCATGGGTTGAGAATTTGACTCAAAGCATAGATTTTATTTCATTTTCGTTGGGGGGAAATCTAACACAACTGCTGCCAAACTCAACCAAGCACACGTTAACCACCTGTTCAGCTGATGAGGTGCAGCTCGTTCTTTGGGGAGGCAGTTGTTCTCCGTGACACTCCCTTAGTGCTTCTGCACACAGGGCTACACAAAATTTGCAGTGGGAAGTTTGAGAAATTCAGTGTGTATTAATGTTTGCTGTATGGATCATTATCACACCTTTTTTCCAGTGCTATTTATGCAATTCTGTTTCACAGACAGGACAACACAAGCTACTGCGTGTGATGTAAGACAGCAAAATATACAAACACAGAATATTGCGCTGAACAAAAATAAAATATCATGTTCTACTTGTGGCACAACCAGGCACTAAGAACAAGGATACTTGTCCCCCTGTCTCCCGTGCAGCTGTAAATAAACCTCTCCAGATATGCTTTAGTTAAGAACATGTCCCAAAAAGATTTTTCTATCAACCACCGCATGGAAATTTCCTCTCTCACTTCAATCATTTCGACAGACTTTAGACAGGTATTCAGCTTTACTTGCCATGTCCTATCATAAAAATATTGCTCAGGAGATTGAACTGAAAACTTTTTGTCCAGCCTAATTTTAAGTAAATCCAGTGATAGGAATTTTATCGCTTTCTCTGGGTTATTCAGGCAAATGGTTAATACACACTGAGCCTTAGAATACAGCTTCAAAGAAAGAAAAAAATCACCATCCTGCTTTTAACACTGAATCCTCCTATTTCTTTGGATCTTGCTAGTCCACTTTCTTCCGCTCCAGCCTAAGCAATATACGACCACATTATTGTGTCATGCCACAGCTACACATTTCCTTTGTATATTCATTCCATAGAACAGACACATTATAGAAAGGTTCCTGGAAATATCACTACATTCATTTATTTTATTGGGTGTTGTTTTTTCTCTATCATTAAGAGTCTCTGCTTCGAAGAGATTTTTCAATTCTATATCCTAGCCTACTCAGGAAAATGGCCCTTTCAGAAACAGCTGTTAGGTATATCATTTAAGGCAAGCATGTGTTTAAGTTTCTTGGAGACCTGCTTAAAACCTAAGTGCATGTTATTTCTGATCATGTGCTTTGATCACCTTGAATCTGATTTAACACTGATAATAAACACTAGATTTTGCAATTTCTCATTTTGTGTTTAGAATCCTTCTCAGACCAACATCAACAAACCAGGCTGCAAAACTGATATTAATAAAGCAGATTCTCATTACTGCCCAAAACTGGCATGTCTTTTAAGGGCTTCATATGAAGAATTACCCCTTGATATTTCTTAATAGCGCCGCAATTAGAAATCAGCATAAAATTGGGAACTTTACATCTCTGTTTGGAGAACTACTAATAGCAGAAAATCAAGGCAAAGACACAGGAAAAGGTATCCACTTGCACAGACCTTCGGTAGAATCAGGACTATTTATACAGCACAGGCTTTGGCCAGACACTGCTCCTTCAGCAGACTTATAGATCTCCCACAGCATTCTATCCATATGGGCGAAAGGCTTCTTCACCATATTATCTCAGACTCAGCACATTTTTAATTGCTTTAAAGACGTTCACTTGAACAGCTACTCTGCATCAATGTGAGCAATCTTCAGTAGACAGCGAATCTATTCTGTCATGCTAAGAGCAACCCTTCTGCATACCTACAGCAGATGCAATTCTGTTATAAATGCTTCGTGATCCCAAATATGAATGAAATATATAGCCAGTATAATTCTGACTAAGGGTAATTTATTCTTCTATACTACTTGTGTAACATTCAAAATTTAATCAAAAAAAATCTAGTATAATTGCTATTGCTATAAAGCCAAATGATTGTTGATAGCTTTATTGTCATCTACTGCACGACGAGGATATAGCCCATTATTAGCATATGATGATCTAGAAGTACCTAAGGAAGATAGATTTTTTTTTTATAGATAGCCTGCTAATGGTGGAAAGGCACTTTAGATGAAACTAGACAAACCCTGACCAGAGTCAGACAATTTTTTTCATGGGAAAATTGACTTAGCGAACAACAACCTACCCAGGGATGCAGTGAGTTTCCTCGTGTTCTCAGACTTCAAAGAAAGACTGGATGTATTTGCAAGAGACACCATCTGTAACAACAGCTTACAGACTTGGCACACAGATTGCTGGGTGAGATTCAATGGACCGCAAGTGTAGGAACCTCCGAGTAAGTGACCATCGCTGCTTTTTCCTGCCTTGAAACCTGTGAATGCTTACAACCTCATCCTCCCCAGGGCTGTGAATATCCAACACCCGACAGTCACATCGCTTCATGCGGTCCACACACCAGAGGGTGGGTGCTCGGATGATGTCTTATATACTGCCATAAATGAGTGCTCGATCTATTAAGCTTTTTTGGATACTCGGTGTTAAGCTGCATCCTAATAATAATGCACTCTAGTGCTAAACTCCAGTGGCTACCAAGCAGAAAGAAAAAACAGAAGTCAAGAAATTCATAGTTTGGATGCCAAGAGATTTCACACCACCACAATAACTGTGTGTTACATCCACATTACCTGAGGCAGCCAACAGCAGTCATTGATTTTCTTGGAGTATCTTTCAACATTATTTAAAGTTTTGGATATCTTTGGGTATGCATGGCTTAGAAGCAATATAATATTCTAACACTAATATCCGTGTAATCATGTTATTTATGGAAAGGTTTTGCTCTTATTTGTACCAACTTCACACCAGAATAATTCCATCATTTTTTCCATGATGTTCCTTTCAATGCAGGAGTACTATCAATTTAAGCTTTCTGGATGACAATAAAGCTGTGAAAAAGTTACTCAGCCAAAAGTAATTTAGAAATCTAGCTAAAACGTCAATACTATTCTTACAGTCCGCCCAGAAGCACGGTGGACAGTGTAGCAGGTGGGAACAGACAAGCTGACAACACTGTGAAAAGAAACACATGGCTTGGAAAGTGTCCCTAAAGCAAGCTGAGCCCCTGCAAATAAGGAGTTGTCATTTGTTTATGCTGGAAGCAGCTCAGGAACTAGCAGGAGAAGCCAGAAAGGAATTTTATGAGAAAGTGAAGTCCAGCTAATGAAGCATTGGACCAGGATAGGAGTCTCTCTGCTGTGAGACTGAACACAAATCATTGTTTCCTTCAAATCTCTGCAATTAAATTTGGTTTTCAGACCCTTAGTAGCTTCCAACCAAACCCATACGGGTAATAATACCCAACTGCTGTTTGGGAGTATAAGTCAATGGAAGTATGCTGCTTTTCCCCAGCCATCTGCAGGTAAACAGCCACACCACCACATACTACGGGTCACGGACACCACAGCCAACAAACATGTTCAGTCTCAAGAGACAACACAGGAATGGATAAAATGGCAATCCACAAAAGTGTTTTCCTAAAGGAATTCAGCTCACAAACCTCACAACACGTATCAAAGAATGACAAATAGAGAGAGGGAAAAAAACCCTCCAAGCAATTTCCTTCCATAAACCACATCAGATGAAATCTAAAGCTCTAACATAGATACACCCCAATTAAAAGAACAGATGATAAAGTCCTCATCTCCACTTAGGGCAGGGCACCCAGCTGGACTTTTGGAAGTTGAAGTGTGCAATACTTTAAGCTTAAGAAATATCCTCTTGAAACTGATCCTACAGCCATATCCCTAAATTCAGGATATGACTGAGCATGCTATCAAGCTCATACATATATAATAAAATAGTAAAGGGGTTTTTAGGCTCCTACCCCGATATACAGGAGTCGATAGTTGAAACCAATCTGAAGTCCACACACAGACAGAATAAATATTGAAGCAACACGTGGTTAATACAAGATGATGTGAGAAATAAAATCAGTAGAAGAAAATTGCCTCAGACATTAAATTATTGCTACTGAATTGAGGTATCTCCTGGTGGGAACTGATAGAAATAGAGTCATTTGAGAAGAACACTTACACTATTATGAAATAGACAAAACCAGTAGAACATCTAGTATTTAAGTCGTTAGAGCTCTGTGTTTCTCTATTCATTACAAGATCCTCGCAGATTCGATCAGTTCTCAGAGACCTTAGTCTGATGTGTCATCCAAGGGATGATAATTTGGTTACTTCCATGCTGCAAGGCACTGAGTCAGACAGAAGCACTCACTGGTGACTCACTAATGCCAATTCCTTTTCTTTCCCATTTCTCATCCAGGTATTGACCCAATCTGACTTTGCCTCACTTTAAGAGAATTGACAAGGCAAGAGACTAAGGAAAAACAGTTCCAAGTAATAAAGATTGCCTGTATTTAATTATTTTATGAGGATACAGAAGTCCAGAACCTTACAAAATCAAGATTTCCATGTTAACTCTCTAGTATAGGGCATAGCATCCAAGGCTTTGCTTAATATTTTATTAATACACTGAATAGGAAAAAAGGAAAAAAAAAAAGGACAGACATCTCAAGAGGAGAAAGCAGAGCTTGAATGCCATAACACCTTTTGCCTTCAGAATTACCCTCTCATGAATACACACAAGGATATTTTTTTGAATTAATCTTTGGTGATAAACAAGCCTTAAAAAATGCTAAAACATTAAAGATGGTTTTTATTAGCTTTTAATTAAGTGCATTTACTAAAACTTGAATTATAATTTTAGATTTAAAGTACTTAAAATTGAAGACGAGCTCTTTGGCAAATGTAAAGTTTCAATTATGTTTGTGAAGTCATTGAGAAATGAGAAGCAAGCCTGTTTACATCATCCCACATGAAGGCAGCTTTGCAGACTTTCACAAATGGGCAACCACCTCTTGAAGCAGCTCCGCTAATGACAAAGGACGTTTCTGAAGTTTCCGAGAGAAAGTACTCCTGTATCTTGATTGATAGGCAGAAAACTGCAAGGATGTTGTAGATAGTAATTATTAATACTGCCAATTCTACAATCTGAAGGTTTCCAAGTGTTTTGCAAACACGAGTAGATTCAGTTTCATAATTCTTTTTAGTATGTAATTAAATCCTATCACCTTTCTACAGACATAGAAGCTGAAGAATACTAATTTTGCTAAAGGTTAGCTTGGCTGCCTGGAAACGAAACCTCTGGGAATGCCTCTTCCAGTCGCAGCAGCAGTTACTAGCTGTTCTGCAGCACCAGCTCCAGGACCCGCTGTATTTCAGCTTCATTGCATTAGGTCTCCTTTCAGAGAGGGAATTTCAAGAGCACCTATTTTTAGAGTACAGCGTCTTCCTTCAGCAGGGAAACAAAAACAAACGAGCAAACAAAAACACCACAAAAAAAACCCCAGAAGATGCCTTTATGCTTTCTTTTCACTCCCAGCAGCAATCCTTCCGGAAAGATTTTCTATTGCTGCTCCAGACTTGAGCTCCTTATTGCCTCAAGCACACCACTTTAGTAACATTGGGCTGCCCGTGTAATGCTGTTGCTGCACCACCTCGCACACGGCCACCAGGTCCGCGACCCCCAGGGACTGTTTTTCTCAGCGTATTCTCCCGAACAGGAGCAGTATGCTGGACAGAACTCCTAACAGAGTCCTCCGACTTCTGAAAAAACATACCTTTCTTGAATCCTGAATCACAGCAGATTAAAGCACGTAGAGTAATGACGAGCACCATGTACAACCTGTACCCTCAACATACAACGTAGGCAGGATTTGTGCTAGGTCTAACCTTGTTCTGCCCTTCGCAATTGGGAAGAATCTTCCCAATATAGTTGTACATGTCTGTTGCCAATACAGAGTATTAAAAAAACCCCACATTAATAGTTTGGCTAGAAGGCAACAAAATCTAAAGTTAAGTCTGTAACTCCATCCTGTGGTATGTAGGTATTACAACACTTTTTTTAAATCCAGGGACACAAACATTTTTCAGTTATACTCTCTAATACCTCAGCAAATCAGAATGCCTTTCAAGATTTCCTTTTGAACGTCCTTCCTCACGCACATGGCCTGGATAAGATGAGTCTTGCCAAATTGTGTTTGCTCAGAGCATTCTTTTGCAACTTCATTGGGGATATTAAAGGAGAACAGGTTTTGTCTGAACTGGTATAATGCCACAAGGTTCAGGTAGACAGATGTGCTTGTGGCAGACCTCCAGCCTGACTGTATAACCCCAGGTTTCTGATTTAAGTATATAGAGAGTGTTTTCTTATTTATGTGGAAGAGATGGAATTATTCCCATCAACTTCAACATGCCACTGGAAGAAATTCAATCTACTTTTGAAGGAGATGCATTTGAAGAAAATGCAGTCCGTGCCAGGAGCATCAATTCAACCTAAACAAGTGCAAAAGAAACCTAGATGCTAATACCGGACCTCTGAACCTCAATACGCACCCGTCCAAGCAAGCTGAAGGATTTCAGATATTTGTCCTGACCTCAGGATGCCACTTAAACTTTTGATTTGTCTGTCATCGTTCTTCTTCCCTCAGATCTCTTTTCAGCAGTTTAAACAAAGATGTCCAGCCTTGTACTGGGAAGGTCAGTGAGCAGACACACGTACCTGTCCTGCTAACACTGTTCTCTGCTGGGGCTCGTGTCTGCTCAGCGAGGCAGGAGGGTACAGAGCTGCGCCTGAAACATTTCAAATCATTTGAGCAAGGTTCTTCAGAGCTTGCCTGTCAAAGCTTACTAGGAGCTCGGCCATCGCTCATCCTGTCATCAGGCTTGGGATATTTCGAAGCAATATTTTTCTTAAAGTCTCAGTACCTGCAATGCGAGAATGTAGTTGTTTTAAAGACAGTCTTACAGCGGCAGGAAATAGCAGTGTGAGCTAGAGGACAGGGAATTAAGAGACACATGAAATTAGCCTATCCTGATTTTCAGGTTACTCTCTGGATACATACTTTATTGTGGTAAGGGTGCAAGATGTGTTTTTCTTTTTTTTTTTTTTCATGCCAGCACTGAAAAAAACCCTGCTAATGCTACAATAAATTCTTTCTAAATCAGTCTTTCCACTGATCTCAACGCTTCTGCTACTAAGGCAATGGAAAGACATCTGTTCTGTAAATGGCTGGGCAAACGTGTTGTTGCCTTGCAGCATAGCCCTTGGGCTGGAAGGTTACCTTCTTCAAAGGTCTACAGGTAGCATTTGAGCTCCTTAATCTGCGTTCGGCAAAATCAGTCAAGTTAGTTTAATAACTGAGAATGGTTCTGTAAGCAAAGCTGGCTGGCTTCACTCAACACTGATTAAAGCCAGTTTGCACGATCCCTGCAAGGAGCACTGTTCTGGGACGGTGGTCTCAGCGATAGCTATCTAAGGCATAACTGTCCATTTGCACAATCTGGCCCAGCAAAAAATGTCTGATTATTGCCAGTCAATGTGCATCTGTTTAGACATGAAGTGGTACTATGTAGAATACCCCATTATTGAAGAGAGAAAAAAAAATTGCTGATAGAAGTAGATGATTGTCCCCTTCCCCTTTTTTCCTTCAGTCCCATTTTGTCCAGCTGAATCAACTTCTTGATTTACTGTGTGTTGCAATCAGGTATACATAACCCAGCGTTATTCATAAGGAAAAAAGTGAAAGAAAGGAAAAAAAAAAAGAATCCCACTCAGTGCAACATTACCATCAAATTTCCTCTTCGGGCAACTTCTCAGCATCATAATTTTTAAATTCTAAAACTTCTTACTGAGAAGGCTCTGACTGACAGTGGAAGGAGGGGAGGTTAATCACAGATGTGTATACCCGCTGGAAGTTGTGTTTTAAGACAGACAAGCAAAGGGAAAAGCAATAGTTACATACCAAAACAAAGCAGTACCTCTTGAAAGGAAACATCATAGCAAACAGCATAGATTTTTCTCTCATGGAGATGTTAAAAAGAAATCTTTTTTCTTAGCTGAAAAAGAGACAATCATATGTCTTGATTTTTCAAGCACAAGTAGTATATATTGAAAGAGTGGCTGTCAATTTAGCTGAAGACAAGTGTCCTTTTATAGCAGTTTTTAACATACATTCATGAATTCTATATGAACACAGGTGTCCTTGTTGGCTTATCAAGTTCACATTTTCATTCAAAGCAAAGCAGAAATTCAAACACATTTTAGTAGAGGTATGATCATGTATGCACGAGCATATTCACTCGTCAGCCCGGCACTGAAGGGAGCGCGCTTTCAGAGGAGCAGTACAAAACACGGACACTAAGTTTACCAAGAGGTCCATTAAAAACCTGACCATAAAACTAACCAAAAGCAATAATGAATTCAACATGAAGCTGTTTATTTTGTAAACCTCAAATCAGCTTTCCAGAAAGCCGAGGAAGGATGTGACACACTCATACCAATGGGTGAGGCAGAATAGCCAAGACGGTTTGATCCTACTGCCTGCCTTAACTCGCAGTTGGTTGCTCATGCAAACACTGAGCACAGTGCAAGCCAAATACCTGTTCTTCCATCTTAATTGTCCAGTCTGTAACGAGATTTCTTTAATGCTGCAGCCTTCTCATCTGGGAAGGCTTACCTACAAGGTTTGGCTAATCAATTTAATTCCTTCTTAGATACGTAACTATTTAGATCAATTCGCTGCAAAAAGAATACAACTTCCAATCCAAAAACTATGCGGAATCCCAAACCTCCCTGGTGTCTGCACGTATTTAAAGCCTGGCTTTGTTTGAGCTC
The DNA here is from genome assembly GCF_000708025.1 of Charadrius vociferus. Classification (NCBI taxonomy): domain Eukaryota; kingdom Metazoa; phylum Chordata; class Aves; order Charadriiformes; family Charadriidae; genus Charadrius; species Charadrius vociferus. The sequence goes on along the minus strand of NW_009648234.1, from coordinate 1,542,507 downwards.
TTGTAATCACTGCTGAAGAACATGACTTCAGCAGCGTTACAGGTAGACTCAACCCCATGGGATCAATGAACCAACACTGCTAACAGACGCATTGATCATGTCATTGGATCCATGAAGGAGGAACAATGAACCAAAAGAAAAAAGACAAAAAAAAAATCCCTTTCGGGGGGTCTGTCCCTGCGGGACAGAACGAAGCATTGGGATTGAAACGTCCTGCATCTCTCAGTCTGTTGCCTAACAAGCCACGGCACCGCTCCTTCCTAAGAGGAGGGATGGTTCTCTCTCCTGCCGCATCCCACTGCGCCATGACCAACCCCTCTCGCTCCTGAAGCCAGGAAAAGGAGGAAAGCATTCCGAGGTTGCTATTCCCAAACTGTGGATTAAAGCAAACCATCATTAAAAGCAGCACTTAATTTGCTTTGTTTTAAAAAAACTCATTCTCCTTTATAAATAATCAGCTCTTTAAAGCAGGTCTCATAGGTTTGGGGGGAAAAACAAAGTTAGGAAAAAAATAATTGCTGTCTCCCCTTCAGACTCAGCAGTAGACATATTTTGTAGAAAGATATCTATCAAATTAAAAACTTAGGGGCAATTGAACCCTCAAGTCCTGCATGCCTGAGGCAACAAATGCCGGCTTCAAACATGGCTAGGGCTCAACATGGTGCAGATTTTCTTCCCTATGCCAGTATGTGGAATCTTGAAAGCTCCAACCGATCTTAGATGTTGAGGTATTATCCCAATTAGCACCCTACCAGCACTATTTACAATGTGAACACATATTAATAAGCCTCTAGGATGATTTTTTTTTTGTACAGGTAAATATGAACTATTTGGGGGAACATTTTGCTCATCCCACATGCTGACTAGGCACGTGGATCTGATACGAATCAGCAAACACATATTATTTAATGGGAATGCCGTATTTGGGGGCCCCAAGTTGTCATTTATTACATTTATTATTATACCATCCATTCCCTTAATTTCTCTGCATTAGAGCTACTACTATTAAACTGAAAATACCTCTCAATCCACAATTAAATAACCCAAAGACGTTCTGATTTTGGAAAGTGATGAAAACATCAGCTAGGATGAAGATGTCTAATCCCTGATTTGTAATGCCAAGAAATAAGAAAATTCTTATGAATAATTGTGCCCTCTTGCTTCCCATTTTTTCAAATCAGTTTCATTGGCTGGTAAATGAGAACTCAGAGTTGTCTAAAAAAAAGTGGATTCAATAATTAAGATGCAAAGTTGCAGAAGAATTAGATGTGTTTTATATGAGTGGGATGGAGTGGGCAGGAATAGACTCATCTTAAAATAGTACACATCTGTGCTGGAAAGCCTATCACTTCATGCTGGAGAGAAAAATAAAATAAAGAGAGGGGAAGCATTTAGCATTCACCACAAAGTGTGTCCCGACTTCAGATCATCATACATCTTAAAACTGGAAACCTAACAGAATAAGAAATTCAGGTGTATTAGCTGTGCCTGGCTCTATATTATAGTTCAGTTAAAAATCAGCAAAGCACTTTGTGATATCTGCAACATGGATGCGGTGGGGTACCGAGATTAGAGGGGAGGTAAAACAGCCTGCAGCTAAATCTCTCATTAGGACTCTGAACAGCACAGCTCCTAGTAGGTTTGAGATTTACTTTTTTTTTTCCTTGTGTTCTTTATAATAGCTTGCATTAATTTATTAAGATTCCTTTAACTATGGCACATATGAAAGAATTAAAGTAGAATAGATTGTTTTGCACAGTGGTGATTTTTTCCTCTCTCCTAGTCTCCTATGAAGTGTTAGTGTTATAAAATCTGTGTCCCCCTGCCTTTTTTTTTTTTAATCTTCAAAGCCCTATAAATTTTTAGAGGAAAATTTACTCATCTTGTTTCTAGGTTGCTCTCTGCTTATCGAAGTGAAAGTTATCATTTCATTTGTATTAAATAGCAAGTCTCCTTCCCTTTCTCTCCCTCTTCTCTGCACGCTGACCTCAATTACTCCCACAAATCAGATTAGCCTTGTTGACTTCCATCACTTCAATAATTAAGATACAGAACGGTGAAACAAGTGCCTTCTAAGCAATTGTCCTCAGAGCTCCAATAATAGCCCATTCTAATAAATTTTGGCAGCAGAGTATGTTTTCTCTGCATGAACTTTAAGGCACCTGAAGACATATTGAATTTGGCTTGTTCTCAAGAAACCCTTTAGGAACTCTTAAGTGGATGCTCACCTTGGATTTTATTTCATTTCCATGGTTCAACAGAATAGATAGCATGATGCTTACACAGAGTTGCTAGGTATTTGTCACTGCTTTAAATTCCCTCCCTGAGTGCCCAAAACAGAAACCCAGCGCTTACGCGTCCAGAAGTCCAGCAATTGCAGCATTTTTCATTGGCTGGGACACCAGGGCATGGGAACATCGGTATCTTCCCATGATGATGCAGCAGATAAATGGATTAATTTACCTCTGAAAATTCAGGATCAGATTCTCAGGTGGTATAAACTGTTCTAGTGTCAGAGACTAGGTAGGGACTAAAGCAATTTGCTCATTAATTAAAATAGAGAACAACAAGATTAGATTTATAATCCTAATGTTATTGCTTTCATTGTTTGGGTGGGTTTTGTGTTGTTTTTTTTTCATTTAGGGTTTTTTGGTTGGTTTATTTTTAATTAACAGACCACCTTCCTCAGAACAAGTGAGTTTTTACCTGCTCCCTTCCTGTTGGAAAGCTGTTTAGTATGAATACAGAGCTCGTTCTAATGAGAAAAACTTCTTCTTGGGTCCAGATTTGGCCGCTTATGCTCATGTCATCCTCAGCCTTAGTGTTGCATATTCCTGCAACTTCCCTGGTGTATATCCACATGGTGCATTATCACAGTTTTCTCTGATAAGCTAATGAAGCATGACTATTCTAATCTCCTCTTGTTAATCATTTCCTCAATCACCCTAAAACCTCTGCTCTACATCTGTTTCAGTTTATCTTCTTTGAATATGAATGCCTGGAATTGTAAACAATTGTCCGGACAAGGTTTTACCAGAATCATATACAGCAGTAGTTCTTCTCTATCTCAGTTTTATCAAGGTAAAAATTCAGTGACACCAACTCTTGATTTATACAAGAACATATATTCTTCTCCTTTCTACTCAAGGGTCAGAAACAAAACCTATTCTGTGGGTGTTTTTTTCATACATACCTGCCCAAAACAATTCTGTTCTCTCTTGCACAGCCGCAATGCTGATGTAAGAAACTACCACTGCCCACTTGCACTGAATTTGTAGCAGTAGAAATGAAAAAAGAAATAAAATAAGAGACCGACAGACAATCAGGACCCAGCTGCTGATGGCAAGTGCAAGATGTGTAACCTTATGAGTAACAACCAAGAGCAGCCACCACTCCACCCTGTTCCCTTGGGTGAAGTCACTGCTAAGCGAGCCGAGAGGACCAGCAGCCCGATGCAGCAGTTCACCACTATTCCTTCTGCCCTCTGGAGCAGAATCACATCTCTTCAGCACAACTGTGCTCTGAGCAGAGATGCCCACACTAATGCTCGTGGCTCCAGGACCAGGAGCCACACACCTCATGTTCATGTAGGGCTGGGACTTGGCCACCGCTCCTGAGCCTTCAGGAGCCTGGCTAGTGCTGGTGGGCAGTGCTTGGCCAACGGCGTGTGGGTGTGCTATGGCCAGTAGCTCTTTGTCACGCTGCACTGAGCGACGCAAGCTCATACATGCGAGCATGGACAGACGACCAGAGTGGATCTGGGTTCTGGCCATCTGCTTATTGCTTACGCTCCCTGGACCTGTTTTTTTTCCTATCTGTGAAATGAGATAGGGCTTGATCTCCATTATAAAGCATTTTGATAACTCCCAATAAAATAATGCAAAATACTCAATGCCTATGTGATATCTATTTCGCCAAATAGGACTCCACACGGGTAACCAGGCCCCAGGAGACAACAGTAAAGCTCTTCTTAACATTCTTAAGATTTTATTGTCAGACTTCAAGAAACAAGAATCTCAAATGTGGAAGGAGCAGCAAAACACACCACCACTTCAAATCCTTCTTTTACAGCAACATAAAGTGGTCATCTAATGCAGTGCTATCATAAAATTAAATCATGCTCACTTGTCATTCTGTATGGTCTATACCGACAGATTAAAAACTACATGGCAAAATGTAATTTCCCAAACTGAAGGTATAAGAGGAGTTTGAAATATCTTCCTCTGCAGTGCCTGCTCAGTCCTGCGTCCTCACAGTAATAAAGCAACAGTCACAGTCGGATAGAATTTAGCACTGCTGTCTGCCTTCAGGGTACAAGCAACACTTGTCCTAACAGTGCCAAGGGAAACAGCGAGTGACAATTACAGTAGCGTGCCAAGGTTATCTTTTTTTTTCTCTAGAGAAATCCTGGCAAGGGGAGAGCTTTTCAAGTTTAAAATTTTGTAAATGTACAGTCAAGAAGTGAAAATAGTTTTTCCCCATTCTATCCCACTTTCAAGTGCAGCATACAACTCTTATTGCAGCTGCCCAAGCCAGAGATGCTGAGTAGGGGCTACACCAGTCACCTCCATAGCGCATCAAGACGCACAACGGTGGGCAGTGTCTCTCTACAGCAGAAACCACTTCAGCTACACTAACCTTTGCTTCCACAAGAATCATTCCCATACAGAGCAAGCAAGAAAACCAAATGCCCTATACAACCTGCTGGAACAGGGGCTGTGTACGCCCAGAGGGAGATGGTGAGCGGCTTGAGTTAGTCTGCTCCTGCTACATGTCTTCCGCGGAAAGGCTGTTGTCGCAGACACGGGCAGTGGGAGCCAATCTGTGCAGTCCTCTATAGCAGAAAACCCTGTAAACATAGACCAACTCGGCCAGCTACACCGGAGTCAGTTCCAAGGTACCTGGAGGTGGTAAATCTGTTCTTACATGTAAGCAGCAGCGGGAACAAACGGATTGCCAAAAACATCAGGGCTGCAAATGCTGAAAAAGTCTGTTAAGCTCATCCCGAAGCTTACTGAACCGAGCTACAACGTGCCATCGCTGGCCTTTAGCTCCTGCCTATAAGCGATATCCAGTCCAGCACTTGGGAAGGTCATGCAAATAACTAAAAGTGGCACTTGAAAAGTGAGAAATGGTGCATAACGGAGCACAAGTCTATCTACACATGCACACACATCCATGAAGTTAGCAGAACCATTCTGCAGGCTTGCTTCTCATTTATAATAGTACCCCTAGATTGTGACACCAGAAATTGGTGACACCTCTAAACTGGAAAGAAAAATCCCAGTAATTTAAGCTCAGAGTCAACTTAAATCCCTTTCATAAAGCAACAATACAACGTTTTAGAGAGATACTTATCCTAAACAAACACGTGCAGGAATTCTCTAACTTTACCGAAAGTCGTATATATTACAGCTGGCTGTGTGCTCTGGCACAAACTCTAAGCTATATTGATTAAAAGGTCTGTTAAGATTTATCAGACTTGAGAATGCACTCTAGTTGATTAGGATTTCCAACTTCAAACCCAGAT
>NW_009648234.1:1490204-1536906 GCF_000708025.1 Charadrius vociferus | reverse complement strand
TGCCCCAACATTGGAAAAGCAGAAACACAGCACTTCAAAAATCCACTTTTGAGCCTGTCAAGACTATAGGAAAACCTCTTAGTACAAGTGAGAATCACACTGTATAAATATGCAATAAATGGGAAATTCAGGCCTATAGAAAAATTACTCTCGTTACTTCAATGATATCTCACATCCTTCCCTCTGCATAGGATAAGCTTCATGCTAATATTCTACAGCCTCTTTGTAAAGGGATTCTTTTCCTTGTAATGGAATGACATGAAAAAAAATTACACCTTAATTAAGTAGCACTGTGAATAGAAAGACATCTAACAAAAAAGTCGACATGTAATTTCTTCCCTTAAAAGTTATATACGCATCAACATTTACAAATTTCTTCATTTTTAAAAGGATACAGCCAAGTTAGGCATATACATCTTGTGAATTCCCTCACATACTTGGCTGGATCCTTCGGCTCTGACTATGTAACTGATTTTCTGTCTGTTTAGCACTTGTGGTCAACTACATCAACTGCCACCACACAATCACAGGCAGAAATTATAACATTTTCAAGCTTAAACGGCTGCATTTCAGGCACAATCAAATAGCTCTTTTTCACTTCCAAAAGCCGAAATAGATTTGTTCGCCAAGGTGGATGCTTGCACTGACACTCCCTCATTTAATCTGTACTTAAATTATTTACAGCACGTGAAGGTACCTTTTGAAATCCAACTAAAGATGGACCAAAAGCTACAAGATCATAGTAAAAAAACCAAAGTCCTTGGAAGAAACACGGCTTAAAATTCAGATTTAAAATGAACACTCTTAGAAATTATCTATGAGGCTTTATCATGCTCATTTAGCCTAGAAACGAGACTGATGGGGTTCTGGGTTGGGTTTTTTTAAAATCTTTCTTACTGCTGTAATAAGTAGCAGGTTCTCTGTGGAGAAGCTTTCTGAAGGTGCCTACCTACTGAAGTGTGTAAAGTGTTCTTTGGGATTTCCAAAAATACCTTAGAGTGTGTAAAACCAAAGCAAATACCTTAAGCACAAAAACCCCCACCAAAACAAACAACTTACACCAATATGCTTCTTTTGATGCCTAAATACCTTAAAAAGACTCAAAATTGTGCAGGGATGGTCAAGCAAGGTGCAGTGTCCAATTTAACACGGGAACGTCAGTCAGTCGTGTTTAGAAGCACAGCAGAAGACCAAGTTTGGAAAAAAGTCACGTCTGTATGAATCATTATGGGGCACAGCATTAAAGCACTCGCATGTCTGTGAGGTGCTCTCCAAGACACAGCAGCATATGTCATCCTAAAAATACAGACCAAAACAACCCGTTATCTTAATTTTTGTTGTTTACATTTGTTGGCAACTTTGAAAATGTGAAGTGGGATTTAATAGTCCTTAGAGCATCTCACTGATTTCATTTCTCAAAATCTGGACCTCAGCATTCTCTTTGAGTCATCCAGCTTATATTTAGCTGTAAGCAAATGCCTTGTGATTCTCTTAAAAATAAATACGAAGAGGCTTTAATCAAAGCTGAGCAGAAGAGACTATAACTGTCCCACAGTTGTTCTCTTTGAAAATTAACGTTAAGAGCATTTTCAAGTAAAAGGGACCCAAAAAAAGTATCTATCAGAGATTTCTAGCATGAAAATATTGAAAAAAGCTGAACTGCTGTTCTTGCTGGTTTGCTGCAGCAGAGAAGGGACCTGAGCAAACAGCATTAGGCTCTGCTGACACACTAACGCAGCCAGCTCTGTAATCAGCATTGTAAAAAGCCCCAGCATCCACTTCCAAGCTGCCGGGCACCAAGAGCGGGAGACATGGTAAAATCATCTGAATTGATTTCAGCCCCGCGGACCCTCCCTGTTCCTCTCCCATCCGTGTTTCCCAGTTAACATCACTAGAATCTCATCAAAATACCCAGACACTTGCCAGTGCAGGGATCATATTTCCATCAAAAATTAAGCCAGAAACTGAACTACAGGCTTTGACCAGCCCAATCTTGCTACATCTCCATCAGCACCTTTAAAAAAAAACAAAACAAAACAAAAAAACCCCAACAAATAATTGCGAGCACTCTTAGCCAAAGCACATAGATTTCTGCTTTTAAAGCAGTCATTCCGAATTTCACTAAGGTTTATATAAAATGCTGACAGGGCCATTACATTCATTGAAATGTATTATAGGAACTAAATTTTTACTCAAGGCGATTCAAACACTGCCCCCATTAACATCAGCCCGGGCTCTGTACGAGCACAGGACAAACAGGGCTCTGTGTGTCCTCGGAGCAGCCACAGCGGTGCCACTGTCCCTGCTCCCTCCCCCCAGTAATCAATCGCTACTGGGGAGCTGCTTAAGTGGTTTTATCACTCAAAGTATTGGCTTCCTTGGCTGCTGCCAGCATATATTGGGATGCCTATAGCTGAGAAGCATTTGTGGTGCCCGCTTTACTCATTAACACCTATTTTCATTGCCCTAGGACACAGCCACTCCGACACCAGGTACCAAGAATACAGGAATCTGTTCAAAGAAAAAAAAAAATTACAGACAGCTCATGCCAAGATAAGGAACTGAACACAGATTTTTCTGTGCTCCGTCCAGATCTTCAGTCTCAGAAGTACCCTTTGTGATGTGTGTCCTTTCCATATGTTTAGCAGCTTCTCTTGGAGCCGTGCTGCAAATCGACTGCTCCCTCCATCCTACCACTGCGTCTTGGCAGCACCGTCTGACTCCTGGCATTGTGGACGATCCTCTACACGTGAGCCTTTTGGCGATACGTTATGACTTCCAGCATATTTCAAAATAAGGATCCTCCGTAAAACGATGGAAAGACAAGGAATTTTTATTTTTTTTTTATTTTTAGACAGCTTAAATCTGGTGCTAACTACATAACAAGAATTGATCACATCCGTTTACCTGCAGATAATTATAAGGCTGACAGGGCACTCCTTCCCCTGCATCAGCCTGTCTCTGCCAGTTATTACCCATACAAAGTATACAGCTACTGTTCAGCACCTCTGCACGTGCCATTCCTTTCAGGGAACCTAATCTGGTTAAAATACACAGCAGTGAGATGGCGCTTGTCAATATTTGTATTGACAGATTGCCATTTTTGAGCGAACCTCCAGGGACAACCCCCATGACGAGCGGCACAGTGGCAGCAGATGTATCCGCAGCTGCAGCAGCGCACTAGAACAGTCAGTACAGTGGCTTTTGGCAAAGTGGAAGCAATGTAGGGGGCTAGATTGGCTCTTTCTTGTGTTTATATTTGCCTCCTCCTCATCTAATAAGGCAGGGAGACAGATGCCCTCTCCTAACAAACACAAGCTAAGCTGTTGATCCAGTCCAAGTAGCAAGGAATTCAGTTTTAATCACCATATTCTCTTCTTGGACTTAATACGCTGCCTATAGCTTTAACTGCAGAACTGCCAAAAAGTTAGTTACAAAGCAGTAAAGTTTGTGCTAGCTAATTACTTCTTATACTTAAACCAAAACAGAAACACCCTCTTGTGATTCTCATGTATTCAAATTAATTAGATTTACAGTCCTGAATGGATGACCATCGAGCAGTAAAAAATAAGATTCCTATACAAATAATGAATTAGCTCAGTCATCCAATAAACCAAAGCAGCAAAAGAGTCTCTTTAGCTCTCTTATGAACATAATTGCCATCCTTGCTCCAAATTAATGGCTTTTACCAAGTATTTAGAAAGCTATCAGGGAAGCTGTTTCAGATCTGCAAGGGTGAATAAGATTTTTAGAAAAAAAAAACACAAAACCCTAGATAGAATGCAAGAATAACCTGCCTGGAAGCCCTGTGTTAATAGTGAGGGGGACTTACTCGTGTGCTCCGAGGGGCTGTGGTTTTCATGAGACACTGGGAAGAGATGGAAAGTGTTCAGGGCACCACCAGCGTCGCAGCTCTCTAGTCTCAACTGATAAATTTCTAAGAGGTCGCTTCATACACAGAACAGAAACATGACGGCATCTCTTGACAAAGCAGCACGGAAGAGTGTTTAAGGGGAAAGGAGGGGTGCTTGTGTCTGCCTGTTGATGTTAACGCTGAAACATGTTTGTGAAATATTTCAAAATCTGATTCAAACCTTCCTTCTACAGAAGTTTAAAACATCAAACATCACCACAATGAGATCCAATAGAGAACGCTCTGACTCCATGTATATGTTTTGAGAAGGTTCTTCTAGAAAAATCGATCCTGTATGCTGACATTTTCACAATTACCATCATATAAACTTGCTAAGGAACCATTTTATTATTTTTTCATTAATCTTGTACTGCATTTATTCAAGAGGGCCCTAGGCTGTACAGCTCGGTTCCCTGCATTCCCAGGATGCAAATAAACTGTCACCATGATTTCTAACGCAAGTACTTGGCGTAATACTGCCACTGAATTGGGTCCTGTATGTTCATTAAAAAGAAAAATGGCAATTGGCTATTTTCCAGTTACTCACCTACCCAGCTCTTGACCTTCGTCACTTCACAACTCCCTTCCCCCTTTGGCAAATGCAGACACTTGGCACGAATGGAACCCACTATTGATCTGGAACCAGTGCGAACATCACTTTCCATCACCCGGGTAAGGCCGCTGGAAGGCTCTGGTCACAGCCTGCCCTGTGCATTCCACCAATGCTAAATACCACCAGTCACAAAAACTACTTTTACACAGAAAGAAAAATACGAGAACGCTACATATCATCATGGGCAATAAAAGCAGCAATGTTTGGTCAATCATGGGGTGTAAACCCATCTCAGGGCTACAGATCAGTGTTGCATTACATAAATGATTCCTTATAGTATCATTTAAAGATGTGCTTTAATCCCAAAGCACTACTCAGGCTATTACTTTCTTATGAGTGACTTCATAAACGGTGATTACCACTAACCCACTACAGTAAATAGGGAGAAACAGACAGTTTTTATTTTCCCACAGCAGAACTGTGGGAAAATACATGGATGTTTTATGCTTACTTAAGCAGTAATGATCCATTCTGAGATCTCTTACTGCCCCGACTCTGCCCTTCAGGCAGGCTTCAGTCATTGCTGGGGCAAGATAACTCAAAAGGCAGAGCTGGAGTTGAAGGGGAGATATTTTACAGCTGTAAGTGGCTTTAGTTGAACATGAACTACGTCTTCCACACCCCACACCCTATTTACCTTTCAGGGCCTGACTTCAGGTATCTGTTTTTCATTACGACACATCCATTCTCATTTTGTTCATCACAGCAGCTAACATGCAAGAAAGGAAAAGAAATCCTCCATAAAGGCAGCCTGGCAACAGAACAGACACGTGGAGTATAGGGTCTGGCCATTTTTAGCAAATAATGGAAGTTTTTCTTTAACAAAGGTGCCGCTGTCATGAAAGGATATTTTTAATATTGATAACTTCTTCATGCCCAGACTCCTCCATCAACCGTGCTATTACAAAGACTTCAACCTGAAACAAGCACTCCGATAAAGGGCAAGTCATCATAAATCATAATGAGAGAAAACCTTCTTAGTAAAACCTTATTTGAAAAGGAAAAAAACCCAGAAGCTTTGGCAGGGCCAAGAACCTTGGTATTTCAGAATTATTTTTAACTAGTGCAGCTGCACGCCAAGAGACATCATCATAAAACTACCAGCTGGGTGCAAGAAACACTTCTAATATCTTAATTTGCTGTAAAGCTGCTTGGCTCACTTTATACCCATCTGAGGTTCCATAAAGATTTTGTTTTCTTTTGTTTTAAAAGCACTTGTGCAGAAGTGCGAATCGTCTTCTGTTGGTACCGGGGTCACACTTCCTTTTGTTCACTGTAAAAGGAGCCCGATGTCTAACGCGCGCTTTCCAAAGCCCCTGAAAGGGCCAGGCACACTGCGTTCAGGTGCTTGGTATTTAGCTCGGCCTCAAGTCACACTGAATTTGCGCTGTGCTAAATAAGCCAGGCTATGCTCAACCTGTTTCTAATGGAAAAAATCTTGCAAAGCTCCAAACAGTTGTTTGGACTGCGAGAGCTGCAGACTGCATCAGAAAACATCACCTTTCACGGTGAAATGAAATGATCATCAATATAACGATCTCAGTATACTGGCTAAATGCAAGCAAATACTGACCTACAGGCTATTGTAAGACAGACTTTTTCATGCCCAAAATAAGTCACATGGACTCTGTTCTCTCAGAAACTGCTGTGAATGTGTAACATAACCAGAGGAAGCCGAGCAGGGTCATTTTCCTCCATAATCTGCACCACAAGAGAAATTAACATCACATTTGTGGGTTAGAAAGTCTGTGTTTTAGCAGCTTAAGATAATTTGAAACTTCTTGCCAGAGTGTGTAACCATAGACACACTCCAGCACTTTCAAAATGCCAGCTTTCCCTAATCACTTTGACATTTCCCATCACTAAAGTGCATTGTATTGAGTAACGTGAAATCCGTTTATATAGGCATCAGAAGGAAGAGGCACTTCTGCATCCTACTGATGGCTAAAAATACTATCGCGCTCTTTCTGATAGAAAAGTGATGATAAAAGAACATATCTCATAATTTGGCTTCTCCAGCTAAACAGAACCACTTACCCACAGTGCTAAACGGATAGATAGCAAAGGGTTTTGATGGATCCTCTTATATACCTATTAGTAGCGGCTGGCTCACACTTTCTTTCTTTCTTTACCAGCATCTTATGCCGGGAATGCATTAAACCCGGTACCGATACAATAGAAACTGCGGCATAACAACACTGATCAAGTAAAAGTGTCCCAGACACAATGGAGTGGACAATAGATCCCACCACGGTGCCTCCTGTCACACTCAAGCTAGGTTTGAAAGGAGCTTAGGTGCTTGTTTCCTTTTAAAAACCTGACCCTTATCCATAAATGTAATGTCTCTTCAACAAGGCACTTAAAATAGGTCGGTGGGACGTTGCAGACCCTGGGTGCTAAACGTGCCAGACAATAAGACACAAAATCAAAAACTCAGTGGAAAGGTACATATTAACACTGGTTTAGATCCGCAGCATAAAGCATCAGCTTTCTGAAGCATATTAACTATAAGAGAAACAGAAAAAACACCTCTAAACTTTTTGGAATCACAGGTGAACAACTTGGCAGAAAATTGTGAAGGGTTTTGAGATCTTCAAATGAAAAATACATCAAAGGAAAAAACCCAAACCAATCAGCGTATGCACACAGGAGGGACTCTCCATGGGTGTAATTCTTCTAGGTCAAGTCCTCTCAGACTCTCAAAGGGCACACAAATTACACACAGATTCAGTTTTTCTGGTGTTATAACTGAAGTAAAGGTGGCACATAATTGCTATTATTATTTTTTATTTTTTAAACAGGTTGCTAACCTAAGAGAAACTCCCGAAAGCCCAGCCAAACAGTGATGCTGCACTGCAGTGGTATCCCTACGAGTGCTTTCCTTCCCAGTGATTACGCACATAGCAAAACATGCAGCAAGGCGATGCAACGCAAATGACATTTCAGCTAATTATGAGGCTATGAGCAACTAATCACGCAGCATGTCAGTCACTTGAACAAGTCACCCTGAATGCCAAGGGTATAAATTAGCAATCGAAATATTTACATTTTTTGAAGATGCACTTTGCCCCAAAGGGTAAACAGAGAGAACAGCTGACAAGTTCTCCCGTACCTCCCCCTGGAAGAAGAAAAGGCAGCAGAAGCTGAAGCAGCTCAGGACCCCAGTAAAAGCTATTCAGTGCATCACAGCAATGGGGACAGGGCAAATCCTGTTCCAAACGCAAGCAAAGAGGCCCCATCACAGGCAAAAGAGCTCCAGTTATCATTCTCAGCATCCTAACGGGCAGCCTGCAAAAACACTCAGCGACTCAGCATGTAAATTCTGTCCTTTTAATACCAGGACGTGATCCTCCACCATGTAGCTCTGGAAAGCTCCTTTGTCTTGCATGAAACCACATCACCTCCCAGCAGCTGGGAACCAATGCTTAAACATTTATTTTCCTTTGAAAATGTTCCATTTTCCAATAAAAAGATTTTTCAACTAATTCTGTTATCTCTCTGTATATTTAAAAGGAACATTAATTATACTTTAAATAGTTTCCAACAAATCCTCCACATCCTCCCAGATTCCAGTATTATCTAGTAAATTAATCCTCAGCCACTTATCTGGCTTAAGGTTAATTGATATATGACTCAATCTCATTTCTTCCTACAGAAAGAAAGCAACACACATTCTATACTGATAGGTAGCTAGCTCCTATTCACAGATTTCTATAGACAATTACCTCTCCTCGTTCACAACTCCTCCTCCCTCAAATGTTCCATTATCACTCTTTGTGTATTCAAGAATCACCTGGTTTCACCTACAAATTCCTTCACATGTCATCTTGCAAATAATTACTGAAGAATATTTGGGGAGAGGGGAAGGACTGGGCAGAAACACACATGCGTAAGGAAATGGCCATACAGAGGTGCTTAATGCAGAGTCCAGCATCACCTGCACACCAAACGGCGCGTCAAGACTTTCCTGTCATATTGGGACGCCAAAGACGGACAGTGTTGACAGGTATACAAACATAAATGCAGAGTACAGGCCATTCTTAAAAATGTGAGAACCCATCAGGAAAGAAGGAACCGCGGGCTGAGGGACTGAGGAACACCCGATGGTGATGAATGGCTGCAAGACTATGGGTAACAGGAACCTGACACGCGATCAGCTCTTTAGCCTGTCGAGGTGAGAATTTTTTCTTCTGTCCATAAGGTAAGTCAACCTCTTTGTAGGAAAAACTACCTAAAGAAAGCCTGACACCTGCCTGCCTTTACAGAAGAGAAAAGACTCTTTCCTGCTGCCCTTTGCTGATCACCTTGACATACGATTTCTCTGTCAGCATGCGTGGGCACATCTACTGTTGGCCATAAATACATAGAAAATTTAGTACCTCTGAGAGGCTCAAGCAATTTTCTGGCACTAGATACGTATCTTACTTGTGTGCGCACGTGTATAGCGCAACCCATAGCTTCTCTGAATTATTTATAGACAAACAAGTAATTAAAATTTTTATTCTGCCCATTTCAAAGGGTGGAAAAAAAAAATCTCCTTCTTTATTCTTTCATCAACAAAGCTGCTGCCCAAGCTCATAACTCTGTCTACATGTTGTAAAGAACTCTGTAAGTGGCTCCTCATCAAATACACTTTGCATTTTATGTGATGTACTGAAAAAGTAAGTGGTTTTTTCCAATGTCAGAAAAGGAGAGAGCTCAAAACACAGAGCCTTCCACATCTCATAAACCACACGTTTTCCCAAACACTCAACTTTCCGTGAGCAAAGATGTGGCACCAGTAGATGTCTGCCCAGCACTGGGTAAAAGGACTCTGGGGTTTGGTGGAAGAGTGAGTGGCTCAACACCAAGAAATCCATGTTTTGCTCTTGACTTTCAAAAGTTATGAGTCTTGCTTAATCTTCCTGTGCATTCGTGCTCCGTTCAGCTGAATTCCTTTGCAAAGGATGCCTGTAAAGTGACAGGGGGCAGGGAGGGTATTTACGAGCCCGAGATGGGGAACTACGGCTCTTGGCTCCGATTTCCAGCTCATTCATTTTCTCACTTTGTGACCCTGAAAATAACTACTTGGCCTTTCAATACAAAGCTGGGCATAACCAATCCTACCCACTACACGCAAGCATTGCAGAGGGTGGCTGTGGACTGTTTCAGAAGAGCTCTGGGTTTCT
The DNA here is from genome assembly GCF_000708025.1 of Charadrius vociferus. Lineage (NCBI taxonomy): Eukaryota > Metazoa > Chordata > Aves > Charadriiformes > Charadriidae > Charadrius > Charadrius vociferus. The sequence continues at coordinate 1,527,212 of NW_009648234.1, read as the reverse complement.
TCTAAGAAAGCCAATCCTGCCTTGGTAGAACAGCTACCTTGCTTTACGGAAGAAGAGGCTAAAATTACTTATGAAATCAATCACCTTGGTGTCTTAAATGTTTACAGAAAGCCAGTGAATGCTTAGAAAAGAAAAACTCCCAGCTAAGGTTTGGGCTGGGATGTGCTGGGAGCCGTACGCAGTTGTACTCGGGGACAGTCACTCCTGCGCACAGCCAGCAGATCAACTGGCCAACACAGGACCAAGAGGGGAGCATTTGTGTATCACCTTTAAAGAAAGAAAAAAAGGAGAATAACCGAGTGGGGCCAGACCATCAGGCCATTACTGATAAATTGGTAAGGCTGGTTTAGAAGGTGGTTTTCTTCTTGAAATTGGTTCAAGTACAAAATCAGTGTGAGTCAGTTATTTTCCCTTCAGATCAAAAATTCCCTCTGGTGATTCCGAGTGTCAGAAAAATTTAAAGAGAGTTAGAAAAATGAAGCCAGAGGCTCAGACAGTGCTTCAGCCATAAGACTACCTGTCTTCTCAAACCAGTAGGACTGGTCTTTCACAGAAATGTTTTTCTGCTGTGAAAGACCTAAGAAGAAGGTGTTTTAGTGCCTAGTCAAATGCCAGGAGCAACACTTCCTCAGGGAACAGAGACATGCTAAGCAATGTAAGTCACAACTATTTTTAATTTAAACGAATAAAAACCACAATCACTATAAATATCACATCAGTCTCCTAAATCATGAGTTCATCAGTAGCCCAGAAATCAATGGCTAGAGAAATGAAATTACTCAATGTAAGCAGAGTTTCTCTGTTGATTACACATCTGCATTAGACTCCCCAAACATCTCACGAGTGATAAGGTGTTAATAATTTCACCCGTTTACCTGTACCCATTAATAGAAAGAAGATAGTCACTATTTAACAGAAGCACCCCATACAGAGAAAAAGTGATTTACATATTAGAGAGGAACCATGCTCTTACTAATTATCCTAAAGAGAAAGCTGCTATGCGTTTGCTGGCTTTGGAAGAACGCCACGCTATTTCTTCAGCTGTGAGGTTTGCTTGGCAATATTTCTTTGCAGCACCATGAATTTAATCACATCAAAACGTCAGCAAAGAAAAATGAAACACACACAGGTCTTTTTCCCTGGATTGACATTTAGCAAAAGAAATAGATGTTTTCTTAAAGAGGCAGTGGGCTACATAATGTTTTACACCTCTGTTTTCACCTTTGGGCTCAATTTGGATTCCACTCCCCGTGAATATAAATCAAAAGCAGTCTGATCATACTCAATATAGCTTAGTTGCAGCTGATTTTTTCCCTGCGCTTGTTCTAGGGCAGCATGGATATGAAATGATAGTGTTTATACTCCAGTGGATATCCAAGGTGGCAGAGGAGCTCCCTTCACGCAAGGGATGGGGTTCAGTATACCTCCACACATCACAACTGGCCAAAAAGACATCGGTAACACCGAACACTGCTGACTCAACCTTCCATCTGCAAACCGTCATGAATCTTGGTTCTTTCCATCAACAGCCGCTGACCTCCAAATGAAAATAACAACGTACTTAAGATATAATGCATTCACTGTTATACCTCTGTCTATGGACACCCCAAGAGGAGCGGTGCCCATGTTAGTTACTATCACCGTGAATGTGTGTGCAGTTATTTCTAAGATATGTGAGCATTGTGTAAAAGCTGGCACACGATGTGATACTAAGCAGAAAACATCAAAAGAAAAAACATACAGCATAACTGTGCATAACTAAAGAATAATGCTTCTTAAGGCAAGCTGCAACGTCTCTAGCAGGATATAAATTCCCCTTCCCCCAATATCTCATTCTGCATCTAATCATGACATTAACCTGTACCACTGCTATTTAATGAGCTGTACTGAACTAAATACCTTCCTCAAAACCCAGGTAGGATTAAATGCAGTTGATCCAGCTAGAATCGTAATTAAAGTGAATTTATATTAATCCAGGAGAGCTAAAGGAAAGGACAATGATTTATGAGCAATATTGCTGGCATTTTCAAAAGGCGTAAAAATCATTAAAAATGAATATCTAAAAAACTATTAGTTAGGAAAGCAGCCATAATTGGATAAGCAATCCAGTGTGTCTTTAGGGCATTTTGTTCCTACAGGGGAGAAAAAAACCCAGATAACCTTTGAGGAAAATAAAAAACACATTTGCAACCTTAAGTTTTTTTAATGGAAAGGATGAAATGACTGCTACTAAACTATACATACTTACTGCCCTATTCAAAGTGATTATAAAACACAATCTCTAATTATTGGTCTCACTGGGGAAATTTGTTATTTTTGCTAAATTCACTCTTTATAGGTTAATTGAGAGTTTATTGCAAGTTTGGCAGAAATTTTGAAAGCATCTAAGTGGCTAATGACAGTTTTGTTCAGAAGTTTACTGACTTTTTTTTTTTAAAGCATCGTCGGTCATCTTAGATATGACTTTACTGGTATCCTCACAGGCAGAGCTTCTTGGGAATACGGGTTGAGGGTAATTTAACAGAGTAACTGATCTGTGGTAAAGATTTTCCTCTAGACTATAGGACCTTCAGCTTTATGCTTGTCTTGATAGGTCATACCCAGTTGAAACATCTTTGACTTTGCCTTTAAATGGATGTGTATATTCACAGAGCAATCAATATGTCCTGTAGACATATTTATCGGTCCCTATTCTCTGTAATTAAACTCAGCAAGAGCAATAACAATACCTTTAGTATTCATCCTTTAAAAGTTGTCCTCTGGTTCCTTTAATCTGTCTGAACAGATGGAGTCTTGCACTATCACCTTGCAAACTTTTTTCCTTAGCTATTAAGCCACAGAAGAATTTAAGAGGAATAAATTAAATGCAGCAAATGTTTAATAATTGCTGTCACTTATTTCTTTGCAAGAGTTTTAGACTACAGAATAAAACATGTTCATAGAAGGCTGGTCTCTGGGAAGTCAACATAAAATCTCCTATTGAGTTTTAGTTCAACACCTTGTGCAAGAAACACATAACCAATACTCGCTTCCCATGGAGTATTCATCTTACTATGTTAACAGACCAGAAAACCCCACAGAACTAGGACCCTATTCCTAAATCACAAGTAAGCCAACAATGAGTCAATAGTTCTGCTGACTTATCCAGGATGCTAATAACTTTGCAATTCATTTCTTCCCCAGTCTATACATCAATCATCAGGACTGAAAAGCAAAACTCCTGTCACATTGGCGAGCACTCAGTTGTTAAGGTTACTTGTATCAAACTTGGTAAGATTATTTATTCAATCAAGTAATTGCCAACAAGAGGCCATCTACGGCTTGGCCCACTCTCAAAACCATGACGTTATTTGGAGTGCAGGTGATAGCATCTACTCAAGGCACAAATGCTGTTTCTACCTTTTATCTCAATAAGCCTATTTGAATGAATAAGGATGGAAATAAAGTGCAAATAAACCCTTTATCACAACCACTTTTTTTTTTGTGAGTGCGACTAAGTTTACTGAAGTCAATAGAAATACAAGACCATCATTGAAAATAACATGCTTAACCTTATGATGCTGTACGATAGAAAATTTCTCCCGTGAACAACGTTAATGCTGTGCCCTCTCTGCACACAGAATTTCAGCTTTACTTTTGCTGAATTTCTGTAGTGCGGTATCTAAAGCAGCTCATATAATAAATATCAAAAATGCATTAATTTTCATTGGTTTAGCCTTTCATACATTAAATTCCAAAACCTGCAAATAGGAGCAGGACTGACCCCTACCCAAAGCACCTAACATAAAACACAACTACCAGGTTACCAGAATTGACAGAGATTGTTGTTAATGGCAAAAAAAGATTTGGCTCACTTCTTGTGGATAGTTTTTCTTGAATATAGACATATTATTTGTCTTCCCAGATTAGACATTACATATGCGACTAATTTAAAAGAATGAAGGTAAGGAAACATGGTACTGTCTCAGTTAAAGTTTAACTACAGCTTATCGAAAGGTACTCACTGATCAAAAAATAGTTAAGTGTGTTAAGATACAAAAAGAAATCCGTAAAGTAGATCTACACTAAACCCAATTAAGTTTATGGGGTCTTAGCATTGGCTTTAATAGGATTTAGATAAGGCTTTAACCTCAGTGTGACTTAGATCACATACTCGAGTAGACAGCTAAATTGGCTCTCTGCGTATTGGCAACCAGAATCCAGTCCTGATTGATGTGAAAAGCTCTTCCTGCAATGGTCATCTCGGTCCAGAGTTTTAGAGGAACAGAGGGGGGAGAGACAGAGGTTAGGGCACAGCGCAGCAGACAGCCTTGGAGAGCTTTTGAGAATTCCCTGGCTCTGCCTTTGGTCTTTTAGAGAAATAAATGGTTACTCGTAAAACATGAATTAGCAAAATCTGCAACAGGTTTTAAATTGAAACAGGACTCTCACTTTCACGTTTAACAAATCCATTACTATTCCATTTAATATACAGAGTATTGCTAATAATGAATGCTTTTCAATGAGGAAGGGCGCAAACCTATCAACTGCCTAAGACTTATTTCATGCAGAGATACACCACAACATTAACTCTCCACATTTACAGGGCAAATGCATTCCCTCCCATCATAATATGAATCTTACTGCACTGCCTACATTTACTCCCAACCAAATAGAAAAAGATATCTTCTACTTGGAGTCTTCAACTGTAAAAAATCAATTGTGGCACAGAGTAACTTACTGAGCACACACTACCCAGGATTTACAGTACGTAGACTTGATTGCTGGCTGTTAGCTTCTCTCGTGTTCATTAATTACGTATTTATAGACTACTCATTCATACAGAACAATTTTAAGACAATTCACCAAATTGAAGACACAGAGCATGCAGCCCGTTATCATCTTCTGTATGTTTAATGCAGCTAATATTGGTCAAACCTTAAGGAGCGGTGGTGAAACCTTAAGGACTGCTGAAACTTAACACAACCAGATGTTTATTTTGGTCACATATAACGTGCTTGAGGCTAATACATATTTTAAAGCCTTTGTGCCAGGTTGCAAAATAGTGATCTGAGCAAACCAAGCTCCTGATGGTGCAATGGCTGCACAGCCACGGGGAACCGAGCTCTCCCTCCACAATCCAGAGAGTTCCCATCACCTGTAGCGCTCGCACAATTTTGACTGCAAACCAAAGTGGAGCAAAGCTTGCACTATCAGCATTATTTACAATACTTTCTGGTGCCTCTATACAACACAGGGCCACCAAAACATGCTCCTTCACTTCTCCTCAGTACTTAAGAAGTTCCCTTTTGAATTAGAAACTGCTTACAAATACCAGAGAGTCCCTTGGTAAATCTTCTTCTTGGGTTTCATGTAGGAGTGTCCTCCTGCCTGTACTAACTACTAGAGGCTCACGTAATTCTTTCTGTTATTTCCCGTTGAGGTAAAATTTGCTGAAAAAACATCCAGCTGAGACAATTAAAAATAGTGCATAAAGGGTATCGTTGGCACTCTGGAATGCTGTTGACAAAATTAAGACATTGCCTACAATTACACTGCTAGTAATTTATGCAGCCGGTAGATTATGCCAGCACAGGCGATGCCAGCTCTGCTAATGAAACCAAAATCAATTTGACAGCAGAATGATGGTGGATTTTGAAAACAAGTACCAACAGTTTGCAGGTGGTTTAGGCAGCTATAAAATCTGATTTATAGGGGCTTTTTAATCCTTATTTTAATTCACCTTGTGGGAATGCACCGTAATAAAACATCCTGCCATGTTACAAATGCCAAGCTGTTTGAGATCCAGTGTGGTTCAAATACAGTGAATTCTATGGATTTTATTGCAATTTTCATTTCTGTATACTCCAGCTTCACTCTCTCCCCACTCTCACCCCCAATCTCAGATACAGATTTCATTCCCTGGCATACATATTTACATACTCATGTATTAGAGAGAACTGAAATAACAGAGGCACAACTACGCTTTCGTTGAAATTTAGCTATGCCTTATCGTTAAGCGGCTGTAATTTATGCAGCTAGCATTGTGTATGGAGGCACATGGCTGCCATCAATCTCACCGCAGCACCATTTCTGCTCCAAAGTAATAGGCAGTTCAGTGCTCCTCAGTGTCCTGTCTACATAAAACTGGATAGCCCAAAGGGGACCGCTGAAACAGTCTTTTAAACTTGGCTATGCAATATTACTGTAGTGCATAGGAAAGGCTCATAACACCAAAAAAACAGAGTACAGAAAAAAAAGAGGATGAATTTTAGAGAGGCACTATTTCCCCGTGATTACACAAAACATCCTACTTCACAAATAGAAATCTAGTAGCTCGTATTCCCTCTATATTGAGCTGCCAGTGCGCTGTAGGACTCCCTCTTCCTGCAACATTTGTATTCCTGCCATCTACTGCAATCGATTCAGATGAGATACTATTGCTGCTGTTCTCCTCTGCAAATACCTTCACAATAGAGGGGGATTTCAGAATTAGGTTTTAGTCTATTCTGTAACTACTTATCTCTATTGGAATTAATGCATGTGAAAAATGACCAAATATTATACAAGATGTTTATTTAAAGCACATAAGATGAAAGGAGAGGACCTGTATAGTCATGTTTGAAATTGCTAGTGTTCTCCTCTTCTCAGCACTAGATATAAAACAAGAAAAAAAAAAGGGGGGGGGGGAGCATAACGTCTCTCTGGGACTGTTAGAACTGCTGGTTGAAAACAACAGGTTCCCTCTCATGAAGGAAAGGAATTGGAGTGCTTTAAACTCAACCTCAGCATCACTTGGGTTCTTGAAATAGAGGTGTTGACCCTGGCTGATCTCTGAGACCACCATGATCACAAATCAGTCTGGGTGGCAAAAAAAGTTATTAGTATCATTTGTCATAAGCAGATTTTACAAAGTGACAGAGTTTAGCTGGATGGAAGTTGAGAATGGTTGAGTTATACCCAGAAATAGAAAGCCAATGGTACTTCTGCATGGCAAAGTATTGCAAAACATATCTATAGAAGCTCTTGAATGCTATCAGAGGTCGGGGGGAAGGATTACTTTCTTCATCCTCCAGTTGATAAAATGATATTCCGTGAGGTTCCACATTTCCCAAGAGTTTAAAAGGAGATACCAACAGAAGAGAGGGATGGCAGATACCACTAAGAACTGAGCTCCTGGCCAGCAGGACATCATCTCTGATCCTAAGATGTACATAAGAGCATAGGAAGCAATCCTCTCTGTCTGCCCCACAGCTAGAGGATTAGCAGGTTTGGATTAGATCAGGATACGAACCTTTTAATTTGCAGAACTTGCTTTTATTCTCATGCATTCTAATACGATTATAGACATGTAAAAGGTCCTCTAGTCTTTTTAGTACTGTAAGAAGTGGTGTAAAGCAGGCTTGAGATCAATTAGAAGCAGTCCCAGAACACTCCTACTATTTTAAGAGACATTTCCTATAAACTTTATGCATAGTGAGGGAAGAAAAAAGGATCTTAAGGTGGTAAACACCAAAATAAAGGGGAAGACTCACATGGTATGTCACTACTGCCACTTGCTTTTATTATAATAGTTCCTAAATAAGCAACAGGGACCCATCATGTATGCGTCAGAAAAGACTGTCAACATGCTCATTTTCTAACATAGCACAGGCTTTCCTAGCACAAATATCAAGGATCTCCTTTCATTCCAAGCACACTTTTCAAAACACCAACAGAACTTCACAGGCTGCTTCCAAGAAGAAGGGTCAACCTGGTTCACCAAAGAACTTCAGACATCAACATCCCCAAGAGTACAGCAGAAAAAACTTTAACTGAAGTATTTAACTGAAACATTAGTACATTTAAGAAATCTGAATATACATTACCTTCAAAGGATGGGTGGCAGAACACTGCAACTACTCTCACACAAAGTCTCAGGGCACGAGCAACCCTCAGCTCCACTTCCTTTCCAGTTCCTCCCAGGGCACTGATTAAATACCTATTTAGAGAATGAGCAGCACCTGCTGAAACAAAGCATCTGCAGCACCTGGGTTTTCCCTAGAGGTCTCCTACCTCACTGCTAATTCAGCCAGATCCTGTTTAGTTTCTGTAATTTGGTAAGTGCCTTTTGAATGGTTACAGCTGCATAAGCCCTTGGGTTTTAGTGCTTTGTATGTCACCTTAGTTTACTATCCTTTGAGCAACTGTTTCCCCCATTTTATTTTTTTTAATTTATTGCATGTTTACCTGCTAGACCACACTGGGAACATTGCTACTTTTTCAATCAATTATATCATAGAAGATATTGTCAGTGTGGTTCTGTTAACAAATATATCAAATTGCAGTCCAGCTCCCAGAAGATGCTCTTGCTGTGACTGCCATGACGATATCCTCATAGCAAATTAAATAGAAGAGAGTCTCAGATGCTGTGAGTGGCTATTGCATAATTTATCACCAGAAGGCAGGAAGAACAACAGGACAAAGCAATGAAGAAAATCAGTTCCTTAATTGTGTTTCAACATTTCTTAAACCTGGGTAGCAAAAAGTTATTTTGCCTTGGTCAGATGGACTATTTAAAAGAACAGTCCACGCAAACGCTGTATAGGTGTGCTGCTGCCACAGCTCTATATTTACAGCAGCCCTACGAGGATTATATGATTAAGAACAAGGAAATAATATTCCAACTAGGAAAGGTTATTATTCTATACAGAGAATAAATGCACAACTTTGTCATGAGGAGGAAGAAGTGGGTGTAGAACTCTAACGGGTGGTTCGTCACCGTGGGGCTGAGCTGAAGCCTAGTTTTCATAACAGCTCACCACAAATCACTCCATTTGTTGGCACTAATTAGATGCATCTCTGAACAGGAGGACCAGAACCTGATCTGCTTTGACATCCTCTGAGTCAAAGGGTCTAAGTGTTCTCCAGAAACACAGCAGGGATGAATTTGAAGCCTGAGTTTGACAATGGCTGCACAAGTGTGACAAAGTTCTCAAAAATAGGTGTGCAAGGTTACCAGAGTCGTCAGAAATGTGATGTTTCTCCATTTTTGTCAAGACAAAAGTACCCACATGAAGAGAAAGGCATTTTAAGTACAAGTCAGAATAAAGAAAAGCAAATCTTACAGCCTTTTGCATATTTTTCTGCCAACCAGTACAAGTCTTTTTACTGTTTGCTGCTTTATATTTAAAAAAAAATGTATCCCTTTTTCATATTTGTTGCCTCTACAAGTTTTGCTCTTCTCTGACACTATGACAAGGCCCCATGATAAAAAAAGAATGGATCTCTGCAAGTTTTATATATCTGCCAAGTTTCATCAAAACAACTCACCCAGGGGACTGACTGGAGAATCATAACAAAAAACTATTTCACATTTCTCAAAACCTGAGTGCCACAAAATACACCCTCAAAAACCCTATCTGAGTCTGAATCTCAGCCAAACATTAGTTTTAGTGCAACATTTCTCTCAGAAATCCAAACCCTCACTCAACAACCTTTAGTATGTACGTGATCTCCAAACAGCAATGCATTTAGCCTATGAAATGGTTTCTTAAAACTTAATGTGGACAACCTGGGTCAACAGTTGATTATATTTTTAAATTAAATTTGATAAAAAAGGAATAGGTCCTATACTGCGTAACTCCCACCTCTGGGTTTAACAGTACTCCATGAGGAAGAAAGTAATTTCTGTTTTATAAAGCCAAAGAATAACACTCCTCTGTTGATGCAGCAAAATCAGAAAGAATAATGGCAAACAAAGAAAAAGTGGAATTGATCCCTGTTTTTCACTGCGCAAAGCTGGATCATAAGCACATTACAGAGACAAAATGGGATTGAGACATTGCCACCATCCCAGCGGTGACAGAGGTTTTTGTTCGTTCATTTAACTTTGCAGCATCGTGTCATTCTCCCTGGTCCCTAACTCTGGCACGAAATTTGTGGCAGCCTCCAGCTAAATGAAAAATGCAGGCCACCATTATTTCTACTCATGCGCAAGTGGGTTCTCCTGCTTCCTGAATTTTTCTGAAACCAAATTCTAATAGAAGTCACTGGTTGGCTCATATAACTGCCCCAAACGCTTGCGTCCTCAACACGACAAGGGGTTCGGCCCGAGATCTCCATTTTCAACTGCTCCAAGACTCTACTCTAAGACAAAACACCCAGCTGGTATTGCTAGAAATATTTTCATTGCTTCTTTTCACGCTAAGACCTTGCCATCTGGACTGCTGTGCCATCTCGGTGGCCTGGTCACGCTGATCCAATTGCCCTTAATCTACCCAGCTCTTCCCTCTGCACTTCACACAGGCATTCAGCCACCCCAGCTCAGCTCACATTCTTTAATCCCTGGCACTAAACGCACAAAACAGATGAACCATGTCCAATTCTGACCAGCTGAGATTCACAATATGTCCTTGGGACTGAGCACAGAGCAGAAAGCTTTCATTTATACATATGGTTTTTAATAGGATTCATACAAATTTTGACCCTTCTCAGTGCTTCAGGACTGCCCGAGCCATGCAAGCGGGCTCACTGGCAGCTGGTGGGAAAAAGACACTGTCCCATCACATCCTAATTACATCGAGGACATGCAGATGTTTAACCTTTTACAAGTCCGCAGAGGAAGAGAGGAGACAAGGCTCTGCTAGCCTCTGCTGTTACTGGCTGATGTTGCGTGAAAGGCAATTTAATGAGAAGAGGGTTTCTTGTACTTGGGGGAGGATGGCTGGGGGCAGGAGTTGTCTTTAAAAACAAAACCTTCCTACCCTAAGGAACATCTGTAATAAAGAGAATAATAGCATGAGTCTCCTGTAGCTCAGGGCAGATGGACAAACCTGCAACAGAGAAGTGACTCAACAGAAACTTTGTTTTCGATGGGCTGCTTTGTCTTTCTGGAAGAAGGCAGGTTCAAAGGTACTCTAGGTCTGTTCTTTTTAGAAGCAACACCTACTTCAGGTGGGCAGGAGGTTCATTTCTACAGCAAGACAATAGCTTCCCCCAAAAAATCGGTCTTCTAGAGTCATCTCTCAAGCACAATGATGCTGGACTCACACCCATCTTTTTTCTCTCTCCCTTTTTTGACAATCTCTGGAATTTCAACATCAACCGGATAACTAACAGCTGCACCACTGTTAGTAGATTTGAGCAGACAGTTCTAGTCCTGTACTTTAACTATCAGAGACAAAAGACGGTTCTTGCTATTTGCGTTTCCGTGACCGCACAATGTCCCCCAGTTTCACTGATACATATAGCTCCTTTGTTTCCATTTCTATGACCTCATTAAGATTTAAACTTTTAAATTTATTTATAGCTGAAGTTAATTTATTTTATTAATGACTAAGACAGCAGGAAGCACCTAAGCATCTCAGATGGAAAATTAAGAGCTATATTGTGATCTGCATTATAAAAAAGCTGCTCTTTGTATCTCAGCCTGAGGACTCAACACCTTGAAGAGGCAGCTCCTCGGAAACCCCACTCAGTTCCACTTAGTTTTATTTTCTGGTAATGAATATCTAATTTCATGTCAGCACACACGCAAGGAACAAGGGAGCATCTAAAAACTATAAATCTTATCACAACAGATCAGAGATACTCACACAAGGATGTGCTTTCACCTTTCTGGAGAAGAGAAGGTTCCAGGGAGATCTTATAGCAGCCTTCCAGTATCTGAAGGGGGCCTACAAGAAAGCTGGGGAGGGAATTTTTACAAGGGCATGTAGTGATAGGATGAGTGGGAATGGCTCCAAACTGGAAGAGGGGAGATTTAGATGAGATCTGAGGAAGAAGTTTTTCCCTGTGCGGGGGGTGATCCCCTGGGGCAGGTTGCCCCGAGAAGCTGTGGCTGCCCCATCCCTGGAGGGGGTCAAGGCCAGGGTGGACGGGGCTTGGAGCAACCTGGGCTGGGGGGAGGTGGCCCTGCCCAGAGCAGGGGGGGGGATTGGATGATCTCTAAGGGCCCTTCTAACCTAAACCATTCTATGATCCTGATTTCCAGAATATCACTTCTGTTTCATAAAAAAATGTTTCATTTTCAGACAAGATGGAAACAAACCATGGGACACTACCAAAAGTCACAGTCCACAGCTGCTGGGCAGGGGTTACATGTATGCGCAATCCCAGTATGCTAACATCAAACCTAAGGCAGAGCCTTACAACACAACCCTGCTGTCCTTTGGTTGTCACAAATAACAGCAGCTTCTGGGAGTCTGTTGGTTAATTTGAAAGTATTCCAGCACAGTTTTCCATCTTAATGAAATGCAATGCACCAATGCCAGCCAATTACCCCAGAATGATCATTAACACAGGATAAGCTAAGGTGAAAGAAAATTTTACAGAAATTTAAAATAAAGGCTTCCTAGACACACAAAAATAAACCCCATGCCAAAAGCCACCACAAAACCCACAAATAAGTACATATTACCACCGTGCGGCAAAATTTGCAAAATGTGTCTCCCAAAGGCTTTTCCAAGGTTTGGAGGCATGTCCTGTAGCCCAAATGCCCACTCACATTTGAGATGAAGGATATTTGACTAAAACGTTTTGCAAGAAAGACCTAATTAACTCTCTACTTTCATTAGTGAAAAATAATACCAGAGTGATCTTGAACAAAAATGATCTTGAACAATTAATGTTAATTGCTTATGCTTGTATGAAAGACCTTGACAAATTTATAGTAATGGTTTATCTTCCTTTCAGGAGCAGAAAATGAGTAGCTCTCCCTAGGCTTTAGGGACATGGAATGATATTAACCCTGACTTAGTTAACCATCTGAGAGCCAATTAAGTGTACCTGTGAAGAAGCGGGATGGAAGTACTTAATAATAATGGTAATGCAGAGAGATGTACCCAGACATTATTTAATTTCTTTCTGAATATTTTTTGTGCATTAAAATGAAGATAGTGAACAAGGTTTGCAAACAAGCAACTTCAATTATGGGAAACTGGCACTCCCATTAAAGAACAATTTATAAGGCTTCTTTAGTAGAAAGCTGTCAACTACATGTATGTTACTCATTTACGGGGTGTTAATTAAAATTTAACCTGTATAAAGCTCTTGCAAAACAGGCAAAAGAAAGATCTTCAACTATTAGAGTTTTTCTCAGCCAAGATATTAAAGAAAACAAAAAAATTCCATGGACTATAACGAGTGAAAGGCATAACTTTAGCTTTCAGCTTCCTCATCATTGAAGCCTGTTCAGTATTCAAGCGCATACAATATTCAAACTATTCTTGGACAAAATGATATTGAGATATTGAAGCAGCACATACAGATATTAAAATTCTACTGAAAGATTTCTTACAGTCTTTCTGCTCCCTGCCTGCTTAATACGTGGTATAGAAGGATCCTAATCAATGCCTACGAACTGTGGATGCTCCCAAATATGCTGCAGGCTTCTCTTGTATGAAATTGAGAGGTTAAGCAATTTCCCTTTCTCCTTGCTATTGCACCAGAATAAACGCTTAGTTTCTCCCAGCTCCAGCTCCTGTGTTAGAATAAAAGTACCAGGATGCGGGCGGTCTTACTTTGCGTGCAGCGCATCCAAGAGCTGTCTGGTGTGGGTTACTGCTTGGGAAGACACTGCAACTGCATAAAACTTGGCCTGCTCAATGTGTATGCAAGCCAATTAAAAATGATGTTCTACTTTAATAAAAGAACACAGAAGTTGAGATCAGAAGGACCTTTGCAAGTACAGAGCTAGTTTCAACACACAAAAAATCCTGCAAGTTATTTGAGACCGCTCATGGCGCGAATCACACTGTCAATTCATCTCTGCTTTGAAACGTGCAATGGAGCCCTTTATGATATCTTTCACAATTACAGTAGTAATGCTTCAAAAATCTATCACTTAGGGTGGGCCAGGAGCCCCCCAGTTCAGCAAGGCTGTAGTCTCAAGTTCAGAAAATTTGCAACTCTTTCCAGCATGCCAGCACATACGTGGACAGCAGTTGTTTGCTTCACATCAATGCTGCCTCAAGTCTGTCGAAGAATTTTTGCTGGGCTCAGTGCTGCAGCAGCTGAGGGTGCTGTACTTCAAACACTGGTCACTCGTAGAAAATGAGACAACAACCCAAGAAGCTGTCTTCTCTTCTGACATTGCCACACTCTGAGAAAGTCAGCCCTCTCATCAGGCATCTTAAACACCATCTGTCCATGTTGAGAATCCATTTTGAAAACTTGCTGAGCCTTATGATGTACGTCCCTTGCTAAAAGTAAAAATGCTGTATGGAAGATGATGAATTGGACAATATGCTTGCTTTAAAGCTTCAAACTGCTTTCAGAGCGTATGGAAATGCCAAGCAATTATTACACACCTCTGTAATTCTTGCTCAAAGATACTTCCCATTTTAATTCTTTTCAGAAGGTGTTAACTACTTGGCTCCACAGGAAGAAAAAAAGGAGGGAAAAAAAAAAAAATCACTTTCCAATAGGCATGATAGAAAGAAATAAAATCACATATTTTCTCTTATGCCCTTGAATATTCCTTGTCTTGGACTACCTGGCAACAGAACTGAAAAGATACTTAAATAAGTCTAACATCAGCTTTAGGAAAGATTTTAATAAATTGGGAATTGCCTGTACAGGTTGGGTTCTTGATCTCTCCTCTCCACACCGCTGTCAGATCAGCCCGGCTGTAGCAGATGCTCCAGGGAAAAGCACAGGAGCCGCTACACAAAGCGCTCCAGAAGAATTACACCCAGACCTTTGATATTTCAGAACACCTAATCACTGGCACTATTTTAGCTCTAAATTTTCTCATTGTACTTGTCATTTTCCAACGCTTCCTTTGGTCCCTTGTTCTTCATGTTCTTTAAGATTTAAAGAGCCTTCTATAATATAAAACCAAGGTATTGATTCCTGCACAATGCTTAGTGGAGATTTGGCAGAACGGAGGCACTGAAGTTTATTTTACGGTCCATTAATAGAGTGACAAATTTGTTGGTCCAAATTCTACCCTCAGGAAGACTTGACCCTAAAGAATAAAAATATATAGTTTCCGTGGTACTGAATGTCACCTACAGGGCTTGAAGCATTCTTAGTTGACACAAGGGTGAATATGTATGGAGGAAACAGAAGAACTTTTAGGATTACATCGTATATTTTAGTATGCCTTACAGGACACTTTATATATTGAACAAAAATTGCATCATTTGACAAATGTGGTTGCCTTGAAGTTGCTGTTTGCTTTGGATACCATTGGAAGCACTGGAAATATATTCTGATGGAACAGAAGTTAGAAATTCTTTAGAAAAAAAAAAATCACATTATTAACCAAAAAAGTAAACATTCTTGTTTCCATGTAGCGCTTCATATTTCTGGATCACGCAGTCATTTAGGAGGCTATCAACAGCATCGCTTTATACATAAAAAAAGCGGCATATGACTAAGAAGATTTGCAGAGAGGCACACAGCAGGGAAAACTGCTGATAAAAAAAATAAATAAAAAACCCCACACAGAATCCTCAGACCTGGAAGCACACTAACTTTATCAATCGAGTGGTGGCAGAAGTTTACTGGATAAGATATGAAATAGCCCTTTCCCTTGGGGTTGTATGGGCTCCCAGCCTGGAATTGCATCAGCCTCCCCCTCTGTAGGTGTGGTCAAACGCAGTAGTGATACCTTTGAGCATCGCTGAACCTGATCTTCAGCTCATTTTCTCTCACAACAGCCCTGCAAGTACTTTATCCGTAACAGTGCAGCAAAGGTGCAGAGATGCTAAGGGACTCCCTTTTGATCACACCGCAACAGTTCATCATTCTCCAGGCAAAACTTCTATTTGGGAGTGTCTGGATAAAGGAGAATACTTAGAGTCAGGATGCAGGTAGTTAAACATCACGTCTCTCCAAGCACCGTCTTCCCAAGATCTCTCTGTGTACGAGCTTTTCTGTAGCGTATTGATTCCATCTCTCATTAGAGGAACACTTACAAGCAACCAAAGTACGCTTCAAAAAAATTCTCCAAAATGGAGGATTACCCCAAAAAGAAAATACAGAGAATTAGGTATTAAAATGCAAATTTGTTTTAATGCTACATCAAAGTTACTTGGTAATAAAGCCAAGGGATTATCCTGCTTTATGAAAGCAAGGGATTCTACAGCCTTTCCTTCTGTTTGAAAACATTCCTGTACATTCCCCGATGGTCCGTGACAGGTTGCCTACTTTGTCTGAAGACCCGGGTTTCGCCAAAACTGTCTCAATAGTACTTCATTTTAATGGTAATAAAATGCAGTCCTTCACCTCTTCGATTAGTTCATTAGACTCCTTAAAGAAGATAAATGGTTTCTGTATGTGCGTGCTTAAGAGGTGCGTGTTTTTCAACACTTGCCCTTCCTCACTGCAGAACGTCACATCAGCTAGATCCGAACGACTGAAACATTACTCACATCATGGCATCTGTTGCAATAACACATTAATTATCGAGAGGAATTTAACTGAACTGCAGCTGCACATTGAGGCAAGATTGGGTAGTTGAAAGACTGGTAAAATAAAGCAGACTCCCGAGTTCCCCCAGCTATGGGACAAGCCTCTGATGTGGAACAAACCACTGCAACTGGAAGGGTGATCAATATAGAAATGCAAGGACAATCTCAGGTTTTCACAGAATCCTGACATGGGCCAGATCCAGTGCTACTTAAAGCCAATGAGAACCTTCCCAATGACCTCCTAAACACTGGATTGAGCCCTGGACCATTGCGGCTCAGCAATGTTCCTGCTCACGTAGCCTGCTCCTGCTAGCTGCAGGCACCTCCCTCCTCTCACAAATACACTTTTAGCCAATCCTAAGGGATTTTAGTCCCAAACCCCAAACCTCAGAAGGAAAGGAGCTGGTATTAAAGATGACATCTTGTAGAGAAGCCTTCCAGCTTGGCACATCTTGCTGCAGACCATCCACTGATATAGCCTCAACCTGTAAGGCGTAAGGAAGCAAAACACAACCACAGCCTTTCCGTAGGATTTAATTATTCTTTCTTGCTCCCAAAACGGCAACATGGGCATACAACCATCTCGGATCTATACCCTTCAATTTCATAATGTATTCCTCTGAAGTAATAATCATAGCTGGCTACTTGACTATAGTAGTGTTCCATGGGTACTTGACTGCAGGAAGCAAGAACAAGTGAAAAATTCTCAGTCTGTGAGACTTGATTCATTTCAAGCCATTCTTGAAACCAGCAAAAACATAAAAGCATAAAAACTAGAGGGTATTCTCATACACTGAAGCCTGCTGACACCACTTCTGAAACAGAACAACCTGAATTGTTGCCTGAGATAGGGTAAAAGAAACTGGGTCCTGGTAATCATATTAACTTTGTTCTGACAATAGCAACCTACATAAATGTGAAAAAATAATGGCTTTACTGATGTCAACAACAAGCTGCTTCTTGTTCGGCAGAGCTACATTTCACCATCTGTAAACAAATAAAAAAATACTCCTTATACTTCAAGCAATTGTGTGACCATCTAACATCGCATCCTTTTCCATTTCATAACATCACAGAATATCTAAGGCTGGCAAGGACCCGAGGTGGTCATCTGAACCAACCCCCTGTTCAAAGCAAGGATAACCAGTTATTTCCAGTTCTTTGCTTTCCAAATAGTAGTAACTGTCTTTTTATAGCCCCTTTTCTTACATTGAGCTGCAGTCAACTGCAGTGTCTGTCTAAAGACTCACGCACAGAGAGCACATAAATTGGGGGGGAAAAAAAGAGTACTCAGTAGCTGGTAATGCAAGTGTATTGAGATAATTTAACAGGGAAAACCCATTATATTCTGCCATTTGTGCACTGGTAGAGCTCTTCAGCAATCAGCAGTCAATTCTACGCCGCTTTTTTAATGTCAGAGTGACTTTGAGTTAACAGCACTAATGATTCCTATGGTGAATGCCAGCATTTGCGCTATTCAGGGAAACACTGAAAGGAGAAAAATCTTTCAAAAAAAATCTAAGATTCATTCCCCATCTCGCCCCCCGCCCCCAATAAAAATCATTCAAAAAGCAATTCTTGGGGCCCACAAGGCATTCTTTGAGATGCACTATGGAAAGGATCTAGATTTTTACTCTAGGCTAATCACAGAGAGTTGCTCACAGTTTAGAAGTACTTTTACAGTAACTACAGAAGACTTGTTTTAAGGATTCTACTGAGCCTCTAAAGTGACATCTTAAAGAAAAAATGAAAGAATCATTTTCTGTATAGCTGCAGTAAGCACCATAAAATGCTAATTTAGGGTAACCTTTCTAGAAGTGCTTAAGTGATGCACAAGTCTGAGCATCGCTGTCTTTACAGAGTCTTAAATACCCATTTCTTTGGCCCATAGTAAGCTGAAGTTGAACTTCAACCAATAGTTCATTAACAACTGAAAAACAAGCAAAACTGATTTTAATTAAAATATTATTTCATAGTCCATTTAATTGCTAAAATGTAAAGTATAGGTTGGTTTAATTTACTGTGTGGTGGCATCATATGACACTGAAGTATTTTTTCAAGTGTGTAATTGAAACATTCAAATAAGCACAGATAAGATGCTTCCAAATTGGCTGCAGTGCTGGAGATGATAACTGGCAAAGAAGATCCCCTCTGTGTCTTTGCTTTCTTTAGTACCTGTTAGATGTTCTGTGCAATTCACTGTTAAAGCATGTCAATGTGGTTTTGCCTTTTGAAATAGTAAGCACCCTTACTCTGCCAGAACAACATGGAATTCAAAATTCAAATTAAAATTTTGTTTTTAAAAACCAGAAAATACCGTTTCAGTTCATATCTGTCATCTGGGATAATAAAGGCAAAGCTTCCTTGGGAAATACATATGTGTGCACACACAAATGCATGTCAAAACAATAATTTCCACTGTGCATAAAAATATTTCCCTATATGAAAACCAAAACTTTAGATTCTGCAAACAGCCATGAAAAATCCAAGTTTGCCTTTTTCAATCCCTTCCCTCTTACAAGGACAATCCTCTAACATTTTAAGAGAAAGTGGAAAAACGTGTAGCAGTTCTGATCCAAAGAGAATGAAATTATCCTGAATTAAAATTTTACCCTAACACAAGAGGTCTATGTGATTCTTCCCTCCATGAAATTATACTTGGCTCTTGTCTCAGTTAAGTTAAATATATACATAAACCTAAGCCCCTGTCTCCCTCAGCTCTGCATCTGTAAGTGAGCAGCAATAATATATCCACCACAAAGTAGTATGTATATTCCTTTTGGACATACATTTATATATAACCTTAGCAAAAAAAAAAAAAATTTAAAAAATGTATGAAATATAGGCAAAAACGCTGAGCAAGACTTTTTTTTGTTCTACTTCTGGGTAGAAACAGTGAAGATATTTTTGGTCCAAACACAACATTCTGTTCCAACACATTACTTTTTTCAATTTGATGAAAATTGAATGACCAGAACATAATTAATGGTTGAAACTCTTTCTGTTTAACAAATTGAAATACTTTGAATACTAACTAGCCATATGTAAAGCTCATCAATATTAATGAAACTTTCTGAAATGTATCATTTATTCTTCATGGACAGAATAGATATTAATTTGAAATAAGTCTCGTAAGTTAGGGTTTTGGGAGGCACAGAAGCGTTCAGGGAAAAGTTCACAACAGTGTCCAAGAGATTTAGAGGCCTGAGTTCCATTTTAAACCTATGAATTTTCTGAAAATCCCAGTCACCTACCTACATTGTGAATGCCCGAGCAACCTCACAGAAGTGACCTTCAGCACTGAAAATCCTACCTGGTCCCAACAAGACAAGACATGTGAGATCTCAAAAAGTCCAGAAAAACAAAGGGACAGTCAGACTCTCGAACTAGATTGTGAAAAAAATGACCATGCTGAAATAAGAGCATGTTAAGACATCTTAAAACCCAGTGTAGAACTATTCATAGAGCTATCAGTCCTAAACTCTCTTTGATTTTAATATGGTGCTAGATGTCCTTGGCTCACAGTTTTACAAAACTACAAAATCCTATTTTGCAACAAGAAAGCAATGGACAATAAGGAGAACTAAACCAATGTGAAGAGAGGCTGCAGCTATGCCAGAACAGGACCGCACTGAAGTAATCGCAAAACCAAGATGTGTAATGCACTACCAAAATATCCTCACCAGCCTGCCTTCACAGCCACCTCCAGCTGCCCCCCCACCCCAAATGCTGCTTCTTAGGCACTACCAAAGAGGAAAAAGTTTATAGTATTTTTTTCCCCAGTTTTTGGGGGTTTTGGTTTTTGTTTGGGTTTTTTTGTGGTAACATATTACCCAACATTTTAAAAATGAAACAGAAAATCAGCAGCTCACAACCTTGACATCGAATTTTGCCTGATGAAATGAACAGGTTGTTATCCTCATTAAGAATACGCAATTCATTTGCATGTCTTCAGGTGCAGTCCTTGAACACTGATGTAGGACATCATGTTAATGGCAAAGGCAGTGTATTACCATAACAATTATTTATTCAACTTTTCACATAATAAAATAGAAGTTATCTAACACCGTGTGAATTACTTGAGACACAACTTCAGATTATTCTGCAATGTTGTGCGCTGACTTTTCAAGTATGTATTAACACAATTTTGTCATTAAATAATTGCCAGTGGAAAGTTTGTTGTTGTTGGCTTTTTTTACTCTTAATATCTTTCTCATCTCAACTGTTTATTAGATTAAATTTAAGAAGGGTGAGAGAAACATGAGTCATTAAATCACCTGAAGGTGCTTCGTTTTTATGAGGCAATAACCATTTTCTTGGGCTAATAAATTCAAGGCCCGCAGCTGAACATTTATTAGCCCAAGATACAGTTATTGTTAAACTAATTGGAAGCACCCTGAAGTTGTTATTATAATGAAACTTCTAATGATTAAATATTTGGGAGAAATCATCTGTTAAAGTGTGGGGTTTTTTAATGAGAAACTGAAGAGTTTGGGCAACACTACTGTTCTTGATGAGTTCTAGCACCCAAGGAAAGTGGCTGTGCCTGACTCATTCCGAGACCAGTAATGCACATAATTGACGTGGAATAGCTCCAAATTTTGTTGCCAAGTGCTACACACACTCATTAGTCACCTATCATTCTTCCTTCCTACCTTGAACACCACCAAGACTGTAAGACATTGAGATCACTTCTGTTTGTGAACACCCGCAACTCCTAGTGCAGCAGATCGGTCTGTCCCTGTCCCTTGCTAACACCACTCCGTTTCAACACCCAGTTTGATCAAGCCAACACAACCATCTAACTCGCAGTGGCACCGTGACAACCTTCATGGACATGGTTTTCATAACGGAAAGAACGCAACTCCCACAAAGTCCCCAACTCGGAGCCAAAGAGAAAACCACTGAAGACCAGCGAGCGCCCGCCTGCACATGGGAACTGGTGAATGTTTGCAAAGCTGCTTCTCACTGTGGTGAGTTCTGCTGGGAGGGGTTACAGCCGTGGGCAGCCACGCACTAAATACGGGAAAAGCTGCAGTAACTACTGAGCTGTATCCAAACAGAGATCCCAATATAGATTGATCTGTGAGCCTCCAAAGGCAAAAATGGATTGAAATTTAGCTCAATAAAAGTCAATGAAAAGAAATTCCTATTGATTGTGGCATGAATTTCAGGGACTAACTTGTATTTTATTGGCAGGATGGAGGCTTTTTCAACAACAGCCCACAGCATGAGGATCCCTAGTGCAGGTAGATGCTGGGAGACAAATTTATGCTACAATAACGGAGGTCTGATGAAACTCTAACAGTCCTCTCTGTGCTCCTATGAGCCAGAGCCTAAACCCATCACCCTGGGGAGTGCATCTCCCAGTTGCCTCCAGCAGCCCCCCAGCTACAGAGCTAAAGTAAGGCCATGCAGATGAGTGGATTATTTTGGTCTGACTTAATGATGTAACACTCATAACAAGCAGGATGATGGGCTGTGGCCCAATTTTTTTTTGCGCGAGGGTTTTGGGGATCATTTGAATCTCCTTCCATAAGGCAGCAAAGACAACGGAACAATAAAAACCCCACCTGCAGGGCAGAAACACACTCTGCAAACCAGCCAAATGGAGAGCAACTAATGTAAATAAGGGTAAATAAGTTAAACTCGCCCTTTGACATGCGGGGTTGGCATGCTTTGCCCTGGCTTTGTTCGCCTTTGGTTCCCAAAGCATCAATGAACCTCTAGCCAGTGTTGTTCCACTATCCTTTTTCTTCAATACTATCTCTTGGAGAGACAAATCAATTTAGAGTATCCCTTGTGGCTTTTCTCCAAAGCTTTGGGGGACAGTGAATGCCCAAAGCCAACCTCCCCAACAGTACAACACACTGGTGTCCATAGAGCTCCACCGATAGATTAGAGCTAGCACCCTGCCGACTGGCAAACGGTGGAAAATCCTCCTGAAAAATGCACTGATGACATCTCCCTGCGCATCAGTCCCTTACTCTCTGTCATTTATTTTTAGACAATAGCCATTTCCTACTGAGCTTTATTTTAAACAGATCTGTTACAGAATGTGGGACAATGATAATTAGCGTGCCAAGTACCTAGAATGAGTTTGTAATTGGTAGTAGCCTGGATTAGCTCATCAAGGAGTTATTCATTACATCAGCAGAAGTGAAAGGATTTTGGAAACTGTCAGTGGAAATCATAGAATGGTTTAGGTTGGAAAGGACCTTAAAGGTCACCTAGTTCCAACCCCCCTGCCCTGGGCAGAGACACCTTCCACAAATACCTACCACAGGAAAAGTGAGCAGGCACATCATTAATACTGAAAGCTTCTGAAACTTTGCAGTCATTTCAAGGCCCGGAGTACACACAGCTATGGACAAATATTTGTCCATAGATACTATTTCCACTCCGTTTAAAGCAAAGGCTACTTTTTCCACTGACTTCAATAAGTACTGGGTCTGATATAAAGTGATCCAGCTAAAAAGCATATAAATGCAGCTGTCATTTTGAAAATCATTAATTCATCTGATTTTCCGTTTGGGTAGCTTAAATTAATTTGCCTTGCTGCTATACTCTTGCAAAGCTCACGCAGTCCAGTGACACCACAGCAAAGCAACAGTTACAGCAATTTTCAGTTCCTATTATTGAGAGATGCATTTATAAATACAACCTGCAAGCTCACAGCAATGTGTGAACCTCAAAACATTTTTTCCCCCAAACTCCATCGATTTAATTTCATCATCTAATGTATGCATATAAGCATCACGCTTTTAGTTTCTCCTCAGAATTTTTCTTGCTGTTTTTCCTCATATAATCATGATTAAGAAAGCCTTATCCATGTTTAGCTTGATTCACACTTTCCAAACAATGAAATATTTGATGAAGGTGTGAAATAAAACATATAAATTCAGTAGTTGTTTCTTCCTCTGGGTCCCCTATGAAAATATAATTCAGACTTGTTTGGCTACTGAGAAGGTTTGCAGGTCCAATACAAGAGAGAGAATAAGATAGTGCCCTCCTGTTAAGTGCATTAGTATAAGGTGATATTTGTGCAGGACAAACTTACAGCTCTACAGGCTTCTCTGCAGCTCCCCAAATCAGACACACGAGGTCTGGGCACTGGAGAACACCAAAAGGCTGCATTTGAAAAAAATCCTATAACAACAATAGGTTCTGATTACTTAACACAGCCAGATAACTTGTATGTGAACCAGGATGCTAGATCTACATCTTCAATGCATTTTTTTCCTCCTCAAAATATCAGAAAACAGCTTAACCTTGAAAATACCGCTTAGCTCACACACACACACAAAATAGTTTATTCAGAAAGTGGTAATTAATTTTCTACAGAGGCTGAAATCACTCTGCCTAAAGCAAAATCCTTCTGACATTATTAAATGTCACAGTGCAGTTAAAGCACAATTATAAACTAATTCACAGAATAAATCTCATTAGTTTCCTGAGGCCTTATGAATAAACTGAAAGAAAAATGTTACCATATTTGACTTTCATCTCGGCTTTCCTGAACAGATATACAATCAAAAAGCATAACATTTTAATAATTACAGATGATTAAAAACAGATAGTTTGGAGAAACAGCTAGTAAAAATGACTGCTGTGTACGTGCTGCACACAAGCAATAGAAAAGTGCCCCACCTTTACCCAGCGCTATAAAATTCAATGTAGAACTGAAAAAGAGATTGAAAAAAAAAAAGCAATGAGAAAGTGATTGGAGAGGTCATCCAATCTGGTGGATCTTGCAGTGTCCAGATTACAGCCTGGTGGATATAACCAAGGATAACCCATCGCGTCTCCGGGACCACCCGGTACGTGTCTGTGCGTCGAGCTCTAGGCGCACTGGAGCGCGCCGCGGCTGTGCGCGCCCTCGGGCAGACGGGTGTCAGCTCTGCTCCAGGAGCTGCAAAACCGAATTAGTTCACTGCTGGAATCCAAGAAAACAAGCTGCATTGCTCATTAACAGTTTCGAAAACAAACGCATTTGAAGCAAGCAGCGATTGCAAACAAAAGCACAGAAGAAGTATTTCATAGGTGAAACTTTCAAATAAGATATTTAAGTATTTTGAAATCTTGGTGGTGTTTGGTTTTGGTTTTTTTAAAAGTTGTACTAAAATCAATAAAAATTTGTGGTGCCTTTCTATTTTAGCTGTCTACAGTTCTCCTAGAATCTCACATTTACCTGTCTTACACACCTCATGGGGATGCAGCAAAGAATGCAGGGACTACATGGTCTAAGTTTGCTAGGAGACAAAATACCTTAATTATTCCTATTTCCTTGCTCGTGCTCTGTGCATAGCTTTCACCTCTACACTAAGGCATTGAGGTCAAAATTTTCCATGGGGACAGGCGCTGAGCTCAATCCAGATTGTTACCTACTTAATAGATAAATTAATTTCTGCTGGAAAATTGGGATGACTAAAAGTGGCCACTAAAGGCAAAAACTTGCCCTGTTGAGTCGATGGCAAGGGATTTATTCTCCTAAAGTCTTTTCAGACCAACTCGTGTAAAGCACTTTCACGAGTTAACTAACATGACGAAAACACATTCATTGGAAAATTCACGAATTGTAAAGACATACGATCTCCCCCTTGGATTCAATTTCAAAGGAGTAATTTCCTCCTCCTCGGTAGCAGATCCACAGGCATTGCCTTTTCTCTTTGTTTAAATATAGGGATGAACCTTCTGGGCCTGGGAATTTGGCTTTGATTCAATTACTGCTAAAGGCTAAGCAGCTTATCCGCAGCTTAGCTGAAGCAGCGATCCAGCTGGCCCACAAAGCCCAGGTGCCAATCGAAGTTTAGAGCAGAAAGTATGGATCCAAAATTTGTTTCAATCCACTGAAAAGACAAAGGCCAATGGAAAATAGGGATAAGGACAATCCTGGAAGCAAAAACACCTGACTGGGGCTCAGAAGATGGGATTTGGGTTCCTGGTCGTCTTAGAGTCTGCCCAGAGAAGTGACTCAAACTCTGTTCTGCAGTTCCACTGCTGCAAAACAACTCCGTATTCAATTCAAAGCCATTCCTCAATATTTTCTTACAAACACATTCCTAGAGAACTTCCAGTGGTATCTGTACCAGTATCACCAATATGGGACCTGCCTACGAAAACAGATGAACAAAAATGAAGCTCTTCTAATTTCACTCTGTGTAAGACTGCAAACACAGACCTGCTGGATCTTGACAAAGCCCCATAACCATAGGCCAAATGTTGGACTTCAATGCAGCAGTGGCAATTTAGAGCAGCAGAGAAGCTGCCTGATCCCATAACAGCGACTGCAGAGAAGTTTAACTTTCTAATTATGGGGTGATCATAAACAACTAGCACCTGCAGACATAATCCAGAACAAATAAAAAGGTGGTGGAAGAGTTCATTAAATAAAGAATATACAAAAGACTTACATACTGCAGTAAAGAGAACATGTTTAATACCATACTATTAAATGGAATAATAACATTTATTTTTGCACCATCTTTATAGTGTTATTTATATCAGATTCAAATTCAAAGGTTTCCTCTTCTAGGTTGCTTTTGTGTGTGTGTGTGTGTGTGTGTGTGTGTGTGTGTTTTCCCCTTTAACTGCCATGGCCAATCCATTATACTTAGTAGATTGCAAAGCTAAAAACATCGCGTAATGGGAAATAATTGCAACATTTGCTTAAATTACACTGTATATAAGAGGGAGAAGAAATATAAACCAATCTTATTTACATCGAGACTACAATCTCCTGTGATGTCCTACTGGCCAGCTTTTTTTCACAGTATTCTAATACGTGGATAACTTTAGCAATAGAAAACTGAATCTAAAGATTTAAAACCTTGCGGGTTTTTGTTATTATTTTTCGTTCGTTTTTAAACAAATTCAATTCATCTGTTAGAGGAAAGAATAAAACACAGAACACAACTTAGTACGGACTTCAATGTTTTTCTTTGCAAAGGAAAGAGATACACAGTGGCTCCAAGACAGAGAACCTGAAAAACCATAACTAAAAGACCAAAGAAGCACGGCAAGAAGATGAACCCAGTCATCCAAAGAGAAACCTTAGAGAATAGATATCTTTGCAGCTTTAGAAACACCCAGCCATGTTACCATCATTCTATATATTGCTGGGGTGTTGGGGTTTTTTTGGTTTTTTTTTTTTTAGGAACTGAATGAAGTGTAGCAGGTAACGTTTTCATGTTATGTTCACACTTACTCCTGGACTCCACTCACCATTAGGAACCTGCACATGATAAACTCAGTCAACAGCAGACGATGAGAGAGGCAATTCCCAGGTGAGACAGATCCGATGTAGCAGTGTATTAAGCAAGACTGACTACATTAATGTCTAATATCAGACAGGACGAATTTAATCTTAGTGGTTGTCTGGGACAACCAATTTTAGTGATTTGAGAAATCGGTTATAATTCAGCCCATACAGCAATTGTTTTCTGGATGAAGCTGCAGCTCCAGTTTAACTCAGTGGGACTGTTGCAATCATCTTTAAGTAGGCGGATAGATCTTATGAATCAAAATCTAATCGTTTTAACGATACTAAAAAAAAAAATAGGAAAAACATACTTGGTAACAGAGAGGGAAGCAATTGCAATCTCAGAAAGTTGCTAAAACAAAGAGAAAACTGCATTTGTTTGTGTTTGTTTCCTACTGTGGTAATTATCTCTGCAGATTTCATGGTAAGTCTCCGGGAAGGAGTCACTGAGAGCTGTAACACATTATTCAGCAAGTGTCACTTTGTGGGAATGGAACCAGTGTTCATTAGAGAGCCATAAGCAGACTTTTTACAATGAAATTGTAACAAAGTAGGATAGTTTGATGTTTGCAAAAGGACTACTAATTTCCCTGCTGTCTCTGGGAAAATCTGCTTTTCACGAAGACTTTTCTAAACCAATAAATCCTATGCCAGCAAGAGGCCCGGTAAAGATGCACAGATCTTAGCATCTCATCATAATCCTTTGCAATCCCTTTAGAAATACGACCTGCTTACAAGGATGCGCAACTCTCGTGTTATGCAAAAATATTCCCAATCATTCTGGATTGAGGAACCCAAGGGTTTGGGTTATTTTCTCTGCAGCTGAGAAAAAGGCAATGATTCACAGACTTCAGAGACCTGTGCTGCAGCAGGTGCAGCAGTTGTAGTGCACAGCAACACAGCTGTGAGAGGGACTATTCCCTCACACCAAAGAAAATTTACACCTTTACAACTCAAATCAGACACTGCTTGTATCATGCCATTCCACCAGCTGCAAGGGGGAGACAGTCATTAGGCGAGGAGTTCACAAGGCAGGGCGCACCACGCTGGGAAGCTGTGCTAAACCCTTCTGTAATTTCACATCTGGAATTTAATTGATAATTTCAATGCTGCTGGTGACGTGGCATGGGGTTTTTCTGTGCTCCACATCCCAAAAGGCAACTGGGAGGATCTGGGAAAGGTCATCATTTCAGAGAATTAGACCCCATCTTGCAAAAGTTGTCCTGTGTTTTAAGGATCTACAACCCAGCTCTCTAGAAAAGAGTCAGAAGAAGCAGTACAACTAGATCTTTTCTCCTACCAGCCACCCCTCAGACACCTTTGTCCTACCACATAAGCTGTCTTTAGCCACTTAGGAGTTATCTGTGCACAAAGTCTGTGCTTTGTTAACAATACTGCATTAATAAAGATAAGATACTGTCAGTACAAGGGTCCTTCCTACTGCTTTATTTGTTCTTGTATGGAAATGAAGGACCTGTACCATAATATATATAGGTTTATTAGTGTTTTAGTCAAATATTTAGTATATTAATATTTTAACTCACGTAAATGTATCTTTACACAAGACAAAACAGAAACAGAGAAACAATAAAAACTTTTTTCAGCCTAAAGCCAGACACAATAAGCGAGAACCTGTGAAATCAACCAGCCTCAGCTGATAATCCGGACTGAACAAAGGATTCTCAGTGTTACAGGGAAAATAAAAACTTGCCTTGAGCGGCAAAGTTACGAGAAACAAATTCGGTTAAACTCTAGTCTAAACATTAGAAATTTGGGGTTTTTTTTTCTTTCCTCCTATAGATTTCAAGTCTGATGGGGAACCAGTTAATTGACTTTCTGATCCATGAAGAGAAGAGGGGGGAAACCAGATAACCCTTAACCAACAGAGGAAGGCCGGTGGCAAGTGCAAGGGTAACTAATTTATCTTCAAAGTCAACACAGATTCATGCTCTGGGAGAACTGCATAATTAACACTGCAAGGGGAGCTGCACCAAGCAACACTATGGATGAACCTGTCCTGCAGGTATAAATTCAGATTCAGAGCTGACAGGACAGCTGACGCAGATGAGCACAGCTCCGTGGCTGGAGCCCACCGGCATCCGCCGAGCGGCTAGCCCCAGAACTGCTCTGCAGACAGGTTGGCGTAGCTGCACCTCCACATTAGGCAAGGTTTTCTCTCTTCCAAAAATTATTCCAGCCGTTAACTGAAGTCAAGTCAGCTCTCATAAATAATTTTGTTAATAAGCAGATGTTAATTATATTCACTGGCTTTCTTTTTTTTCCCTCTCCTATTTCCCAAGTTTGTTATCAGTCAAATGATCCAAGGTCAGAGATGTACCAAACGAATGATGCCTGGAGCAGATAACTCAGAAGTCAGTGGAGCTTAGAGACTAACAATTAAGGTCTGATCTTCTGCCTATTGGACACTTTAAACAGCAACAGTCCACAGTGCTGCTCATCTTTAATGAAGGAATTGACTTCCCAAACTATATTCAGGGACCCTTACAAAACAAATCATTACTGTCAGCTATGTTCTGGGAAGTTTAGGGGAAGTTACCTATGGATATAACTGTACAACTTCATGGTAGCACTCAGTTTAAAAAAAAAAAAAAATCAGAAAAAAAAACCAAACAGAAAAAAACCAAAATACAACAACTACTACATGTATTGAGCACATTTTATCCCGAAGTTTTTATAAACAGGAGTGTAAATGCCATGCAAGGTGTTCTTCTTAGAGATAGGTTTCACTGGACATTCTTAGGTTACAAAAATGATTTAAACTCTGAAAGATGCAGAAGGGAACAATGTGGACTTCCTGAAAAAAATATAGGAGCAGACCTAGATTCCCAAAGATCACATGCTTAACTCTCCGTGGGATCCTAACTAGTGAGACACTTTTATGCCTAATAGGAATTAGGAACCTAAATGTCTTTGATGTTCAAAGATTATGTTTAATCCAGGACTGATTTCTATGGAGTTAGGCATCTAATCCAATCAAGTGCTCCTGAAAATGTCACTAACACACCTGAATGCTCAGACACATACGGATCTCCACATGTCCCAGCGCCGCATGGTTACATCCAAGATTTTCCATTATCAAAGCCTACATAATGGTTTATGACTGTGCCTTGGGACACCTAATTATACGGCAATTGAAAAGGCTGTGGCAGTTCTTCAACATCAAAGTCATATTATCTATTGAATCACCAGTATTGTTTTCTGCATTTCTTACAGGGGACATGATCCCAAGTGTACTGGAGACAACAGAAAGACTGTCACTGGTTTCACTGGTGGTAAGAACAGGTACGTCCCTGAGAACTTTCATCCAATCCACAGACCTCTCCAAATCAACTGCCTTGTGCTGTATACACATTACCAGAAACAGGACAGCTCGAGACAATTACCCGGGCAAGTGGCCTGCACAGGAACCACACGCCCTGGTCCTTGGCCAAACAGCAGTGCTTCCCTCAAGTAAACTTAGCATTTCATATGGCTTAACTTCAGCAGAATATACACAGGCAGGCTTTGCAAACCTGAAGTAATGCTTATCACATACCCGTGATACAATGTTGGTGCAGTCTGAGGCTTGACATCTACAGAAGAACCATGGGAGAAGTCCTCAAACACGCTTTCTGCAACAGAAATAAAGGAAATTTTAGTATGCTGGGAAGCTGCGAGTAATAGAGCAGAAATTAAAATGCCTGTATCTGGTAAATATCCGTGCTGGCCATTAGCAATGGCAAATAAAGCTATTCTTACAAAATAGTGGCTGTGGAACACAGGCATAACCACACTGGAGTGCAATAACAGCTGTGTGCATGTATCAGAGTATTTTTTGTTCGCTGGAACAGGAGAATTTATGGCTCAGGACTTGAGTATTTTGCAAATAAGAAATGTACTTTTTATTTTCTATATATCCATTCATCAAGAATACGTATGTATCTGTAACAACAGGAGAATATCACTGAGTGAATCACCAATATCCTTTGTTGCGTTTCTTACCAGGAGCATGACTTAAAAATAGAGGAAGTGTGCGTGTGGGTACATGCACACATCTACAAAATGTGCCTTTGTACATACCTACACATACATATTTTCTAAAAAACACAAGGGTTAATATCTATTCTATATACAGCTCTACATAGACATCGTCTCACTGCTCTCAGTCAGAATTTCTGAACTTGGAGGGATGCACTGAGACCAGAATGGAGACAGGATTTAACCCTCAGAAGGTGATAGCTGACTATATAGGAAGCACGTGGCACGTCATCCACATTGCACGTGACAGCTTTTCACCAAGAAAGGCAACCTTTTTCTACTATATTTAAAAAAAAAAAAAAAAAAAGAAAAAGAAAAGCCCACTTTCAGGCTTTGGCCAAACTATAGCACAGATAAAATCTTGATGCTAATGGTTTGCCAGCCACAAATGAGTCTGAAACCACAACTTGAAGGCAAGAATGGCAACAGGCTAGTTGGAAGCCAGACCTGGTACCGGGAGCGATCCCCGTCCCTCAGTGCCTGACCCAGGGTGCTGAAATACTGAAATACCACCCGTTGGCATCAGGGCTGCATGGCATTTTAGCAGATAAAAATCCCTTTGGCTGTGGACAGTTTAGCTCAGGTCTCGTAGCCAGAAGCTCCGTTCTCATCCTCTTTCTTCCCCCACAGCAATCTTTTGCAGCACGGCTCTGAGTGTTCACACAACTGCAGAGAGTGACACTGCCACAGATGCGTGCCCATTCACTTTTGGCTTCAGCTACAGCTGGCCTTCAAAACAAGGCAGGTTCTGCTATTGGCATGAGCGGGAGCAGAAGCAAGTCTTATTTTTGGAAACTCTGAACTCCTTCAATGACTCCTCTGCTTTGTTCAATACCTGGGAAGGTCAAGTCCAACAGCAAAACACTTAGCTCGGCAAACCCCCTCAGATTTTACGGATTGGGCTGAAAATGATTAGACAGCTTCCATGTTCCCTCTCATGTATATATTTGCAGTGTTTGTTTCTAATGAACTTAACTCACAGAGGTAAAAAGAAAAAAGAAGACAGTCTCCAGACCACTGCTTTCTAGGACTCAACTTTTCTTGAGCCCTCAGTCATTGGTATTGATTCACGTCAACAAAAGCACATCCCCACTTGCTAGCAATTTGCCATGTACATAAAAGTGACATTTTATAGCAGAAATTATAAACCCAGGAAGCCTTGATTCAGCAATGTCGCCTAACCTCCCTGCATGCTATAGATCTGGCCACTTCGGGGTCCTTGGACTAGCTGTTAAGAACTTTGTAGACGTACAGATATTATTTTTAAAAAATCAAAATACAAAATATTACTACAAAGTTTCTTTTTCTTAGTAGGCTTCCATGTGAAAAATTTAGGTAAGCAAGAAATACATCCAACAGCCATTTGAGCTGTCGCTGTGCAGCAGCTAGCCCCAGAGAATCATCAGCACTGGATGCAGTCTAAGCACACATATATCTGTACCCATTCCATTTTTCAAGGATGCTTTGACTAAAAATACCAGGCTGGCCTACAGGCTTCCTCAGCAGTTCAAAACGCAGGTCTGTTCCCTCCTTGCTGCACGCAAATGTTGTTCTTAAACTGTTTGTCACCAAATAGCTGGATGTGGATTCTCCCAGGCAAGCAACAGACCCTGGCAGCTTTTACCTGTTGTTAGCAGAAATCAGTTCCCAACTTCTTCGCCAACCAACATGCACAATACCTGCTTGATTGCTCTCTTCGAGATCAGTCCTTGAGGTGCTGAGCACGTCCTTGACTCTCCTGAATTCACTGGGAAATAAGCAGATACCGAAAGTCAATGATATTTGTATTTCTCTCCGCCAACGTTCCAGGAGGAAAGGCACTGTCAGTACGGAGAGGTTGGGAGCACGTTGGTTCAACAGGGTAAGGAAAGCTGGCATTTCTATATTCTACTAAACCTGTTTTTACAGAAAATCAAGAAGCTGTTGGCTCCAGTACAGTCAATTCAGCATTTTACATGTGAAAAAAGAAAAAGCCAAAACAAAAAACATTCAGCGCTTTCAAAACATGCTCTTTTGTTATCTCAAACAACCTTAGCGGGAGCCAAAGATCCACGGTACACATCAGACAGATGTGCATTTCAGCACAGAGCAGATTGCATGTTTTCAAGCTGCTGGTTTCCATCTGATTTAATATTCAGATTCGTTGGCATACACCAGCAGCTGAAAATGAAGGCCTTCCAGAAACTCAACTTTTCGAGTCATCATACAATTGTTCATGTGCAACAAAACAGAAAAAGCATATGGGGGCGGCACACCAGTGCTCTGAATAATTTCCCTCTCTTTTTACATTTCTGAAACACAACTGGAAAACATTTTGAAATATGGGTTTTGAAAAAGGAAACAAAATAAAAGGTTTATTTACCATTTGTGTTCTTACATGTGCTAAGGAGGAAGCCTGTGTTCCAGGAAAGGGCTATTCTGAACTTTGTACAGCTGCAAGAAGAGCTGATCTACTCAGAGCAAGGAAGAAATTCCACACGCTCAAATTCCTCTAATTACAAAAGCATTACATAAGCCCCGAGTTGGATTTAGAATGTAAAGGTTATCCCGAACACAGCCATATGTAAGTCAAAATTTACCACAAACATATATGACGGTATCAATTTTATTCAGGGTGACATTTTTCACTACACTATAGTAATTAGATTAAGTTTGGGGATACAGCTGTCTCATGCAATTGAAAATTCTCCCTAAGCTGTCATTTACAGAAGGCACTCCTCCATATTTCCCATGTGGTCCTTCATGCTTGTAATTTGAATAAATAATGCTCCTAAACTTACTTTCAGCCACAAAGTGATTTGAAAATTATCACTCTGATCATGCAAAGTCTCTCCTGATTCTAATGAGCTGTCAAGATTTTGAAACTGGCAGTGAAAGAAAGGTCATTAGTGAGGGCAAGGAAATAAAAAGCTGAGGAACAGATTTTCACGCTGGCAGAATGAGGAGAAAAATCAGACGTTCTCTCTCCTGTTTGTCTCCATGCTCTAAAAATGCTGCTTTGATTCCTTTCAGAAGCTGTTGTCAAAATACCAAGGCTTTGATAGGACGGAAAGGGAAAGATCTAAAGGTGTAAGCTGCACCTGCTTTTGGCATAAAAGTTAGTATTTTGCAATAATCTCATCTCTGTATTCACAGGTAGAAGTAGTCTCCTGAATGGGAGATACCATATAAACAAAACGTAAAGGACACTGGAAGGATACAGAAGCACTCAGATGCGTTCCACATTTTACTAAGACTTTCCCAAATATTCAGGTGAAGACCTTGTCATGTAAACCAGGGCCTAAATAGTTCCCCAAGGTAGCACAGTCAGTTAGTGATAACATGGAGAGCCCAGTACTGACCTGTATCACATATTTTATTTTCCCTGTACAGGACCCAGGCTGCCCATAGATTGATTTAGCAACATGTTCCTATCTTTATCCTTTTGGAATAAATCAAAAGTTTCTGCTGTCAGCAAACTTGGCCATTGAACGCTGAATTGAATGTTTCACCTTACACGAGGAAGAGCCTTCCAAACAGCTCTATAAAGAGCCAAGACAGCAGCTGCTCTCTTGTGCTCTCCATAGTGTACTATAACTAAAGACTTTCTCCCTGACAGCGTGCAGCCACCGCGTCATTATATTACTTTGTGCAGCCAGACACTGTGGACATAAAGAACCCAAGACACAACCTTCGGAAACATACTACAGATAAATAAATTGCCTTTGACATTCCCCATTCCTCTTACACTTCCAAAGACAGGCTGAACGCTGGAGCACTATGAATTTTGCCAGAGATGTTCAAGCTAATTTAATAGGAATAATCTGTTTATTATAATACATATAGCCCCAACCCATCAATTGTGGAGTGGCTGTGTGGCAAGGCTGCTCCCTTGGGTACCATAACGGCTAAGCCACAGTGTGCGCTTCATACACACTTGTTGACTAATATATTATGCATCGTATCTCAGCAAGAAACCACATTCCCAGTGGATCTTAGACTTAAAAAGAATGATTAGGAAGAGAGTCTACGTGTAACCTGTACAAAGTAAGTGTTGAAGAGGAATAGTAACACAGAAGGTCCTTTTTATAGCAGAGACAGGAAGTACGGAGGTGACAACAAACTTGGATGAGGGATAAAGACAGAACAGAGACAACAAAATACATCGTTAGAATCCATCCCATAGGCTGAAGACCTCTGGTTAGATAGCATCCCTGGGTGATGATAGGATAATTCTCACACCCACATTAGTAGCAAAAGCAGTGCGGTGTCTCTGGGACCGGAATTTCACAGATGCTAACAGAGCTCCTGACCTCAGATGAGAATCCAAATTTGTGAAACTGAGGCACCTTGGACTCTGGGTTTTGGCGTGGCGTGCCTATGAAATTCAGACCTGCAACCACCCCCTCAAAGTTTGAGGAATGTTAAAATATTAAAGCTTAGATCAGGTCCTAACTCTCCAAAAACCAGCAACCTAGCTTTCTGAGTCCAAAACTTGTTTGGAGCTGGGATTTTTTACACTGCTGAGCCTGCGTGAACAACTTCCACCCACTTCAGTGCCAGTTAAATGCATACAGGTCTTTTATAAACATAAAAACTTGTTTGGACATTCGGCTAAGGATATGGTTCAGATCGCTTTAACAAACTCCCTCATTAAGGGTCCCCAGATCCTGAGACAGACTCCCCACTGTCACATCCCTTGCCAACACCTGGGTTAAAAGAAATACACCCTTTCAACCCTATATTAGGTCTGATGGTGACTTTGGAATATACCTAAATTCCCCCTTGTCTCATTTATTTGATAAGTGGCTAATTCGCACAGATGTTAAACCTATTTCTAGCTGTGCTGGGAAAAGGTAGAACCTGTATATAGAGGACCATCATGCCATGAAGCATGTCTGCTTGCTACCTTTCAGAACAAGAACCAAAATTCTAGTTAAAAAATAACACTCAGGATCTCAAAACCATTACATTTTAGATAGATAAGGCTGAGCATCTCTCTGAGTAACACTTGGCAGGTTTTTTTCTTATTTTCCTCAGTTACTCAGTTTCCTTACTGGAAGACTTGTGGTTTGAAACCTGGAGTCATTAGCATCCCAGGCCCATTTTCTGAACCTAATTACAGTATTAAAAATCTTAAAGTTATTCCAGGCTTACACTCTTGCAAATCAGAACCGGGCAAAACATTGGGAGCATTCTGATTTGTAATTGCTGTCATTTCCCAAATTCTGCTAATAAAATAGATACCAGAACATACTTTCTCCTAGCTACATTGAATGTAAAGTAGATAAAAGGTGGTTGTTTTGGGTTTTTTTTCATTTCTACACATTAGATTTTCATTGCTTGTTTTCTATGGAGACAGGTCTCACCAATGGATTGCTTTCTTTATCTTTCCTCTCTGGGAAAACACGAGACCTCAGATCAAACAACATGGATTTGAAAAAAATAAATTTAAAAAAGAAATTTCAAGACTTCTACACCATCTGCTTTTATGGGGCACCAATTAAAAAGTACAGAATGTGGCATCGTATGATAGCGACCAAACTTCTGTTCCACAACAATGTTTTACAGAAATACATTCATCTCTTCTTCCACTCTCCAAAGATGCAGAAGAAGAAAGTGCAAAATTTGAAAATACTGAAAAGATTCTCATGTGACGTTTAATGTTTGGAATAAGACTATATTTAGATCGACACTACTTGGTGGGGCATAGGCATCTCAGAGCGGCCGTTGAGTGTGCGGGTTTTGCCCTAGAGGGGTGTTGGGCCTTCTGATCCTCCAAAATCCTAGCACTAATGGAGGGAGAGAGGAGAACACGACTTGCGTTCCCAATCCCTTAACCAGTCGTCCTAAGGCCCTGAAATCTCTCTTCATTGCCCTCAGACTTCTCACCACGTCGTCGCTGCCTACCTGAAAAACTAAAAGGGGGTAACAATCTGATTGCTGTACCACGGAAGGAAGCTGCTTCTTAACACGGTCAACCCAGGCCCCGGGGAGGCGGCAAACCTCCCTATACAGCAGGTCCGGTCTACATATCGGGCCTTCCGCTCCCATCAGGAGTGGGTCACCTCTGACGATGACCCGTCTTTTGGTTTTGACTGAGGAGGTTTTGACTCGGGGGGTGGTCCGACTGGGCCTCAACGACACCTCCCAGCTGGGCGGATTACCGTCCTCACGGCTGTCCGGCTCTCCCTCCGCGCAGAGCAATGCAATGGCGCCCGGGACGGTGGGGCAGTCGGCGGGCAGATGCACCTGCGGCACCTGTTGCGTCGGGCAGGAACACCTTGCCATCAGCCCCTCTCCTCCAAGCTACCCTGTTCAGCCGATCGGGGAGAGGAGAGGGGGCTCTCT
>NW_009648234.1:1417085-1489801 GCF_000708025.1 Charadrius vociferus | reverse complement strand
AACAGTGCTTTTCCCCCTCCATTCCCTTCCCCGGTGCGGCCTCACCCGCGCCGGCGCTGCTCTCCTCGGCGAGACCGTTATTATCTGGGGGTTGGACAGGATGGTCTCCACAGGTCCCTCCCAGCCCGGACCACTCTGGGGTTATGTTATCTATATATCGAGCCTATATAGAGATAGCTATAGAATAGATATAGAACTAGAACCTATAGATATAGAATCTATATCTATATATAGAACCTGTTTTTTCTCTGCCATATGTCACTCCGAGCGGTATTGCAGCTAGCTTTCAGCTTTGAGGTGGGTACATGACCAATGCTTTTCAAAAGGTCACAGTGACCTCAAGGGCTGTTCAATGAGACCTTTTTTTTTAAAAAAAAAAAAAAAAAATCCACCACCTACTCGCTGGTTTTACTTCTTTAAGTCCCTCAACCTCAGCCACGGTCTTCTCTTCCATAAGATAGGATAGTACCCCAAAAGTGTTAAGGAAGTTTTAGAAAATAGATAAATTCATATATATTCAGCTTAGCAGAGCTACAATGGGTTTTCATCTTCTCAAGACAGCTTTGGTGTCTATCAGAAGAAATTATTATAAACTTAAAAAATACTCAATTTCTGCTTACTCAGGGAATTCATGAACATATACATCAATATAAAAAGGGTATTTCTGTACATATATGAATTCGGAATAGTGGGCAGAAAGATGTCTGAGACACTGAGAAATTAAGGCTAGGTACTTTTTTACCTTTCAAGAATATAAACATGTAAGAAACCCAGAGAGACAAATTTTCAATGCAATTGTCACAGTTGAAGCTTTTAAGTTATTTTAAAATCTTAGCGTAGTTGGCTTGTTGATATTACACAGAAACCCAGTAGGAGAGCTCTGGCATTTGTCTCAGAAATCAAATGCCAATTTAGTACCTAAATCATAAACCCAACCATTCTTTTAGCACTGTGCATAATCAGACTTACAGTGTATTCATCTTTATGACATGCAAGCTCCAGAGGATGGAAACCGCACAGATAATTGTCCTCTGGAGTTCATGCAGTTCACAAAACTTGAGGATGAAAAAGCTAGCAAACTCACAAAATAGCATGAATGGATGAAGCTAAAAACTGTCAAAAAGGAGAGATCAAAAAAGGAACTGATCCAACCTATCCAAACAAAATCAGCGATATTTTAAGCATAGTTTTTGCTCTGAAAGAATGGGATGGATAAAAAAGAAATGCTGTAGTATGATTATTGATTTTACTAAAGTATGTAGACTGCAGTGATTGTCATCTACGCACATTGCAGTAGCACTGTGCAATATGTGTCACGATCTGGCAAACGGATCGCACATCCCCCTGAGAAGAGCTGTGCTGGGCTGTACCAGGTCCACACTGCAAATGCCATATCCCTCTGCAGCTGGCAAAGGCTGATGAAAATTCAAGGTGATGCCTAAAGAAAATGAACTGCCCTGAAGGCTGGCAGGATAAGTGAAACAAAGAGCGCTCAAGATCAGAAAAGTTAAAATTACACCAGTTTCTGCAGGGCCAAGCGTAGTGATGGTGCTGGGAGGAGAAGCACAGAACTGGAGTGCAGCACTGCACAGAAATGTTTAAACAACTCAGATAAACAGCACTGAGATATACAGGCACACTGAGAACCATGTAGTTTAATTTCCTGTTAAATGGTACTGTTTTATAAACAAGATTCTGTACAGTTCATCTTTTTTTTGTTAGTGGATAATAAACTGGAATGGATAGTTAGAAGGTAATTAGCAAGAGTGCTTTTACAGTTAATTGGCAAGACTATTTTAACTCTGCACAACGCCAGGTGCTATCTGGCGTGCTCATCTTCTACGGCACTTCAGTCGGACGCTGTGCAGAGACCAGTTCAACAGCACAGGAGGTGTAGACGCAGGAAGGAATGAAACCAGGAACGTATTTAGGCTGGACCAAAACCAGAGGCGCATAAGGGGTTCTTAACTGCCTCTAAAAGATTCAACATAATCAGTCTGATTTTGATTTTGTCAATGAAAACGTCAAATAAACTCACTACAAAGAGGAATGAGTGCCAGCAAAATATAAATTGTAAATTAATAAAAGTTTCACTGCTAGGTAAAGTTTCTAGCTATAAGTATGGAACCCATGCTGTCAAATGCTTACGAGTGATTAATTTTCACACTTCAGGAGATTACAGAGGGGTTTTTTCATAACATTCTTCACCGCCTTAAACCTTGTGAAATTATTTATAACCATGAAAAGGGTATACATCATTTTTATTCTGATCTGATATTATACTGCAATGGCTTTTCACAAATCTGCGTAACTGTACAAAGCTTAGGACCCCTCAACTTTTCTTTCCATCAATTATTTAAACATTGATTTCCATTTTTTTTTCCCATTGACCACTAATTAACATTAACTTACTGCTTTTGTACAATTTTCTTAGGCAGAAAGGCAGCTAGCAAATTCTTAGCAGGGCTGAAATTGCATCAATAAGTATGGTTTAAGTTTATGCCAGCATTGCAAAAAAGAGAAGTAGCTATATTAGGTAACAAATACACTCTGTATAATATAAATATTTTTATGACTGTAATGATGGACCAGCTCATTAAAGACCACGTACCATCTGCAAACTTTAAAGCACTTAAGTCTAATTGCCTTGTACATAGCAAATCTTCAGGATACAAAAACTATGATATTTTCAAAGACATGTTTAAAAGTTCCCAGTTAAAGGTTTAGATTTAAATCTTGGTGTTTTATTCGACACCTTGCCACTGACCTTAATACATCTGGCATCACAAAAGAACCTGGAGAACTGGCACAAAGGGGCCTCAGTCAAGCTTCCACCATTTCCATCCTCCCAAAACACATCCCTCCCTCCCCCAGATCCCCCTCTGTGGTTATCGAAGCAGTAAGCAGCCCCTTACAGCATTTTGCAGCTCTGTCAGCCCAACGCAGAGCAGAGAGGCTTCTGTAGCATGTCAAGCAACAGAACAGTTACTTAATTATCCTGCCAGTTTTAGCAGATATTTGATACAATCATTCATAATATAAATTACTTCTACAGGGAGCATGAACATTCCATTTAAAATATCACAATGTACAAACACCAGCAGTTCCCAATTATTAAGTGCAAATGTAGGAGGCTACTTAACTGCAATTAGCAGGAGCCATATTAGGTTTTTTCTTAGTTTCTGTTTATTTTTAAGATATTAGAGCTTAATTTATGTCTAATATGCGAAATCTGTTTTAGAGAGCTAGGAAATCCCAAAGTAAATCATCCAGATCAGTCACAATGCTTGTAAGAAAATTATATGTCATCAACATGCCTCCCAGTTCCAAGAGAAAGAAGTCTTCTGTTCTACATCAATGGCACATTAGTTTTATTAGAGGTAATTGTGTTTATTTGTTCTAACTCCTGACAAGTTGGTGAAAGTGGGGGTGAAAAAAAAAATCTTGGAAAAGCTCTTTTGTCCCAATTTTTTGTAAGTGATGATTTTGAGTATAATACTGCTTGATTAGATTTACAGTTGACTCCAGAATAAAACCAATTCCACATAAAAAGAAAGGGAAACCATATATTCATTTTTTTTCTACTCTGAATATTGAAATTTGAAGTTTGTAAAAATTAAACTCAGCAAATTTTTCAGTACATCTCACATACACATGCTGTTAACTTAGAAAACCTTTATTGGGGTGCAACCAAACAAAAATCGCTTTGCACATGAAACTTGCTGTCTCTCACCAACTCAAACACCAGACGGGTGTTTTTCACAGTGCGTACTGTGACACCGAGGACCTACATAAAGCTCCCTATCTCGAATGGCTTCTTTCTCCCCTCCCCAAACCAGAGTTCAGATCTCTTCCCCCCTCCTTCATTTTTTTCCTTTTAAGTTTCTAACTGCTTTTGATGATCGCTGCCCTTTGTTGTTCTAACCTTTACATATATATACAATTTTTTGTCCCAGGTATATTATACCTCAGAAGGTATAATACCCTCTCCCACTCCCTTTCATCCAGCTAAGGCTGCAGGAGGTGGCTTAGACCGAGGAAGGTTTTTCTAGAGCTGAAACACTGCGCAGCGACACTACAGCTCAGCTCTCCTCAGGATATGGGCTGGAATTTATTTTTTTTTTTTTTTATGGAGGTGCAGCAACATTTGGCCCAAGAATGCCGGTCACTGGGCTTTGTTTCCCTTCCTCACCTCCTTTTATTCCAGATTGTTGTTTCTCTGGGTTCCTTGCACACAGCCAACTGCAGTAAATAGCTCTCGGCAGATTCATGCTGGTAAAGCAGAACAATGGTATCAAGTTGACTTCAAATCAAAGGAGAAAAACCTTTACTAAATATCTGCTTTTTAACTCAGTCCAGCAGAAGAATGGCATGCTCAGTTCGTGGTCTGTGTAGGTCAGAATGCACATGACACACGCGGTCACCACCTCTTCGCCACAAACCTATGCAGCCCACTGTAGTCGACAGAGTTGCGCTAAATTTGGTATGTGGAGGACTTGACTCATGTTTGGGCTTGGTTTTCACTGCGTGCGCATGGACATTGCTTAGCAGAAGAAACTCTTCATTCTGCAGCAAGGCTTAAACTGAAAAAACCCCAAACCTCTGCCAATTTACAAAACATTAACAAAGTACACCTATCGCGTATCTATTTGCAAATGAGATTTTTCATATCAAATCACTTCTGAATCACACAAAGCGGGTGGGTGAAATTAAACAAACCCATAACGGACACGCTGAGATGTCTTTGCTAACACTAGAACACTACAGCTTTTCAGCGGTGGATGGGAAGCGGTAGATAATCTATCGCTAAGTCTTTCTGAAAAAACACGCTTAACTTCAGCCAGAAGTTATCATCAGGATGAATTCAGGAATTACTGAGTCTGATTCTAGCGCATATTTTATGAGGAGGATTAAACCACAGTAGTCTGTACTGACCTTAAAAATGTAGGTCTATGAAACTAATCCTGCGAAGTCATTTGGTTTGCTGCTGCGGGTGAGGATAACCACGTGCTTTAATGTTTATGGGATTAAGACCCAAGTTTGTGAGATATATCTCACCTCTAATTAAAACAGATCTAAAATGCGTCTAGAACCTTCAATGACAGCCATGGCTGAGGCTGTCGCTGACTTGAGTTTGGCTCACATTCCCAAAATCTTGCAATAATTTCAGAACTGGGTACTTAATGGGAATTATTTCTCCCTCAAGAGCGATGTGTTCGTGACTCTCCGAGCTTCTGATTTGCATTTAGACTGCAAGTAAAAAAATCCTTTGCAACAGTCATCTCCCAGTTCTTCACCATTTGAATATTTCTACCCTAATTAATGTCACTTAATGTAAAATATTATTCTGTATTCCGCA
The DNA here is from genome assembly GCF_000708025.1 of Charadrius vociferus. Lineage (NCBI taxonomy): Eukaryota > Metazoa > Chordata > Aves > Charadriiformes > Charadriidae > Charadrius > Charadrius vociferus. The sequence goes on along the minus strand of NW_009648234.1, from coordinate 1,484,442 downwards.
GAGTGGCTGTAAATTATTTACTTGTAAAACATGTTGACTTTTCATGAGTTGTTTGTACAGTAAGCACTGCACCATCTAAACTGTAGGGGGAGAGAGAAATCAATCATTTGTAATAATACCCAATAGGAGGTTTACCACATGTTATATCAATTTTTATGTCTGACACAAATAGCTGCAGCCATTACTTTGGATTTTTATTTTCTGAAGGGAATTAGAAATTCACTGTTACCTTCTGCTTCTCTCATGCTGCATTGGAAATAACACAATTTAAAGGTGTTTGGAGCCTTTTTTATCCACTAATTAAGGTGGCACATTAATAAAACACCATTTTAGAATATTCATTAAGCACACAATCTATATGAAGTGAAAAGCTAATTCGTGCGTAACTTAATGAACCCAGCATAACACAACGCTATAACATCAAGTTAATGAAATGCTTTAAAAAAAAAAAAAAAATCACATTTAAACTTACTGCTCATTCCATATCCTGCATATTGTGTTACTTTTTGCACGCATCAAACTTTTTTGATATTGATTGCTTTCAGTGAACTAATCACTTCTTTTATTGGCAGTACTTAGTTCTCTTATTGAAAGGTGTCTATATTAGCACACCGAAAGACACCGTTCATTCGAAGACCTATAAATTAAAAGCACAGGTTTATTGGCTTGCCAAGTGCTTCTGGTGTTTTTCCTTTGGGTATTTACACTCCCCAGATTTTTCTGCACCTACAATAAAGTTACTGATCCACGTAGGATAAGCATAAACCCATCACAGTAACACTATGGATTTAAGGATTTCCCACAGCGGCAAGACCCTGTTACCCCGTGTGACAGATGGTCTGTGTTGAATGATGGATCTGAGGCTGTTCCTCTTACAGATAATTAAGGCTGTCGCTTGCCTTGGGCAGCATTGACCATCTGAATACCTAAAAGATCATCTAAAGCTCGAGTACCAGGACGGCGTCTGACAGGTCCGCTCCTCAGGCACAAGGAGACTTTCTGGCATAAGGATGAAGTTCATCCCTCCTGGAATCAGGGCACCCAGGGAACAGGGCAGAGGCTCAGAGCGGACAAGGAGGAGTGCAGCAGACTGGCACGAGCCTCACCACGCTGAGTCAAGCCATCTTCTGAAACACCAGCACATGGCAGTGCATATACATATGGAAAATCCTGCCAACGCACTCTTTGTGAGGGGAAAAAGAATAGGGAAATCAGTATGGGAGAAAGAACAGGAAAATCAGAATAGGAAAAAACAGTAGAAATAATAAATTTGAATTGCAAAGCTAGATTCTTCTCTCCTCCTAATTTTGGCTTGCCAAAGGAGTGAAAGGCTTTTAGACTGCCCTTGCAACACCGTTGTCCTCTGCCAGCTCCCAGCACAAGTCAGAGCGATTGCAGGAGCTCTGCACCGCACACCCAGAACCCCTGTTCTCACCCAACATGCTCTGTTCAAGCCATGAAATGGGGCCAAGTAACTCCATTAAATCTCTGCCACTTTTAGGCAGAAAGCGTCCGCTGAGGTTGATTCCACTTGTAATGTCATGCCTTAAACCTACCAGATGTGTGTTGACAAATGCAATTGAGATCTGAGGTTGGAAGCCACAGCGCATAGATCCGTAGTTAAGATGTAAACTTCTGCAGCAATATTTCACCTTAATTCCAAGCCTGAACCAGAATTCACGGTGATGAGTGCATACAAAGCACCCTGCCTGCAAAGCAGCGAGCAACTTCTGTCTCTCGCCAAAACAACCCATTCTCCATCCCCCATCATTTTGCTGTACATCAGAGGTCCCATTTCAGCATGTTCTCAAGAGCCGCAAACAAACCGCGACCCATTCCTCTCTGCTATTTTTGCAGCAAAGTAACATGTAAGCAATGAATTATAATGTGCATTAAGTTTATGACATTTAGCACAGAGAGGAGCTGTTAGATATTTATCAGTCAACTCAACGGCTCGGTGTCAAAATGTTTGTTATAAAACTTAAACGCAAAACAGATGTACAAAACTGTGACTCAAGATGAATCACCAATACTTTCTGTGCTTTGATCAATACTTCTGCTTTGGTGAAATATATGAGAGCGACAAAAACTTATGTTGGAAGCGTAATTGACGCTCCAGAACTCCAACAGAAGCTTTCCACTTACTTGGAATATTTTAGAGGGTCCTCAAATTCATACTATAAGTAAACCTATTTTCTCTCTGACAATTGGCATAAATTTAAAAGAGCTTTTTATCTCCATTGATACTTAAAGCATCATTCGATTCAAATTTCCCTGACATTTTTCCCTTTTCCAGCAAGGCTTTAGAGGACGTAAGTGACGGCAGTATAACTAGCATTGAACCAAGAACGTGTCTGATAAATAGTGGTTCAGACTCTCTTCTCAAAAACTAATGAACAATGTCCCTATAAATATCCAATCTGTTCAGAATGACACTGGATGGTTATTCTCCTACTCTTACACTGTGCATTTTTACACTAATTTGCATAACATGATAAATGATGTAGAAATCAATTTCAGCTACAGAAAGTCCAGTTTATCCATTACTTATAAAAAAAACATTACAGATACTTAAGTTTCCTATTATAGCCAATCTAATTTATTACAAAAAAGAGCAACGTCATAAGATTTTGATCTATCATAGGTACCAAGAGATAATGGAACGCTGGAGGATATTAAGACCATGAAACATGAAGAAGGGAAAGAAGTGATTTCCATTTATAGTGGAAAGTAAATATTTGAGATAATAAACTGGCCAATGTAACTAGGATTAGAATTAGCAATGGAATAGAAGAAGTGGAGGGATTCCATTTTTAAAGGCCTGGTGGTTATTTATGCACATGCTATAACTACAAGTTATAAAAGGAAGAAAAACAATCTTGTGATAAAAGCCGCTTATTGGAACTAAATCTGAATTCAGATCCTGACTGCTCCTATATGAGATTGTGTAAGTTCCTTCAACTGCCTGTGCTAAAACTCCCCAGCCGTAAAATGGGAACAATATTTCTCTCTTTGCCCAACTTTCATTTCTCTGGCCTATTTAAATCTGACACCCTGCACAAAGAGAGACTGCTGCTTTCCACAAAGACAAAATAATGACATGCCAGTCTTGGGAGAAGAATTTTCCATCTTTATTTGCATCTCCTATAAAACCTCATTACTTTCTTCTAGCAATTAACATGCGATAATTTACCTCAGTTTACTGTCAGTCTGTCTTTAGAGCTTTTTTAAAAATTCTCACATAATTCCACTAGACAAAAGGGCATGACGTTTCTAAACTGTGTCTGGTGAAGATAGCACCGTGGCAAATTGTCCTCCCTTTCAGTGGGACAAGACTTAAATGTGCAAGAGAGGTCAGGTCAGCTAAATGGGTTAAGCACAGTACAAAACCTCCGCAGGTTTTCTTCTCCACTGATTTTCTAGGCAAAATTTTTCAAGTCCTAGATTTTATTGCACTTTCCTCCTGTATCAGTTATCTAGGTGTTTTGGTGATTTATTCTTAAGTAGTTACCTTGACTCGGCTTAGAGAAAAGGATGAGTTCGTTTATGTTATCCAACACTGGACAATTGACAAGTTACAAAAAAATGTTATTTTAATCAAACCAACAAAGCAGATTGAAGCCAACAGCTGTAGCAATGAAGGGAAGCTGAAAACCATTGTGTAATTTCCCAAGCATCAGTGAGCAGGCTACAACTCAGTGCTGCTCTCCAGCAGCTTATTTTTTTCTTATGTTAAAAAATTCAGTGCTTCATCGCTGATGATCCAAAAATGGCAATTTGCTTTGCTTTTCTTTAAAAATTACATACTGGAAATGAAATGGAGCAAGAAGTCAAAGACAATATCTAAATGACAGTTACAGTATAACTACAGAACCATCCTGTAAGTCTATTCTTCCTGATGGGTTTTCACTTAAATACAAAGCCCTGCTTATCTCTGTTAATGCTTAGCCGTCCTGATCGGCACTGGGCTGAACTATAATAAAACATTTATCTTCATCTTTAGATCTTTATGAGTTAATTCTGTTACTGTCTAGACATTAAAAAAAAATAAAAATCTGTTCTTAAATTTAGGCTTAGAAGTAGTCTTCCTGTAGTAAAATGGGACTATTCGCCCTCTTTAAATTAAGGATTTTGCATGATTGGAATATTTGACTTACATCGTATCTTAGTACTATTGCCTTTCTTGGTTGTTAGTTGGACATATACGCTTTTTCAGTTTGCGGCTGCATTGCGCCAGGAGCTGTACAAATACAAAACAGATCAAAAAGACAAACGAAAAAGCAAAGTGTTTCGATTTTTTTTTCAGGGTCACGCAGTTAAAAGCTGATGTCAGTAAGTATTTCAATCCCCCTTCTACATCTCAGCCATAAAAGCATCCTTCCTATATGCCATTAATGGCAACAACACTGCAGTTGCTTCAGTTCGTACAGGAAGGAAAGGACAATGAGATTTCAGTGGATTCTGAATACAGTCCCTTTCACCTCTGCAACCCTGAAACAAGACCCACGGCCAAACATAATCCACTAAATGTGGCACCAACAGCTGGACAACAGAGCTGCTTCCACTTTACACGTGCCAGAGCCTAGCACCGACAGAAACAGATTCTTTTTAAACGTCCTAAGGGCTTGTATTTAAGTATCTGTTGTCCAAGGGGTGCAAGGGCTTTCTTGAATGGAAAGTACGTAACAATGAGTCTGAATTATGACTTAATGCAGGTTGCGGTCTGCAAAGTGCTGGAATATTGATGTTGGTTTCCTCCTCTAATACCATCTATTAATTCAGATAAGCTGATGTTAGCATCTTCTTGGCAAGCAATCCACGGAGAATCAATATATCAAAAAAATGAATTCTTTATTTATGCAGTACAGCTTACCATAGGAGATTAATTTTACTTCTCCACCTGCCATTTAAGTTAACATAACTCCATAATAATGCTGATGTCATTATCTGAAATGCTAGCACTTTAACCCTTTTTTCTGTATCATTGAAAATAATTTAGTCAATATGTTTGCTTACAGATGGCAATTTTCCAGAGTAGGCAGAGAAATTAACCTAAAGCCAAATGTCATCCTGTAATTGTTTACATATTGTAAAATATCCATTTATTTTGTTTGCTTTTTGTGGTCCAGCTAATGTTATCATTGCAATTCCTATGGCCAGGCTGAAGGCAAAAATTAAGGATCTGACCAGCTGCAATTTTTCTCTCACACGTGTCCTTAAAATACCCTGACAGGTGTTTTGATTATTTTTTTTTTTAAAGGCAGCTAATAAAATTGAGCTATGTTCAAAGTGGGCTCGGCAAAGATTTGAGGGACAACGCTTAGAAGATGGCCCTTCCCACAGGGTCCCACACTGCCTTTAAGAAAGCAAGTGCCATTTTTCTCCCAGGCAACCATGATGACCCTTTGCCCATCCATTAATTCCACAGCAGAACAGGTTGTGAAACATCAGACATGATATTTTGCTGTTGGTTAGACACATTGTAGGATGAATAGCCCAAAGCCTGCCAAGCTCTCCTCATGGGCTTAATCAAAATCCCTTTTACAATCCAAGAGAGATTCAACTTTACCCGTTGAATAGTGTCTTGCAGAGCAGTAGCTGGAGAATCTAACCATTAAACATCATGACCTATCTGTGGACATCCCATGAGCAGACTTACTACTACTTCACAAAGCATCTCGGGAGCCTGCTCATCTAGAAGACCTCCTGGGAAGCATCTTAAATTATTCATATACTCTATCCATGCCACTTGAAAGAATCTTCTTTCCAGATTCTTATTTCCTTATTTATTTTAAAGGGAACGCAAATCATCACCTCCTGAGTCTTGGCTTTCCAAACCAGCAAATGTTCTCCTGCCAATGGAAATAAACACAACCGAGCAGCTTCCCATGTGGAAGGTCCATAACTTCTGGTCTGCAGAATTCTCAGTGCTCATCACTGTATTATTCCTAACACACAAATACAGAAGTCAGAGATGACATCAAAATAAGGCACCGAAATGCAAACTTGCCAGTAGCAACTCAAGGCCCTTATTTTCCACAGTCATTTTAGGGATAAAAGTTCAGACATCTGGAAAAGAATGCTGCCAGAGTGAATCTTCACAAAATTTCGCTTAGTAGCTGCAACCAGCAGCTCCATTTCTGACTTCCAGCAGAGATTATATCAGACATTGATTTTAACTCACACAAGAAAGTACATGTTGAGATGCCTGCAACAAAAGCAACTGATTGTACCTTTCAAAAAAATACCACTTGAAAAGGAAAGAGAAAAGAGCTTGACTTCTCAGAGATGAAAGTTATATCTATCATGCTATTAACTTAAAAGATGAAAAAATCATCTTATTGCAAAGTTGCCAACTTTAATCTTTCTGAATTGGTTTGAAATACATCTCTACAGTGAAATGAAATATGTGGGTTTGTGTATAGTAATTTCTAGACTGGGGGGGTCCTCCTTTCTTTGCCTTTTTTTTTTCCAGTTGAACTCATTTCTGGCAATTTACTGCTGTCTCATGATTGCTGAAGAAAGGGCACTCCATAACATTTGCTGAGCAACCACAATTCCTAAGAATTAAGTGCTAAAGATTTCTAGATTGTGTATGTTTTTATCAATCACCAGTAGCCTGAACATGTTGAATTGAAATGACTGCAGCAAGGGCCAGTATTACCGCAAACTTCTTTAAACATCCAGACTACGCTCAGGATGAACTCCTCCCCAGGAGCAGGCTTTTAAGCACATTTTACCATTTTGTATAACCCAGTGAAGGACCAGAAGTAGCTATGGAAGGGGCCGGGAAAGTGTTTGTTTACCGTATGAGCCAAAGATAAGTGAGGAAGAGAAAGAAAAACAATAGCATCAGTGAGGAGGGCAAAGACAGGAAACCAGCCTGGTACCATACCGATGAGATGCAAAGCCAAGACACCTCTCTCTGCCCAGTTGTGTCCTACTGTCAATGTGTAAACATGCCTGAAGAGTTAAGAGTGGCTATTTACCCCAGTAGGCCAAGTCACTTTGACTTTTCCATTACTGAAATTATTCTCCTTTGAAACGTTATATCTCTCCCTCAAGACTCAGTTCCTCATGTCTTGGTACATTCGTCCACCCCCACTAAACGTATTGTTGCATCCACGGTAGTGATGATTATATATTTGTGACCGGCTGCAATTATATGTGATACACTTCAGCTTGCTATTCTGTCAGTTGAAATGCTTTCAGACAGGACCCCCTCCTTGCTGAAAACAGGCAGCCATAAAAGCACTTTCCTTTCTTTTTTTTCCTCTCCTCTTCCATGAAAATATCTATATGTACCATTGCACAAAAGAAACCTTCCTTCATAGCACACGTCCACCTTTCACAAAGATGGGCTAGTGCTGGAACCGTTCATATGTAGATAGATGCATAGGATTTTTTTAATTTTATTTTTAACTAAAGGTAAGAAAAAAAGGCTACACATAGTTTCACAATCATATGGCTTGCAACACTATTGGCTATGTTCTCCATAGGAATTTTCATTTCAAAAAGATAAAGGCACAGATTAATATTAAAAAAGTGTCAAACACTGAGTAGCGGTTGAAAAGTAATTTTGCCTAAAGCCTGTATCTTATTGATATTTTAAAATGGCATTCAGGACTTGCAAAACACATATGGAAAATACGTGGAAACAGCTTTACTATTCTGGAGAAAGTTAAGCTAAATAAAACAAAGAAAAGATTTTGATGATCTACTCTTATTTTCTCATAACTAACAGAGTTTCAAAAAACTCTGACCGGCACATACAGTAAGTAGGCTTTTTTAAACTTTGGCTTTCCTTGGCAGTACGTTAAATCCCTGATATATCGAAGCGGTCTGTTTGCAGCAACCAGAGATCCTCCAATTTTGGAAGGAAGGCTATGTGGTACCTGTCTGTGTTAGTGGGGAGATGAGGATTTTCTCATCCAAAGGCAAGGGGGCAAAGCGACTTACGGCAATGCCACACACTACTGCGTTGCCTACATACAAAACTACATCTCTGGTAAGGATTCCTCATCATTCTTTACCCACCACCCACCAGCGAGAGGACAGAGGTGAGGATGACCCAGCAGGCATTTCTTAGGTCCCTCCTACAAGAAGGGACGAAAATTACAATCTGCTGCTGCTATTTCTTCCCCAACCCATCACCTACAGCCTCTCCTACATCATCATCATCTTACTTTCATCTGCTTCACATGCCCATTTTATGGTCGTGGAAACTGAGGCAGTGATATCTTGAACTGACCGCCCTTAAATTCACTGACAGAAGAAAGGTGGACGGCAACTGCTATTCTGCAGTGGCTGTTCCTAAATATATTCCTTTTTTGTTAAGCCCTGTACGAATGCCAAGCCTGCTCAAAAGATTCTTTATTTACTACTGCTTAAACTAAGAAAACTCCATTTATTTAAACATTTAATGCTTTGGTTGTTCTCAAAGCAAAGAAGTATGCCAGACCAGGAAAATTTTTGGCTTATTTTTGATGTTTAAATATCAGAACCTGAGATTTTGCTATTTCACTTTTGCAAAGCTCCTTTTATTCAGCCTTCGCTGCTGCCTTCGAAAAGGTGCAAGTTGCCATGGCAATCCCAATCTCCATGGCAATGCACCGCACAGCAAGACATCACGGTGGCAGCACGGACACAGCCCACGAAGCGCACACCCTGTGGGATTACTGGAAAACCGGCTGGGAGATTTTGTGTTTGTAAACACATCACAGCATTAATTGGGCTCAGTCTTAAAGGTAGGATAGGAAGAAGGTGCAGTCAGAAAAGCGAGCAACAAGAAAACAGAATAAGGAAAGAGCTAAGGGGGAAAAGAACGCCAGCTGTTGGGCTTTGAGAGCTCTTCTAAAGCAAAGCTTGTATTACTTGAGCCTGTTTAAAGTACAGTTCCACCTTGAAGAGTGGCTAGCTCAGCTCTTAATTAACCTTCTCCATGTGGGGCCTTGGAATAAATAACTTTTCAAGAAGTTACTGAGAGAGTAGTCACTCCTCACCACCAGTTACTCTGGAAACCTTTCCCCGTTCTGGTTTCCATCTCTCTTACACACAATGAACTGTGGTGTTAGAGTTTTTCCCCCAGAAGAAAACTGACTGCCAGTGACTCATCTAGTTTTTCCTCCTTGGACTCTCATTCCATCCTGCAGCTTTTCTCCTCTTCCCCATCACAGTCTGCAGAATATCTTCCCTTTTTCTCCTTTACATCTGCAGCAATTTTACACTACATCCTGATCTCCCTTCTCATCCCTTGGCCCTCTCTTCCCCTTGATCCAATACACCTGCTTCCCTCCCTAGATAGTACACATCCATTTTATTCTCTCAATAAATAAAAAATAATAACAAAAATATCTGACGACACTGGTTTCTCCAGTTAATGCCTCATTTCCTTTTCTTTTCTAAATACATACAGATTATTTCATTGTTTCTGCCCTCCCACATCAACTCTCTGCGTGGAGAGGAACCGCTCCTGCTGTCCTTTTCTCTTTCTTGTACATCCTGTCCCTGGGGAATCTGATTCGGAAGTACAAACTCAGCTATGCTGACAGCTTGCGGATCTGCCTGTACTTCTGCCTTTTCCCTTAATGAAAATTACATAGACTCTAAAGATTAAATCACTTTTTGGGATGGGATTTGCAAAACTGTTCATTCGCTTGGAAATAGATTAGCAGATATTTCCCTGCCCATCACCCATTCCTATTTATAAGTTACTGACACTTGTTTTAAATAAATGACTGGTAAGTACTTAATATGCAGTGTAAAACCACCTGTGACGTGATTCGTCACTTATTAATCACCAAGCCCTAGAAATACGGACCAATTATTTTTACAAACAGTATCTTGCATATCTTTTGTCAATTCTAAGCCTACAGACTGCATAGAAGAAAAAAACATGAGGATCCCCTATATATCGTCCACAAATTTGAATAAATCTAGCCTCTTTCCTGTACTATTTATCTTTCTAGGCAAGGGTGACATTTACTTGCTTAAATATCCTTTCAATTACCAGGTACTTGGCCAGTATTTGGTAACAAATATAAATAAAAGTATATGTAACATACTGCTGGAAAACACTAATAAATCTGCCATTGACTTACGACTGAAAGCCATGCAGTAGAAAATTGTTTTTTCCCCTACATATGGAAAATCTGTTGGAATAAAGTAAGAAGGAACCAAAGGGATTAACAGAAGTTATAAAACTGAGAAAGAAAGTGAAAGATGATGAAAACTTGGAGGGAAATATTTACTCTACAATCTTTCTAGTAGAAGATAGCATACCTCTCTTCAATGTGCTGAGGAATATCATATTCATGTCCACTGCTATAACTCTACTGCTTTCAATCAGGACAAGATTTCACCCACACAACACAGCATATGCTTAATTCTACATGCACTGAAAACAAATTGCCAAACTTAGCCCTTATTGGCTTGCTCTCTGCATGGTAGAGCCATCAAAAGCTGCTTGAGAGGTAATAATAAAATAGCATAAAATAGAACAGGCCTAGATTTGAAGTGGTATTCAGCTTCATGTAGAGACAGAACACCTCTATGCAGGCTATCCTTTAGCTAATTGGTATAACGCATCCTGGTAGCATCCAGGATTGATCGCCCTTGAAGATCAGCCTTAGGTGGACCTCCAGACTCAGCCAAGAATTGCAATCACTGCTACAAACTGCATCATGGACCCAAGGGCTGAGCAGTGAGGAGGGGACCTGGTTCTTCTGCCTCTGGGAAAGGGAAGGAGGGTGGCACTGGATGATGGAAGAGAAACGATCGTCATGTTACACCAACAGTTTCCCTGGTCATACAGATTCCCAGCTGCTTCCTAATGAAGAGGAGCAAAACAGCTGAGATACTGCCAGGAAAATGTCCCTGCATGTTGACACACAATCTCAATATTTGTAGAAATATCATTAAAGGCGGTGACATTGTCATTTGGCTTTCCAAGGAGGGAGATTACACAAATACCTCTCATTGCTTTCCACTGCACTACTTAGCCATTCATCTAAGTTTCTCTGCCGAATGAGTCTCTGTGCTCAGAGCAAATACCATTGGAGGCTAATGAGCATTTGCCTAGAGAGGGGCTCAAACGGCCAGGCCACTGAATTATTGGAAACCACGTTATGGCTGCGACAAGGGGCCCAATTAGTGCCAACTGTAACGGCGGGTTTTGTAACTTGGACAGCCGTCCACTGGGAACTGAACAGGGACAAAGCTCCTGACGGTCAACTAAAAATAATCAGGTCCGTGAACTTCATTAAAGTCTATTCCTTAAACTCAGGCTTAGTTACACTGGCAACAGGCTGCTGTGGCAGAAAGAATTTAAACCTCACTTGGCTATTTCACAAACACAACAAGGGCAAACATATATCTAATTGTGCAGGGACACATGCATGCCCAGAATAACCAACCAGCTTTTATGAGTTCAAATTAAATAGCATTGAGCCAGCTCCTGTCCCTATAATATTCTACTAGCTTCAGCACTACCCTGGCCGAGCAACCAGCTCGTATATCAGATTTTCCTCCTACTTATTTTCACTGCTAATCTAAAGAAAATTTTTATTATTACTGTGTGAATAATTGACCCAGAAGAAGAGGAGAATAACCGCACTGCTAAAAGCGAGCAAGCCAAGTTTCCCCATAGGCCACTAACAAATGCTATGTTAGATTTGTGATCCTTCCAGGGGAAGTCCACATGTGGGACTCCTGCCTGCCTTCACACTAATTTTCGGATGAAGCAGGCCTCTAGACATTTGAAATGGGATAAAACCCGTACACATGTTTGAAACTGTCCTTCTCAACGTTATCTGCACTTTATTGCAAACCTCCAAAAATAAACCACCCAGGCTGGGGAGCGTGGTTCATGCAGTACAGCAGCGAGAGGCATAAGTAACTACTTAACTGAGGAAAGCAATGGGAAAAGCAGCATTCAAAATTAATTCAAAAGGAGTCGGCGTAAGATTTAATACAGTGCTCTTGTTACTCTGTGGAACCTGTTAGCACTCATATGGCAGACAGACTTACAGGGAGTATTTTCTTACCGTTTGAGGGACCTCCAAAAATATACAAGAATTTTGTTGCAGAGCAACACTTACATGGCACCAGAATCCACTGCAGCCTCTGCTTTTCCCCTCATAAGCAATTTTATCTACAGAGCAGCACATCAATATCTGTATTTCAGTCCCTGGCTCCAGGGGTGCATTTATTGTTTCAACATCAATCAACTTCCGGCTCAAAAAACTTAAAGCAGCTCCCGCTTCCTTATTTCTATTTTCTCAACCGCACTTTCCCCCCGCTGTTCCTGCGAGAGCCTCCCCGTGCATCCCTCTGCTCTGTGAGCTGATTGCAGCTTTCTCCAGGAGAGAAGCAGCTGATTAATCACAGCCAGTACTGCATTCCCCTCCTCTAAACAACTGCCACATGACCTGTATCAACCTTAACGATGAGGGCTAAAGGAACCTTTCCCCGAAGGCAAGTTATTACAAAATCAGCTATTCCTGCTTCCTTTGATCACCGATCGACTATCGGATTGCACAAACCACTGGTTTCACCCAACTTTCATCTAGTGCAACACAACAAAACAATATGTCCCTCCCTCTGAGTTTGTCTTCTCCATTTCATTTCTTTCTGAGTGCCCTTTGTTTTGGTTTTTTTTTTTTCCCCTTTCCGTTGCCCTCCCTGCTCAGTATTTCACACGATGCTCAAACACGGCCACAGAGTTAACATCTTTTCCTTCGATTCCAGGGGACACTGATTCATTGGAAAGCTTTCAGCACAAGTTGTAGCTGTGCCAAAAGGATGGAAAATTATAAATACTGGGAGATTAAATCTATCTTTCACATCTCAGGGAGTCAGTCCTTTGATACTTTTTGAAACCCCGTGCTTTAAATCGTGAATTTAGAGCTCAAAAAGCTATAGCTGAATGATCCTAATAATAAAACATCATAAGCAAATGGGTGAAATTGAAATGATGCTATTAAACTTTATTATGCCCTAGGTGCTTTGTGACTCAAACGGATTTTGACCAAGCAGCACATATTTACAGGACATGTCAAATATTTATTATACTTTGTCAGTCGGCTTCTGCCAGGTGCCACTTACACACTTCTGCGCATAACACTTTTACTGCCAGTTATTTGGCTTCATTTCTATAAACCATTCAGTCAGCATAACCTACTGCCTATGTCAGAGTAACACAAAGGCAAATTATGAAAGATTTTTTTCTTTCTCATGTACCTACTGACAAACACTTGAGCTTCAGAAATCTCTCCACACTTTAAACCACTACATCTTAAGACGGTATTAGCAAGAAAAAGCACATCTGACTTTGATCCTGTAAACATCAAGCACCCACATCACCCTATGGCTGTTGCAAGTAAGTAAAAGAGGCAAAGCAGAAAAAGCGCAGCTATAGCTGTACTTTAATGTTAGACAGGCACTATTTTCTTATTTCTCTTCTGAAGTGTTGGATAACGTAATGCTGTGTAGAAGAATCGACTGAACTGACGCAGGTTTCCTGTCGTGCAGTGGGTGGGTTCTGAGGGTTTCGGGGTTTTCTTTGGGGTTTTTTTATCTTGGAGAATGGGGACATTCAGTTTTTAATGGAGTTATTTAAGGTGTAATCTTGCATTTAAAATGCAAACCCCATGTTTGATGAAATAATGTATATGCGCTATAAAAACTAAGTAGTACAAGGCATAATTGGCATCCGGGAGTCAATTACTTTGTTCATAAAGTGGTTGGTTCTATAAAGCTAGTGACAGAATTCAGGCTACAAATCAGTTACATTGCTAATCCTTGACAAGCTTCACCTGCATGATTTGGTTCAATAATGATTATTTATTTTTTTAATAAGTGGTTACATGTTTCCTGGTTTCAAAGTCAATTCTTAATTATTTCCCTACCTGGGAAATACAAATCAAGAAATGAATGACTAATAAGTAGTCCCAAGATTTAAAAGATGCAATAAAGACATGGATTAGCAGCCTTGATGAAGTATCTGGCTCTGAAAACATATAAAAGCAAGTTTCACAGCAGCTTTCCAAAATACTTGATGCACACAAGCGCCTCCACAGATTTTATATGGAGGCAGAAAAATAGCCTCTGCCAAAGTGAGGAATAACTCCAGCCAGCTCAGAGTTACAAACAAAGGTGAACTGAGCCCTAAGTCTACAAAATTCTCTCAGACTGATTTTGTAAAGAAGTCGAAGTCCCACCTGCATCAGTTTTTGCCTCTTACTTTCCAACGCTGCCCATAATTTACAAGGCTGGGCAAGTCACTAAGTCAGTGGTTAAGCCTGAAGTGGAAGAACTCCGGTAGCAGGTAGGTTTTTAGGCTGATCCCATACGCGAACATCACTCCAAGTACCTGTTAAAACAACAAGAAGCTGCAACAGTCCCATATAGTCGGGAAACTGGCAGTTGCTAATTGCCTCCCTTTTCAATTTGCTGAGAGCAGCATCCACTAGATGAAAAAGTGCTTGTTCTGATAATTAAATTATAACAAAGAGGCGACAGATACTTGTGAAATTTACATTTTTATATCAAAGATGACATTTGATAGTGACAATCCAAGTGCCTTGAAATCTGTCTTTTCAGCACTAATGACTCTTACAGTAATAAACACCTTGTGCTGTGACCCTTGCCAGGCTCTTTGTAAAGTTGAGGGGACGTTTATTGCTATGTATATGCCCATTCTATTAAAGTTATTGCCTAAAATAACCATATTCCTTCAGTTGCCTTGGTGGATTTATCCAAGTTTCCTGATTTTTATACCTTTGTGGTGGAGAGACTGCTTGCATGAAAATTTAGTATGCTATATAACTCCCCATGAAAAGAGATCTTGGAACATCTGCAGATACACAACACGGAGCTTATTAATAATACTTCTGTAGCTAAAGGCTGCAGACAGAATTAGAGACCCAAATACCAAGCATTTGCACATACGTAAGGATACTAAATAACCATTTCTGGATATTATGCTTTTTGCTAAATTAGTTATCTGCATCATTGAGCAAGGGTATGAATATGAAAATTAAAAAAATCTGCACACACACGAACAGGTCCTTATTTAAGGACAAGTACATATTTCTTTTGGAAAACTGTTCCAGGGGAGAACAAAAAAAAGAAAGGAATAAGCATGTGATTTCTTATTTATTTACTGTTTTAAAAAAAACCTTGTTCGTAATCTCCATTCCTCAGCCAATTACTTCTTGGATATGGATTACTGAAAGCAATAAAAATTTCAGCCACAGCTCTGGATCCCTGGTGTGGTACAGACACACATCCTATGGGACTGTCTCTGCCCTGAATCCATCAGAGCTATAATTAAGCAGAAGTAGTACAGGGGAAGTTATAGAGCAGGTCAGTGGCAGAAGTCGGGAATAGAAATCGGGAATAGAAGTGCTGTGAATTTCTGTCTAATGGACAGAAGGGGAACTGATGGACCCAAAATAGGTCTGCTTGAGGCCTTTTATTTTCCACTAGCAGGGATGTGGTGGGGAGGGGAGGGGGAAGAGCATCCAGCTAAAGCCTGGGAGGGGAGAGGGAAGAGAAGATGATGGAGAAGAAAAGGCAAAATGACGGAGAAGAAAAGGCAAAATGATGGAGAAGAAAAGGCAAAAGAAAGAAAGGATTAGTTTTAGGGAAAATTTAATTAGTGTTGACATTTAAAATGGGCTGGGGAGTAAAGAGTAAACCACCCAGCTTGCATTCTTTGCACCCAGAGCTTTCCTGCATGTCTCTGATGCTTTGTTTCTTTGAAATTCTCAACTGAAATCTCATCAAGGTGGTGCAGTGTTATTTAAGGGCAGGAGCACACGAGCAAACAGAAGGGTGCAGTGGAAATGTGCTTAAGGACAGAGGAGAAGTGAAGGGACCGGCATCAGGGCTAATGAATCATTGAGAGGAGCCCTTCGAGAATGGAACAAGAAAGAAGTTTACCCAGAGAGCCTTAAGTAAAGGAAATGAAGAACATGTCAAAAACATTACCCAAAACTGCGAAATATATAATGTCAGCAAAAGGCAGATAAGGCTTATTGTAACTGAGCCTTTATTAGTGCCGCTAGGAAAAACAAGAAATTCCAGATTGGAGAGCAACATTATTTTTACATCGACCTTGATAACTCGCGCTTTAGCTATTAGCAAATCCCATGACAAGAGCCTGATGAGCAAAAGTGACTGGTGTAAGAAAGCCTAGGCAGCTGGGTGCTAATAAACACATTTGGAGAAAAGACTTTTTGGCAAAGTAATGAAAATAGAACATGTCAACACGTGAGGATTTGGAGCGTGGGAAAAGAGGAAAGCAGAATAAAAACTCAAAAGCTGTGTTTTCCCTCCTTTCCTCACCCTTGACACCTCCTTCTGAGTCCTTTCTGCCTTCCCCATGCTTGACAGAAGCCCTGAGCTTGGGGGAAAGAGAAAGGTATGATATGAAATTGCAACAGTTGCCTGATGAGCCATTTCCACCAAACATCGTGATTTTACCAGCAGCCGAGCTCTTGGCATCTTGTGGCACCAGCCATCAGATTTATCCCTTCTCATGTAATCTGAAATCAAATCTAGGAAATTCATCAGAAAGGCTCCAGCTGGGCAGGTGCGCAGGACCACACAACGCTCCAGACCACCCTTGGGTTTAGGCTCAGTGCCTGGTGTGCCTGAACACCTCCAGGATCTTGGGAGGCCATGGGAATGCCCCGAGCACTGTCTCTGTCCAGGGAACGTAAACCAAGACACCACCCCATGGCACATTCCTTTTACAGCAGGAAAAAAAATACAACAGCCAGGGTGCCATCACCTTTAATTTCAATATCACACAGTCACAGCTCAAATTCACCTGAGCTTAAAACAAATAGTCCTGGGCAGAAATCAATAAAACCAAGCGCAAACAGCCAACAAGGCTGATGAACACCTGTACTTCGTATGTTCACTGTCTTATTTATTTAGCATCCAGCTAAAGCCTTTCTTCCAGAGGAAAATCAAACGGCAGAGTATTCCCCACAGGAGATGGATTTTTTTTTTTCCTCTTGCTTATGTGATACCAAACATCGTTCACATTACACGAGAAGGCATTTGTCAGTGTTACTTTTATTGACACCAATTAGTCCTTTATTACATTTTCTGAGATTCATTACGTGCAGTAATTAATATACCAGGCTACCATTCAAGTCAGCATCTGTTTAACATTTATGTAGGAATGAACTGAAAATATGCAAAGCCCCACAAACCCACACCTAGAAGAAACGCGAATCAAACAGCCAGGTTCTTCCAAGGCGAATGAGAATACTTGACTTGGCACAAAGAAAAGGCATATAAAAATAATGTGCTGATAAGGTTGGCCCACATAAAATATGTGCAGGGTTTTTGAGTTTTTAAGCCATCTAATTACTGAGCCCCAAATTAGCTAATGGAAGATAATTATCTGAAATTATATTAACATATATGTATTTTGCTGCATTTGAAGTAACTATTGAAAATTGTTAAATCTCTTCTTCCACGAGAACTGGCACCTCTGACTGCTATTCCTCATCCATCCTTTTGACTCTGGCCTTATATGCCAGGCATATATTTTCACGGATCACTAAATGCCTTTTAATATTCTCCATGAATAAAGCATCAAAAGCTTTCTGAAATTAAGACTATTCAAGAAAGCACTGACACTTTAATTG
Organism: Charadrius vociferus; assembly: GCF_000708025.1. Classification (NCBI taxonomy): domain Eukaryota; kingdom Metazoa; phylum Chordata; class Aves; order Charadriiformes; family Charadriidae; genus Charadrius; species Charadrius vociferus. The sequence goes on along the minus strand of NW_009648234.1, from coordinate 1,466,773 downwards.
TGAGCAGCTTTTTTAAAGGTGCTTAATTACAAATTGGAAATACGTATGATAACAGAACCATTCATACTGTATATTAAAAAGATTTCATTATGCACAGGTTCTCTTAAGCAATCGAACGTAGTCATTAAAGAACCCTCATATTTAAAGCAGTGTTTTCTTAATGGGAGAAGAAATCATTATGTAACAGTTTGTTTGCCTTTTTTATTTGAATCCTAAGCCCTTGACTCTCTTCTCACTTGAGATTAAAATTCACGTGTCACTGAAACATCCTGCCTCAGTTCAGTGCAAATGATGTCTGATTTTTAAGGAGCTGGCTCAGATTTCCCCGTGGCAAAACCTCTTTCCCCTCCACGCCTGAAGGCATTTGTTTTCTCTGCCTCTGGGACACCCCAGTCTCACTTTGGGAGTATTCAACTCGTGGAATGGCCCTCCCGTCTCTTCAGTGGAGAGATGGGAGGACCATTCCACAAACCCAGTTCTCGGGTACTGCCGGGAAAGGGGTGTGTGGATATCGAAGGAGGGCTGGTTTAGACAGAGGGCTGGTGTAGACCACGAGCCAAGCTGTTCACGGTACTTCTAAGAGCAAAGGGAATGAGTCAGAGCTCACCCAAAATGCTTCCCGCGTTTGCTCCTTGCACAGTCGGTTCAGCTTTCACAGAAACAGCACGCTCCTGACAGCTTGTTTGCTTCGGATGTTTCGCTCGTTCTGGACCAAGCTCGGTGCAAGATGGAGGAAGGGAACTGCTAAAGATGCTTATTCACAGAACGCTGCGTGTGGCAGGTTACAACAGCGCGGTGTGACAATATTAGCTCAAGCAGCTACGCCGAGCGTTAGGTTCTCTGCAAAACAACCGGGAGGGTTTTCAAAGCCTGACAGACATGCAGCACAGGAGTTTAGAGAGATGAATTCAAGTAAGACTCTGCTTTTCAGCGGAGCCTAGCCAATATTCTGCCAGGTACCTATTAAAAATTCAAGAAAGACTAAAGCTAAGTATTCAATCCATCACTTGGAAGCAGTGACAATATACCCCTTTCTGTACTATGCATCTGTAGTCCCTTTAATTGAACACCTCATCCCTCACACAGCATGGAAGACAGACGCGGAGGCATGCTTGGCTGGAGGAGGGGTCAGCGCGTACCTCCACCAGGCAGCTCACAACTGGATGTTAAGTTTATTCATCTTCCATCCAGGGCTTCTCGAAATGAGGATGGTCCTCTCAAGAGAGGCACCACCTAACAACATACATGGTACTGGTGTTCCTGACTGCATGGGTGATGTGCATAAACTGCAATGATCATATTCGTATCTGGAATGATCTTCCCCAAAGTCAGAACCGTACATCCAGTTATTCTATCACGTGTGCCGCCTTGCTCCTCACACAAAATGAATCAGTAGTATTTGTGTGATAGGGACAATTCCAGCATGTCAGTACTATTCAGTATGAACGTTGGGGTCAAACACCCAACTGAAAATAATGGTGTATTTGCCTAAAGAGACCTGACTCCAGGGTCAGTAAATGCAGTGTAAGCGATCTCTCAGCTTTCACACAGCCCATGCACTGGGACAGCCCGTGAGGTTAACATGCTGAGGTTAAAAGGCCTTCGGGTGACACATAATGAACTGTTTAAAAAAACGTAATTGTCAAGAAATACAAAAATTGTTTAACGCTTTGTCTAAATTTATTTAATTATCAGTGTTTCAAAGACAGCTTTCCTTCCTAGTCCCTGACAAAACGTTTGAGAGTGCAATTTAGTTACAAGTCACAGGACAATTTGCTTGCAAATCCTTTATCTTGAGAAGAGCACGATTGATCAAAGGCATAAAAGTATTTGCCATGACACATGTTTCTGACTTACAAACCCCAAGCTTACCTTAAAAAGGCAATTATAATTCGTACCAACTAACTAGAAACCAGGCAACCTGGTCCTGCAAACACTGAGGCAATGTCCCATTTCTTCCAGGAGTATTAGTTCGTGGTACCTGGCTTATGTCGTTAAACTGCTTAGAAATTAAATACAATACTCCTGCTGAGCCTTTCTCCTCACTACCACCACCTGCTTTTTGTTCTGCACTGTTCCACTACACCTCAGAACAATTAGGCTTTGAGTAGTATCTGAGCATCTGATGGACATTAACAAATGTAGCCTGACACTAACTCTGCGCTGGGAAAGATGACATTGGCATGGAGGGAATCTAAATTCAGAAGGCAAAAGCCTTGTCTGGAGTCACACTGGTACTGTGGCTGAGCAGAGAACTGCATGTTTTGCTCTCAAGTTCCCGACAGTTGCCTTAAATCCATGAACAGTTTTCTTTGGTGGATTGAGACGTCCAACTCCAAGGACATGCAGATTCCCAACCCTTCTTCCCCCAGCTCTGCTTTTCTTAACATAGCATGTCGCAACTGAGATTTTCTGCTTAGAGTAGCGGGGAGGACGCTTGATGAATTGTGAATACAGAGGCCCTGCATTTCAAGTACAGACTAAACCAGCTGAAATGAGAAGATACGTACGTTTAATGAAGTGGGACCACCAGAAGAAATAAAATGTGCATGGAAAGTCAAAAAAAGACCCCTTGCGTTTTCTAGATATGCGGGATTTACAGCAAAGCATAAAGTTCAAGCATTAATAGATGAGCTAACCTGAACTTTTCATAAAACCTGCAAAAATGTTTTATTTCTGTGAGAAAGTTCCACTCATCGCACTTTGATAGAACATTTGGTGGATCACCTTGATTTCCACCTGAGTCTGTCAGAAAATGCCAAAGGACAATCAGACTAAGTGCTGAAAGTGTCAATTTTTTTTCCCCCTTTCTTACAACTTTTGCATGATCCAACCCTTTACATATTTGGTTCCTGTTAGAAAACATACAACATCCTCCCTGAAATTTATCCCTCTTTTCCTACTTATAATTACAAAGTAAAAGGTGTTCAACCCATGTTTGCTTAATGAAAGATAGAACTCATGCTCTTTTTGTGTGAAAAAGCTGAAATTTGAATAAAGCATCAATAGAGTAATTTAAAAGTAGCAGAAAATTAAAACTGTTATCACTTGCCAAAGAATAAAACGCACTTAGAGTAGCTGCCAGACCGTTTGCCGGGATGCAAACAGCCCTACTCCCCACTTCAGTGGGCTGCTTCATCCATTTTACAGAACTGCAACCATATGCATTTAAATTGCATTGCTTCTGATCTTGAATGGCATCACTAAAAAATGATCAAACTTAGAGGAAAGTAAGGTTTTCTGACAGAATCTGAATTTCCTGAAAGGCAGAGAATAAAGACAGCTTCATTGTATGTGTCTCTGCCATAGGTGCCCTGCACAAAAAGGTAAATTACTCCGCTTCTTTACCTTTGGTGTTTCTGTCACCATTACGTATCTGCACGTTTATCATTAGTATATCTAAAAAATGATGGCTTGCCACAATATCTTTGGGTAAATGCATTTGAGTGAGATAAGAATAACTCCACTCTAGGTGACGAAAATAAACTTGTACATTATACTAAACAATAACATCTATGAAAAGAGAATTAAGCACATTGTGTGTATAGTAATTAACACTTGCAGTATGAAGTTAATAGCTGTAATCTTCTGACCTGTGCTGCGTGGGAGGTCCAACTGTTACATTGTCTCTTTATGGACTTTATTTCATATTCTGCAAAGGAGAAGAGACTACAATTCGCTTCCCATGAACCAGAATTCAAAGTGCTATTGAGGGAAAGTTCAGCTTGGTACACTTTAAATGACAGCCACACATGCAGGCTCCAGTTTTGCTAACAATTAAATTCCCAGTGAAAATGAGGGGAAAAAGGAGAAATGCCAACTGGTGCGTTGGCCATCTGCTTGTAACCAGACAACTCCTCTAACACATGAAACACTTGCTACTCCTGTCCTTTCCACAATCGTTTACCACGTACGGGTCATAGCCATGAACTTGTAGTTTATTTTGTGGCTTATAAAAATAGCTTATTTCCCTTGCTGGCCCTACATAACCATTTGAAGAACAAATGAAAGAAGTCAAGCATATGAAACCCCAGTGACTATTTATTTTCCATCTACACCTATACATGAACCCAGTTAAATTCAGTACATCCCGAGCCAGGCATGGAGCCCAGCTTGGCCTGGATCACCACGTATTCACACCTGCCCGTGTCTCACCCATTCAAAAAGCTTCACAGGATGATTTATAGAAGAAAAAAAGTCCTACAGACTGGGAGCGTGCTAAGACAACTGCCCACAAAATAGCTTCCTGGGCTAAAAACACACAACTGGACTCCTCAGTTTAAACACAATCTAAATACCCTGGAAATCACAGCTTTCCACTTTCATTAAAAATACCTTTTTAAGGAAAGTGATAATTGACAGAAACAACTTAGAACAGTTAGCATGGCTTTCTGCAAAATATTAAAAATGAAGCCAGTCTCCCAGGTTTTATCCTCATTTCCATGATGTGATTCTTCTGGATACCTATGGTTCATGCAGCGTTAATTAGCCCTGTGTCCATTCCCAGTAGTTCAACAGGGGGGGAGTTACACGTAATTTAAAATCCTCAACTGCCTTTTTTTGAAGAGACATGAAGGTAAATAATCCGAGCCACTTTGTCTAAACATTACTTTGGAAATATCCAGTATTTTTAAAGGGCAGATAAATCTTCATTCAGAATCACAGTCTCTCTTCATCCATTTCTTTCTTTATTCTATGGCACTCAGATAATTAAGACACAGAATATCCTACATGTGTATTTTAACTAGCAATCATTTAAGTCTAGTAAATTGAATCAAGGGGAAAGCAGATGTTAAAGATGCCTGCAAATACAGAACAAGGGATCAAGTTTTGACCCTGAGAGAGAAAGAGACTGGAAATGTTAAAGTACTAAACATCTTTTGGCTGAAAACAATGGATTCTTTTTTCCACTCTCTCTTCTTTCCTCTTTTTTCTTTAGTGCTAAGTCTTGGGTTGGTAACCTGAAGAATATTTGCAGTCTGATCATTTAATATTTGTTGCACCTCAGTGCAACTCAGTCCAGTGCAGTGAGTTGGGACAAATACTGTGAACCAGTTCAATTCCATCAAAACCTCAAGATGGGCCTGAAATGGGACTGGCGAGGGGTTTATTTATTGCTTTACTATTGCATAATCCCATGCAACTTTGCATATTTATCTCAAAAATGGCTCAAACTGGACACTCAGGCATCAACCACCTCAGGGGTGTGAGAGAGATGACTGTTCCTGGAACACCTGGAAGCGTACTGAAGCCAGCAGAGCTGTGCTGATGGGCAAATGCGGAATTTCTGGCTCTGAACTCATTCCAAACTATACTTTCCTGGTCAAACCTCACAATACAATTGGATATTTTAGAATCTATAATTTAATTGTACTGAGTTAGCAACAGTAAATATTACTCCATATGAAACCAGCTCGAAGATTTTGATTATATCTCAGTTTAAAGTTCTGATCAAAAGCCATTTATTAAGTCTTTCATCGCTGCTTTTTTTTTAAAAAAAAAAAAAAAAAAAAGGCTTCATTTTCTTTTGCAGACAATAGACAATGCAGAGAGACATTAAGTACTGTAGATTCAGAGAGCTCCTGCTTAGTCACACCCTTCTTGGTGCGAGTTCCTGCATTCAGAGAATTTAAGATTTAACCAAGCCATCACCTTTATCAAAGTCCACATACCTTAGTTCTATTTTGTGCATTCGTATTGCATATCCGCAGGACAATTAAGCCACAATCATTGAATGGTGACCAAAATTTGCACCTATGCCCATAAGCCTGCATCTTTTAGCATTAACATTCTCCAGGACCCATGAGGGCTGCTGGTGTCACCTAACGTAGCAGAACGAGATGGATGCCAGGCAGATTGTTTCTGCTCTGCATGTCTATATGCCAGCCGCTGCTTCCTTGCGGGCATCATCATGAGCAGAAATCTATATAGTAGCTGAGCTGCCAAAACCTGAACTGGCATCACGTACAGGAGCCAAACTGAGTGACTGAAGCCCTGAGATAACATTCAGGAAGGGACTGCTTTGCTTGTTCCAAATGGGATTTGTTTTGAGGGCGTACGTGCAAGGTGAGGATTAGCTTACATTGCTTTCATGTTTATACTGTTTGAAGAGAAAAGAGAAAACAAGGAATACAAAAGAAAGCAGCAGGTGAGATGAGATCAACAAGCAGATGAAGGAGGCTGAGGGCAGAGAGGAAATAATCAGAGAGAATATTTTTTGCATTACGGCAGCACCCCTCCGCCCCCGGTGGGAGAAGGAAAGCCCTTGCGAGGCGCTGCACAAGTGTATTAAACAACAATCTTTGCCCCAATAATTAGCAGAGCCCATTCATAACCTACAGTGGAAATACTGTGAATTTTGTGTGAATATTCTTACGCCAGCGAAGTGAGCCAACCCACATGGCCGTGCTCCACAGCAGCTGGAGAACGCGCGCCCTGCACAGATGGTGGCTCACAGTGCAACCGGGCTAACAAATACCTTCAGCTTATACGTATCCCTTCCTGATAGTAAAATAAAAAGCTCCCCGGATTGTGGCAATGAAATAAAAAGAGGCATAATCTCTCTGGGTGAAAAGTTGCAAGTGCTATCCTCCCTCTCCAAGGTATGTTATTTTAGTTCACGTTGTACAAAAATGAAAGTTGGGACGAGGCAGCGGAGAACACAAGCGTATCACTGACAACCTGTTCTTCAAAGAAATGGTATTCCTTTTTGCCAACAAGTTTTTCCTACCCAACCCCACCCTCAAAATTCCCCCAATGTCAATGGGATGATGAGAGAATTAAAGACTTAAAGGAAAAAGCCAAATTTACTCATTCAATTAAAAAAAAAAAAAAAGCCTTAACCAAACAAGGAACATCCAGGTCCAAAGTTTGAGGTGCATCATACTCACAGTCCAGACAAGATTTTTCACAGCTTGCTATCAATAGACTCCAATCCTGAAGCAGAGCTGAGCCCTGTGGAAACCTTGTCCAAACATACATTCATTCTTCATTTCCCACATTTTTCATATCAGTCAGAACCAAAGTCAGGTAAGAACAGCACATCAGTTGAAGTTATACAGAACAAGTATAAAAATCAACTTCCAAGCCTTAAAGCCTGTTTAACCATAAAGAGATGGGGTTTAACCCCAAAAGTAAGGTTAAGTCCCAGAGGGCTACCCAAATGGAATTTCAAGATGCCCTAATAATTTTCCAAACACTTTTCTGGCCAGTTTTTCTCCTCACAAAGCCAATCCCAGAAGTGTAAGCCTGCATTGAAGGTATTGACCAGCACATAATGATGTCTGTGTCCTATCGCCTAGGTACTGGTTCTTGATTACTGCAAACCACATTAATCACATGGGCTGCACCACAGACAGGCATTTTACCAAAGAAAAAATTAGCGATCAAAAGCTGGGAATGGAAGCCAGGACTTCTGAGGCAGGCTGAAAAGAAATCTGAGGACAATCGACTTTGTAATCACCTGAAATGGAGACGGACTGAGTCTGAAAGGCTTTTTCACTCTCTGGTTCAAAATGAAAAGAGAACAGAAGAGAGAGACTTGGACGAGCAAAGGCAAGCTAGAGCCTGTGAGAAATCAGAAGAGGACAAATGAGGTACAATTTTGGAATGCACAAAGCCTCCTAATCCAGGATGCTTTGGGACAGTAACTGAGGCAATGCGAGTAGATGTCACCAGACCAGCCAGATTCAGCCGGCCCTGAAATGAAAAGCAACAAGAAATCTAAAATATGAAAGATGCTGTATGAAATCAAAAGTCTCTCCACAGAGCTTGCTTTGAAAAAGGAAAGAGTAACCACTGGGACACCCAGAAGCAACCCATCTTTTGCACACAGTCGACTTCTACTAGTAGAACTTGTGCCAAGTTATTCAAATAATCACAGTGTGTCGTCTTCCCTTACAGGGCTGATGCTGAGGATCAGTAAGGACCTTAATCCCAGAGAGCCTGACAGTGACTCCAGATGCCTGAACCATGTGTTATTTAAGTGTCAAACTCCATCAGGGCTTTAGTCTCAAATTTCTTTATGGTAGCCTTTCAGTATCTACACTATGTCCAGAATGTACACTATTAAATAAAAGGACCTTCTGAGAATGCTGTAATTTTAATAATTACCCATCTAATTCTAACAGTGACATTAGCTGTGGGCACAAAACAGCCTAGACAGGTCAGAACATCAAGTGTCTCTTCTATATGTATGACCTGATGTGGGAGAGGCGTGCGTTAGCCGAGCCCAGCACTGAGCTCATGTCTCTTGGCTCAAAATAGTGCCTTAATGACTCTTTTAGCAGTTATAAAGAGGGAGAAAAGGCACTAGACTTAAGTCATGCAGCTGGAAATACAGAAATTCCCTTTCCTAATTTTAGGATTTAATAAACACCTGCAGCTCCTGTTGATTTAGGTACCTCTGGAAATCAAAGCATCCCTATATTATATTCTCTTTCCTCACGCTACTTCCCTCCTAAGCTCCCTTCTTTTCAACTCCCATAAATAACTAATCTCTTTTTCACATTTATAAAGATTATTTTTTTTTCCCCCACTTACAAAGCATGACAGCCTCTGGAATATTTCTGCTGGTAGTCCTGTAATGATGCATTACTTTCATACATCATCAAAACAACAGCACATAAATGATGTATTACAGCCATGGATTATCCCAGTGACGGCAGCCTGATGACAGAGTGCCACAGCGCTATTAGAGCAACCTTGGCAGGAATATTACAGGCGTGCCATGAGAGTTACACTTTGGTCAAAACAAGGATTAATTTCATGACGTGGGAGTAAGCTCAGAGGGGAAAAGGCATGTAGTTATACTCCACCGAACAATTACTGTACTTAACACGGTAATGAAATTACAATGTCTGTGTTTGCTTGGAAAATATATCACCACTGTTCCGTGCCTGGGTACTAAGAGATAATATTGTTCATTCACCAGCAACATCCACTTGAAGTTTATTGGCTTACTATTTCATAGTCTGTTTAAAAAATAAAAAAATCTGGAATAAACTAATAACCAAATCTGTGGGTTTAAAGCTACGGAAGCCTTCAGGTTACATGCATACATAGAGATAAAATGATAGCCCGATTCTTATCTCACTCATTTAATAGCTGTTACATTTGTCTAACTTCAATGCCTTAATCTATTTTTCCAGAATTACACCACTGTAATTAAGACTGTGATTAGTCCTGTCATTTATAACATTTGTAACGCTGCAATAGTGAATACTGGATGATTTCTTTCAACCCATCTTCCACCTCTGTACAACTGCTGCCACTTAAGTGGCAGTGCTGTGTTACCACGTTTTCACTTTAGAACCTCATGATCCCAACACAATTAGGAAACGGTGTGTTGTATAAAGCAGTCAAGACACCCACTAATAGTAATGAAAATGGGTGGATTTTCCAGTCACCTGCACACCACAGAACCCGAGGCTTTCCTGTTCCATTCCTTCATGTTCCCTCAAACAACAGGCATTCCTTCAGAAAAAATTGCTGTGCACTATAAATAACCTTATAATGTTGGACAGCTTCCACCTTTGCGAGCAAAGCCCATTTCCTCCTTGGTATGCTTGACTAGAGCACAGTGAAACTTTACATTTCAAATATTTTCCTCACTGGAAAAAAAAAATATGCAAGACAGGCAAGCAGTGGTGTAGAATTGGCAACATCGAAGTGGTTTTAAAATTCAAACTGATTTTGCAAACCACTTGCATTGAGTAAACTGAAGGAAAAATTGCGGAGGAATGAAAGTTCACATTTTATATATTCTTACCTTTTTTTTAAAAAAAAAAAAAGTTGTCCTTCTGATTTCTTAAAGACAACACAAACACTCTCAACCTTACAGTTCAGTTTAGTCTTGGGTGAAAAAAAAAAAAGATTTCTTGCAAAAAAAAACCAAAACAACTTGGTATGGCTCAGCCATAAACTTCCCGTGTCCTCAAATCCATTCTGACCACAGCATCGAGCCACTATATAATTGAAATAAATTTTTTAGAAGTATAATGTAAATTTGCCATTCTTGCACACAAGACCACCTTCTGCCTATTAGTGTCTCTTATATACTTGTTATGGTGGGTGGGGGAGGAAATTGATAATTTCAATAACAAATGAACTGCCACTACGTATGTGCTTATTGTTTCAGCACTAAATGACAACAATATTGAGTATCTAAAAATGTCTTTTCCTTAACGACTAACTGTGAGATCATATAGAGAAATAGAGTGCGTCAGAGGCAAACAGGCATCACGTCTAAGCCCAGTACAGAGGGGATCCCGCTACTGGCTGCTCGGGTGCTTCACCAGCCCTTTTTAAACACTGGCCATGGGAAGAGGGCTTGTTTTGTTCCTAATATTTCTCATGCCATATTTCAGGCATTATTACTTCCTATGCAGACTCCCATTCTTTTGCTAACAGTTATAATGATGTATTTTTTCTTTCCTATCCGAAAAGCACTATCTCCTTGCAGAGACCCATGGTCTCACCAGCTTTCTGCCCATTTTCTTGCTGTTGCAGCATCAGTTCTGCTCCTGACCACCCCAGCTTCCCCGGTTTTTTTGGGTGCCCTTCTTTATGGCAGCCTCTGCTACCTCACTCCCTACTTTCTCCTGAAACGTGCAATTTTCCAGGCTCTGCTGTCAGCTTTTAGAAAGTGCAAAGATCAGAGTTCACCAAGCTAGCTTGTCTGCCAAAAGTACTCCAGGGGAGGAACAGAACACGTATCATCAGGATTGTCTCAAGTAGTCTATGACTAACAGGAAGAGAAAAATAAAATGTCCAAGACACTGTAGTTAGAGAGCAAACTGAGGCTTTCTGACTTTTGCTCATACTTTTTTTTGGGGGGGAAACAGAGTATTACAAGTAGAAAAGACATGAATGTGGAAATCAAGGACTTGGGTCTCCCTTTCAGCCCCCCGGAGAAGCACGGTTACAGACAACAGGGAGCAGGGTGGCTGGGAATCTGGGCTCCGGAACTGTGCAGACCTGTAATACAGATTTGGAGCCTGTCAGCTGGCTGCCGGTCCAAGTATTAACGACGGTGTTAAACTGATCTTTTTCTGCTTCCTCCAGGGCATGCCTGACTTTTTATTTATGCATAGCTACAAGCAGCGGCACTACTTATTTCCAGAGAATAAAGCCATGACAGAAATGTATTTGTGAGCTTGTTTCAACTCTTCCATCGCCTTCAGTTATCTTCCTGTGAACTTCTGGATTTTTCTGATAAACAGGTTGCTCAGATAAAAACTAATTCATGACATTTAAGCAGCTGAGATAAAAAATCCTCAGCATTGCGTGTTGGTTTCAGATTTTAAAAAAAGAAAAAGGGATTTAATTCCACTTAAGCAATGACAAGTTTCACTTTCAGAGTTCCATCCCCCAAATAATCTCAAATCACATTACAAGCTTTATTAAGGGCACAATGCTAAAGAGATTTCGTCTACTCTAATAATTTTTAAATCCATTTTCATACAAAACACTTTCAGTTTTGTAACCTAGTTTTTCCTCTTCCTCCCCACCCCTTTTTAAACTTTCATTATAAGCTATTATTCGATTTGCTTTTTTGTATATGCTTGCAAAGGTCTTTTCCTTTTGGGGAATTAATTTTCAAGGAAAATGGTGAAATTACTCACATATATAAAATTTCTGGCCAATTTCTTTTTAGCTTCTGTATTTGACAAAATTTTTATTAGATCTCAAGTTTGATTAAAACATCATGTGAAATTCTTAATGAGAGCTGCTGAGTATTGAGCACCCAGGCCCCAAATCCATTTTCTACATGCTCATCTAAAACTGTAAATGTAATACTGTATTTCTTTCATATACAGCCCAATTTCGCTCACTTTTAGAAACTGCAGTATCTGGGACAGGAACAATGTCACTCTGCAGTTTTGTACAGTTTCTAGCACGGTAGACCTCTGATTTACTTTAGGTTTTTAGATATCTATTAGTTGTCATTTCCTACAGTTCAGGCACGTCTGTCCACTCCCCCACTGGGATACCGAAACCCTTGCAGCTTCGCTGTTGACCCAGAAAATGACATTTTAACTTCACTAATTGAGTCAGACGTAAAGTGAAAGAATGAGTTAATGATGTGCTCTCAGAGAAGCTCTCTGGAGCACCCGAGCGGCCTCATTCCTCCCAAAACAACCAGAGCCAAGTCCACGCAGTCCTCAGTGCCCTGTATTTTCCCTATTTTGCAGCCCCCTACCCACACAGCCCCTGGGTTCCCCAAAGACAAAGTCAAGAAGAGCGGGCCAATTCAACCAAAGGTCCTAACCCTTCATTTTTGGAGGACCAGAAGCTGGAAAAAGCTTCTTGTCCTCCCAAGCTGGTTTTGCATCTTAGGATAACAGTCCTTCCATTTAACCAAAGTCCTTTAAGCCAGAGAGCACATTCTGTTGCTTCGTGGGAGCCCCCAAATATGGCTACTGCAAAACTTTTGTGAACAATTACTTACTGTAATATAGCTTATCTCTGCAGTAATATAGTTTATTTGCACTGGCATTGTATATATAGACAACTCCGTGTGAAAATCACACTGCATTATTTATGGCGTGCTTGGGGGTGAAGAAAACACTCTGCATTATTGCTTTCAGCAATGCCTGTGTAAAACATGCTTTAACGGAAGACCATCACTCAAAGGGTTTACAGTCCTCTGCACTGTATCTTATAACTGTAAATACAGTAGAAAAGAAATTGCAAACGCTAGTGGAAACCTGTAGCATCCTAAGTGACTTTACCACTTGTGCGATGGCACAGAGATGGATTGTCAATGATCTTTTTAGTAAAAAATTATGCAAGAAAATGCTATTTAATAAATGAATATTAACACAGCAGAGACTAACAGGCTGTGCAGAGCTTTGGGAATTGAACAGTACTTTATTCTAGATTTAAATTTAGCAATTGCCAATGCAGCCATGGAAAACTGAATTTAACTAACACCATCTGTATGAGAGGTGCTTGTAACTGAGGCTTGACAAAAACCTGAGGCTGAGAAGCAACAATAACACACATTCCTACTTGTACATCTGAAGGAAAGGAGACTGCTCAGGTTAACAACACAAATAAGTAAACACAGAAATATTTACAGAATTGGGACCAATATCAAAACTACTTTGCATAATGGTTCAGGCGGAGCGAGACTTGGCTCAGTCCCTAAGGAAACCCAGGGCCAAGGTCCAGATGGATTATACTGGGAAAGAAAAAGCAAATCTCCCGAGCCTCAGGAGGCTCCAGTGCAAAGACCTTCTCATCTCTCCATGGGCTTACACAACCAAGACTGTACACAAGACATGAAGCAAACAAAACCCCACCGACCCCTCCCAGTTAGACTGCTTCATCAATCAGAAAAGCCAGAAGGATACTGAAGTCTACTTATGACCGAGAGGCAGCAGAAGCTGCGTCTCTCCATTAAGTCTAAACCTGTTAATGCGATTGTAACACAAGCTTCTGCTAGCATTCAAGAGGTTGGGATGTTGGTTTTTTTTAATTGCATGCTTATTTTTTAGGAAAAAGTCAGCAAAGCACACACTTGGGAAGGCAGCCAGCAAGACTGTTGCCATACATATCTGCTTTGTTCAGTTTGTTCAAAAGATCGTGCAGGCTTAAGAGCAACAACAGGACCTGCATAGGAATTTCCAGTATCTATTACAAGCACGGGCTAGCAGCCAAAGGATTAACCCGGGATTCAAACCCAGCATCTATTCCCAGATCTGCAGGCAGCCTACTGCCTGTCCACATCCATGCAAAGGAGGGAATGACCTATGATAGGCTACAAGAAAAACCTAGATATTCCCTTTTTAATGACCAGGGGAGTCAACTGGGGCTTGAGACAGCAGCAGTAAGGAGCAAAGGCAATGAGATCATCCCTCCTGCACCTTTCATGAGTCCAAACGTAAACGAGACAACCTGTAAGGATTCAGTTGTGTGCAGACTTTAAATCTCATCGAGGAAAAGGAAAACCATTGTGATTCATTGATTTTATTCCTCTGCATTTTTCTTACAAAGGTTGAATTTAACCCAGCTTGCTAAAGCTCAAGAATCACCATCTTTAATAACCACAAAGTACATTATTAAGTTTGCTAACTGCTGTTGCAGAGAAACCACTGGATGCTATTTATATTGAGGCACTATGGAAACAATAGCAACTGGTTTTTCCATTTTCCCAACTAGTAAAGCCAGTATTATACATATTTGCAATTCAGGTACTTGGTCAATACCAGGCTGCACTGATTTAATCATTTTAAGTCCAAAAGGGATCAGATCCCTTAGTTTGCTCTCCTGTAAGAGAGACTTATATTCAGTTCTTTGTCTTTTTTTTTTTTTCCTTTAAGCTTTCAAAGCATTTTCTGAGGCTCTCTTCTCCCGAAGCACCTACATGAAGTGATTTATCCTGCAGTCTTTCTTCCTGGACACATCATATCACATCTGGCTGTATTAAACACACGGCATCGGGAAGGTCTGAGGGAGGCAGAGGGAAGCTGGCACCTTGGTGTCCCATTCTGACAACAAATGTGACACACATTAGTCATAGGCTGGTGAAGCAATGTCCTAAGTGCATTTTCCAGTCCAGTCAAAATAACAAAAAGCACCCAGCACCTCACAGGACGAAGCCTTAATACAGAAGATAACAACTGTGCCCAGGAGGTTGATGCAGTCAACTGAAAAGAATCGTTTGACCTGGACATCTAAATCAGCTTGTCACACTGTGTGGTGCTGGAAATAGGACTGTGCATTTGGGCAACTTCTGTTCATCACTTTCCAAACATCTGTGACCCCAGTGTTTCAGGTCAGAGAAATGAAAGACAAAGTAGTTCAGCATCAGAAAAACAAGTTCAGGAGGTCAGGGAAGCGCTGCAGCTCTCAGCAACTCTGTCTTCACACTAAAGCAATCCTTTTGAGGACACTATTCAAACTGGCGGAAAGAGCTTTTGTAAATGGTCATCCCATGTCATTCTTTCAGATGTCCGACATCAAGCACAGGCTCTCTAGCTGCCACAGTTGGTTCAAATGAGCCCATCAGAGTAATACCTGGGTGTTACAAACCTGTATATCCCCACTAGTTCTGCTAGTAGTTTGCAGAAGAGCTGTAATTTGGTTTGCAATTAAAGCCAAGCACGAGTTAAGGCAAAAAATAAAAATAAAAATCACCCAATAGTCACATTTCTTCTTTCCTTGATCATAGTAACACCATGAGGCACTTAACTGTTAAAGCTCTGTTTTTCTGACTGGTCTTAAAAAGTCATTTTAGCCCACTCAGTAGCTTAAGTATCTGCATTGCTACCCTGCTCTCATACCAAATCTGAATACTCCCTTCTCTAAAATATTAATGCATTCATGTTTCAAACATCTCTATGTTGCAAGGAAGTATTAGCATAACACTGCAAATGGAGAATGGAGACAAAGAAAATATTTAAATAATGTATCCGAAACAGGAAAATATTTGGCAAAGCTGAAAAGTGTTTTGAGGCCACCTGTGATTTTAGCTATATTCCTGGAGTGGAAGATTGCTCTTCTCCCGTAATGCAAATGAAGAGAACCACATAATCACACTGCAGTTTTATTCAAGCCTAGCTATAGTCATTCCTCACTGCCACTGTATTTTATTGTTTTTCTTTTTCAAAACAAAAAGAAACAAATATATTTGGATTAAACGGTGTAAACATTGCAAACCACATGCAGATAAACTATTCCTTAACTAGCTTTTCTGCTCCAGGATGCGTGACAGGACAAATTTCAACAGTGCGATGTCACTGCAGCAAGCTGGAGGTCAAACACCACAGTCTAACACAAAACTCTTCCACCTCCTTTTCTATTTTTAGAACGCTTTGCTGAAACGAGTCCCTCTCACACCGGTCAGAGCCATCTCACTGCTTCTTTGGGCTTCCTTTCGGCTTCTACCCCTTATCTTTTGGTTCACAGATTGCCTGTAAGCTCTTTGAGGCTAGAAATTTTGTAGCTGGTTTGCTGTATTTTCAGTGGCTGGCCCAGGAAAAAAAAAAGGCTGGCTACTTCAGTTAGAGAAGCATGCAAGTCTGAAAGCTATCAAAATACTCAGCACCCGGCAGAAGGCAGCACTGTACGTGGAGCAGAGCTTTGGCACTGTACAGGGTAACTTCAGAGCAACTAAATACACCTTTCCAGCCCACATCAACACATGCTTCCCATGGCGAACGTGAGGTGCTTTAAACTGATTTAACCATCACTGAGAGAAGATTAAACCAACCTGAATCACCCTCATCTCCACATGAATGGGATCACAAAACCACATATCAGTTGATGTGCAGTAAGTTTTTACCCTGTGAGGTTTTGATCAAGTGTCTGCTTTGAGTCTGAAAGGTATTAAAGACCCCTTCCATTACACCAAGTTGCCAAATACTGTTCCCTCTCACCAGATTCCAGCGCTAAATGTGGGAAAGTGGGTGAAAACCTTATTATATGCTATTCTCCACTCTAACACGGTGCCAAACTGAGTGGTGCTGTCAAATTAAACGAGACCCCTGCTGTCCCCAAGGCACTCTTACTGCAAAGCAAGAAAGTTCTTTGCATTCCCCAAACCTTCAGTACTTCTGCCCCCGCCCCTAAAATAAACCACTGTTCATTTTCAGTTCTCTCCTCTCCAGAGATGACGTGATGGTATAACTAGACAAATGTTCCCACCCCGATGAAGTTGCAACAATAGTAAGCTGGAAATTAAGTGCGCCCTGTTTTAATGATGGCAGGCGCGGATGCTGCACGCATTCTGCCTGCTCTCTCTGGAGATGCTACACACCACAAAGGTGCAAGCTTTGGGAGGGGCACCGGCAACAGATTTCATTCTAGGCATCACGTTCTGTTGGTGAGGTAAGCCTAGTTGTTAGCATCTCATTTCCTACAGCATAAACTTAATTAAAATATAAAATGTCAAAAGGCAGTATGAAATACAATATCCCTGTGGGCACTTGGAGTGAATTAAGTATATCAGCAACTGAAGAGCGGGCTGCAACCCTCCATTTGAAGAAAAGATTAAGACTATTGAGTAGAAAGTGACTTCTAGCTGGAGTACGAGTGTTTACTGAGCCTCATATTGGGCTGCACTCATCAGCCTTTTCTGTTACGTGAAGATGGACCAGCCCCGTTTCTCTGTACTTTAACTGCAATACACATGTCTGCCACACATGTATATTACACTATTTCCAAACCCTTTATTTGCAGTGCTTTTCTGCATGAAAATGTAGCCGTAAATCTAGCTACAGGCTTTTGTTGTTTGGGAGAGAAAGTATCACTTACTGACATCGATTACTCACACTAAAAAGGAAATGCAATTACAAGAATGGCAGAGATCCACAGGATCAATGCAGTCCCATTACTGGAAAACACGTTTCATGGTTTTTGCATGTTCCAACGAGACTCATGCGAAACCCTTTACTGTACTTGCTGAAATTAAGCAAACCAGAGGAGGTTCTCTGCTTTGCCCACCCTTCTCTCAGAAAAGCTCTCTGCAGATGAACACGTTAGAAGACTGAAATACTCTAAAGCATGGGACCAAGCACCATAGGTGTGCCCTCCAGCTTGGCAGGGAGAGCTACGACTGGAAGTATCAAGTTGTAAAACCTTTGAGCTTTTAGCTTGATGTTTGAAGCGTGGTTGTATCAGAGCATAGCTTCCACTTTGAAAATTATTGGCATGTCATTTCAGTTGTTGGTGCTTCTGAGCAAGGAAGGTGGTTTGAATACAGCGAGGATCCTCACCGTCCCTGCGTTACACAGGGCAGGAATACAGCTAAGGCAGTGTCAAACCCTGATTGACGCTAACTCGCATTCCCATTTCAGGTGGTGGATGCTCACAGAGAAAAGCCTTCTTCTCTTTAGTGTTCTGCTGACCTTCTTCATCAAACGCACAGGAAGACAGTGAAGGAAGATATGCCACACTTCAGAACAACACCCGACAGCCTGCCCAGAAAACTACATATACTTTTCATTTTCACATTTAGGGTTGTTTTTTTGTTTTGTGTGTGGGGTTTTTTTTGGTTTTTTTGGTTGGTTGGTTTTTTGTTGTTTTTTTTTAAGTAGAAAGCTGCCATTCACATGAGAAATGCAGAGGGATTGTGACACCTCCTCTGTGACTGTCCAGAGTGGCCAATGCCTGCTACGTACCACTGGAGAAAAACACAAGTTCATCCCAGAGAATAATCCCAGCGAAACCAATAGCGTTATTTTAACAGGTTAATTTAACACATTGTTTCTGTAAGCATGATACTTGATCCTCCTTTTATTTATAGTGTTGTAGGCTGGGGGATGCCATCAAATCAACCAAGTGACATGGCTGCTGATGAGAGGATAATCAAACCCTCTGCAATGTCCCATTTCTCCTTCCAAAACCCTATAGAGAACACATAAGAGTTTCAAATGGCACAGGCAAATATTGAGATGTGTAGTGTATCGTGTCGTTGAACTATTTAGCAAAGAGTCTCTTTCACTGATATCCTGTGACAATTGTAGTTTCCAAACAATACATCATTAACATCTGAATATATGACACAGATGAAGAATGAAACAGTGCTTTACATCTGCATAACGACATCCACCGGAGCTGTGTTCAAATGCCTTGTCAGCCTGAAAATAGCCAGAAAAATGCTGTAGTAATGTTGTGATTTGGAGAGAAGCAGGCAAAGGACAGACCCACAAACCAGTACTGTATCCATTTGAAACTACAGAGGGAATTTCAAATACATAGCATGTCATTATGCAGATGGGATTTTAACGAGGGTTTCCCAACCATGTTTATTATCAGATTCTGTAAGTTTCAAATCGAAGAAAAGGGCCTTCATCCAGACTCAGTTCACTTGAGCTAGTGGCATCATAATTTGTTCCATGGTTGCCATGACACAAAAGACCAGTTAACACCTGAATTCTCATCACTGTCATCCTGAATTGAATTCAAATTTATAATATCTTACCAGCAATCCACTAGCACCTCTGCAGAGAATAATTGACATTGCTTAACACTAAAAGAAAAAAATCAAATTACTCTTTAGTATGCTCTAATTCCATGGGAAAAATATGTAAAGATGGATCCATCTGACATCCATTTTATTAATCAGGCTATTTTTAGTACATAAACCAGTCAAGAAAACAGCAGGAGTTTAATAAAGTATACATTAGTAGAACAATTATGGAGTAGTTGCAGCAGACTGTTCCCTCTGATAGTGAGCAGTAGGAAACATTGTTCAGTTGGAACACAATATAGCAATGCGGTATTTAAGCGAATAATACATTTCATGGTGAGTTAGCCTCTAGGTTATATTCTGTAAAGCAGGTTTTGAAGAAGTTAGGGAATGTCTGATATATTTCCATTTTCCAGCCGCCCTTTCAATAGCACATTTACCAGAAAGATCTCAAAATCATCAACAGTTTTATAATCTTTCTCTTGTATAAGTATTAATATATGTACTTTACAGACAGGGAAACGGTCTAGATTTTATGACTTTGTCAAGTGAAGCCCGAGTCAGGACCGGAGCCTGTATGTCCAGAGCCCCTCTGCTTTTATATAAACAACTCCTATTCTACACACTCAGGCTTAAATGCCCCAGATGAAGGCAGTTCAACAGAATAAAAATACACCAAGCATTTTCTTCAGTTCCAAAGTAGACCATTACATACACAGGTCTGAAAGTCCGTTTCAATATTATGCACGTTTTTACCTCCTAAAGTACTAACAAGAGTCCTCAAATCCATAGAAATATGGGACAGACATCCTAGATAATTTAAGACACTTGTGGAAACAAGATGATTTCACCTTCCACTACCAACTGGGCCCAGGCTAGAAGTTTTAATAAATCTGATGTTAATCCAGAAGCTGCTAAAGATAATAAATCTCCTTTCATCACCATCAGCTGGTGCTGGATGAGTCCCTGTGAACTCAAGTGCTAACAGATGCACAAAATGATTGTGAGAGATGAAACAAAAAGGAGCTGCTCTGGCTGTGACATCTCACTTTATTCCCTTTTGTCTGTACATTTTGGTAACCGCTCACTATAATTATTGAGGCTCATAAAAAATAAATTTTATATAGTAACATGTTGGCTACTGTGTTTTGTTTCAAAATAACTTACAGCTATTGTATTTCCCCACTGCAATATTAGACCATTGCAGTAATAAAGTTGTCACACACACTATGTGATAGACCACTTTGCATTGCTGTAACTGCCTTTTTTTGGTATTATAGCAGTTTGCAACTTCATGTCACCTTCATAAATGTGATCAATAGCAATAATAAACTTGCAAGACAGCTTTCGCCCCTGTCCCCGCAACCCCAAGAGTTACCTTTCCATTGGTGGTAGCTCTACTTGGATTCTTTCCTCCTAGTTTTTCACTAAGTTGTTGAACTGCCCAGAAACAAAACCCACCCCTGTGTTGTGCTGCAGCCCTTGGCCAGTGCAACCCTGCAGATACCACAACTGAAGTGGGGTCTCACTGGCCTTTTACCTGCAAAACCCTCAATCTGAATTTCAGGGGGAGTTAAATACCTACTTGTATTTCTTGCTGAATCGGGAATATAAGACTTCACTTAAACATTCGTGCTTCAAACTTCCACATGTGTCACATCATGTTTGTCACATGATGAAATATCTGGCTTGAACATGTCACATCGCCCAGGGTCCAGTACAAACCAAAATGCCCAATGCAAATGTACCCAGTAAGCTAATGGTGTCAGAGCTTCAGCAGCAGAAAATTCAGGAAAAAAGGAATGATATAAATTCATGCCCACCAAGATGGTAACCAAGTAGCTAAATAAAGCCATCATAATTTAGGTCCGTAACTGTACAGATGGATTCTATCTACCAAGAGGAAGTGTTAACAACCTATAGACAGTTTGAAAAAGCAAGCAAGGGTTTGCGCAGATAAATCCTTTTCACTTCTGTAGCAAACAGTAAAATTTAAGCGGAACGTGTATGACTGGTTATGTTAATCAACACAGCTATTGCTAAAGCTTGGGCATTTTGAAGTTAAAAAAGTATCACAGACTCCACCACGTACATGCTAAAATAAGTTAAAAGGTGGAAAACACACACTTGTGCATTATTTTACCTGTCCTTTTCTTAATTACTTTGATTATAATCTACATGGCTTGGCAAACTGGAAATGGAAAAACGTCATTGCCAACCTGCAGGTTTCTATTCCGTGAGGCTCCTGCGTAATTCCACTCATTTCAGCCAACTCTTAGACAAAGCCGATACGCAAGTGTTTACAGAGCTGCAGCCTGAACGCACGCTGGCGTGGGGAGGAAACATTTGCCAACAGTGTTATGTAGTGTAACACCACGAGCAATTCCATCTCAGAAAGATCTACTGTCCTGATGTCGCAGGCGGACGGATGGCTGTGTATGATTTCACAGGTACTTTGGGATAGTTCTATCCTGACGGGGCTATCTGCCTCACTTGCCAGCTAACCCGAACCTATGGATGTATAACCTCCCGGCTGCATCCTTCTGCCTCCCTTCTCAGCTGCGTGACCCTTGCCGACAGACGAGCACGCATCCCCAAGCTGGTTGCCAATCAAAGCAACAGTAGGAGCTAGACATGTCAGCCTCCGCATTCCCAATGCGGCTTTAGCTGATCTATAATGGGTACAAATCATTCCTGGTCCTTTAGCTCCACAAAATTTCCTTCAGTGTGTCCTTACCGTGACTTGTTTTTCCCTATTCCATTTTCCCCCTAGGCAATTATGATCCTTTCATCCCCTGAAAGACTATCCTGTTGTTCTACTCAAAAGCAACACATCCTCGCTGTTTTTACCGTTCTTGCTTCCCCGCCACGACCACCCTTATTCTTGTGCTTTCAGAATGAGTCATTAACAAAACTGTACTCGTTATACACACTCAGCTCATCCTGATCAGTATGACAGCCGCTCAGCACTAAGCATCGGGGTGCATCAGCAGAGAGAAAGCTAACTGCTTCTTTGCAGAACAGCTATTATTAATAAGGATTTGCTGCAATTTCCCTTATACAGCTCTGTTGCACCGAGAGATGGCTGAAATGCAGCCTGCGGGTGTCCTGGTTTAATCAGATTTATGCAAAACTTGCCTTTCCACAGGTTTATGTGTACCTTAACTCAACTGACATGTTTTGGTTTTGGTTTTGTTTTTTTTAAGAAAAACAAAACAAAACAACTTTGCCAGTGTTCATATAGAGTTTTTGTGAGATTAGAAGAGTTGTGAGAGGATATGCTGATGCTCTATAGAACCAAAAACCAAGACAGACCTTCACCCAGCCACTGAATCTGTTCTCCCTGAACTTACAGAAATTAAATTATTAGCAGCTGTGGATCCAAATAATCCGTAAGATCTGGAGAGGCAATCAAAATACTACAGAAAAATGGACTTGACAGAAGAAGCCTCATGTAAAAAAAAAATCAGAATAAAGTTAATGGAAACTATGGCAGAAGGGAAAGTCATGTAGTGACAGTGTGATGGATGAAGAAAAATCCCCTTGCAGTGATCGCTTTGATAATAAGGAATTTCTGAGTGCTGGGCACCAACAGAAAGTAATGTTAATTTAAGACAGAGCATAACCTTGCAGAATGCAGGCTGACGGCGCTGACTCAAGTGACAGCTCTGCAGACTGTGGCTGTCATTGTCCTGACACCATGAAATATAGGTAATGGCAGAGCATCTTGATCTATAGTAGAGCTGCTCTGTGCTCTGTGGCTGAAATTAGACCCTGATGAGGAAAAAAAAAAAAACTCACAAGGCTCACCTGGGGAAAGTCAACCACTGCTGTTTTTAAAATGTACCTGTAATTGGGTTCATGCTACCCAAACATATATCAATCTTAAATATGGAGCTGAATGAAGAGAAGACATGCTACAAGATGACTGAATTTCATTAAGCTTGCATGCCTAGACCAACACTTATTTTTATTTACCATGAAAAGACTTTTCTGAAGACCTTCCCTACCACAAGGATTTCCAAGGCTGCATAGCTCTGTTAAAACAACAGACAAGTTTGTACGCAAGTTGTTACCAGGGAGGGGAAAGAAAATCTATTACTCAAATGCAACTGTTCCTATTAGTTATTTGAAAATATGGAGAAGAGTAGAAAAAAATCTGGCTTTGACACTTAAACATTACTGAATTTGCAGTTTATCCTGTCCATTGAAATAGAATCATCTTAGTTTATGGCAAGAAATGAGACATAAGGAGCAGAAGTGACTTCTCGTGGCTCACAGAGATTCTGTCACAGGCAGGAAACTCAACACAAAACTTTCTTGCAGAACCATCTATTCCACCTGGCTTTGCTTGTGGTCAGGGTGCTATTCCCAATTTCTTCTCATTTTTGACACGCAAAGTCATTTTTACTGAGCTGCAATTATTTTCATGTCTCTGTTCAGACAGTAATAATGCCATTATGGACTGTTCATTTTAATAGCAAAGACTGCTGCTGTTTCAGTCATCTTTGCAATCCATGGGAAGCGTGTGTTAAGTGTTCTCCTGTGTCACATCTAAACAGGACTTTGGTCTCAGATTGCAGCCACTCACGCTTCTCAGTTCACAAAAGCAGAACGAGTTTTCCGTCGTTTCACGGTGTGATGACCGTTAAGCCTGCAGGAGTTGGAGGGTTCACTCTGAGCCCCAGAAGTACGTGTTGGACAACTTCATTTGGATTTAACCCCTTGGACCAATCCGAGGCCAAGCAAGAAGTCATTGCAAGGAAGGGAAATAGGCATTAGTGAAAGGTAATTAAGAGCATAACAAAAGCCACAGCTGCCTGGATGTGCAGGTCAGGTGGCCTTTTTAATGTCATGAAAAGAAAGAACAGAACATTCGAGTTTCTGGCCCCTCATCCCTTTCAAAGCAGCTGCTTGCCCCAAAACCTTCATCTGGTCCTCTGAACAGACTCACAAGATGCAGTTTTAGCTTTCTTGCAAAGTCTCCTAGTGGGGTCTTTTTTAAAGATTTCTGATCTGTAACACATTCAAATTAGGAAAAATTACCTGCTTGACCACAAATGAGGGTAGGTGAGCAGTCTCATTGCCTCGCAGAGATCAAAGAAATGTGTCCCAAGAATACACGTGCTAGAGAACAAACCACTTTGAGTCTCACGTTCTCAGCTAGGTATTGAAACTGGGTTCTCTTCATTCCAAAGCACTATCTTATCATGATTGGCAAGACTCGGGATGAGGAGCATAAAACTGCTCAAGTGCCTCCTGTTAGCTATACCACCATGACAGCAATGCTTCATTTAAAAGAATTAGCATAGACAAATACCCAAGTTGAGTAATGATATGCTGTTAACAATAAATTAGCTGCTGTGAAGGCATTCAGTGATTCCCCAAAGGGCTTGTGCTCTACTGTTTCTCACTCCACCTTCAAGATAAGGCAGTCAGCCAAGCAGCACTGAGGAGTCCAGAGCAGTTCCCAAGGTACCACCATGGTCCCAAAGTGACAGAAGAATTAAATTAAGCAAAAAAAACCCAACCCCAAAACAGGATACAAGCCAAAAAGAGCATCCTCCAGTCACTCACGCTCAAGTTGTATACCAGTGAAAATGTACAAGTACTTCTAAGAGAAAGAAAATGAAAGGGGCCAGAGAAAATTTAAAATATGAAAATTAAGATTTTAGTCACATGGCTTATAAAGATAACTGGCTAGTGAAGCAATTACTCCCAGGTGCACAAGACAGAAATCAAAACAAGCATGAATCAAGAGTGTAGAAGAGCTGGCAGAAAGCAAGAAGCCAAACAATAAGCAGCTATGGAGAGATGCAATTTGTCATATCCCCAGCCCTTTAAGGGAAAGTGACTGATGGACAGGATAATATCTATGCTATCTGCGTGTCTTACCCTCGGTATCCAGGCATCCAACACCCTCACAGTTTGAATGAAAATGAAAATGAATATCAAGAAGAGGTTTGATTGTTAAAAGGGTAGAGTTAATTATAGAAATGAAAATAACCTGACTAAAAAGCTACCAAAACAAACAGCTACACCTGTGACACAAATCTAAATTAATCAACTGCTTATTTTCATTCTGCAAATTCTGGCCCAGGAAAAACTGCAGCTTAATTGTGCAGGTTGCCAACCTGTGATGACAGGCTACGTTTGGTTGTTGAGAGAGCCTGCTCTTAGACATAATTAAATCGCTAATCTTAAAATCACTAATGATTCAAATCCACTTAAAATCACTAATAATCTTTACATTGTGTCTACCTTATTGAATATTTTCTTTAAAGTAGAGATATTTCACAAGCTGTGATACTTGATTTTCCAAGCAGATGTAAAGCACTAGAAAGGAAGACATCGCGTTTGACCCGCCGAGATTGTGAAGATGAAGGAAAAAGACTATTTTTAAAATAATAATAAGAAGGACTACAAATATATGAGCAAATTGACAGAATAATCTGCAACCTACAATTTAGGAGAGCGTTACGTATTTCACACTTGTCATTTAGGAGAGATAGCTACAGAGCAAGAGCCCTGGTGCTGTGGGAGTGTGTCCTAAACTGTAAATTTATGCTTGTTTTATATGTATTAAAATGCATATGAAAAATGAAAACTCTTGAGGATTTGTTGATGCAACAAATGCTTTGATGACATTTAAGAAAACAGGCTATTTACCTCTAAACATTTGTATTATAACACATTCAGTTACTATCTACATTTCTGTTTGAAAATGTCCTCTAAGCCCTTAGAGAAAATAAATGGAGTTTCTCTCAGTTGTAGCTGCTCTTCATAAAAGAAATTCTGCTGTATGATGAGCAAGACTACAAATATCTATAATTAGCATGCTTCGCCAAAATAATTAAACACTTGAATTTTCAATTCACATAGCCTAAACTGCTTCCACGTTATATTAGAGATGCACCTCAGGAATAGAGCTGCTGGGAAAATAGTTCTGCCTGATGAAAAAGTAAATGTTATGAGAAGTGTTATTTCTCCCCAAACTGGATTAAAAATAGAGACTTTATTTTTAAAGGGATGTTGGGCTAAGGCAGACAATGCCTACTGTAAAATGGATAAATACATACTGGTTGAGGCTTTATGTCTGCTTTGCCTTAGAAATCATGGACGCAAAATGGCACATGACTGAGGCACCCAGGACAGACTGGACACATTAGAAACCTCCACGTGAATCCTGCTCCATGAGAACACTGGATAAGATTTATTTTTTTTTTAATGTAGTTTGAAATACTTTGGTCTAAGACTTAAAGAATTAGATGGCCTTTTAAATACCTCAGTAAGATGCAATTACCTTTTAGAAATTATTTTATTTCTTCTATTCCATCAGCATTAGAGGTAACGGGAAGACACAAAAAAATGCAGTAATAGCCAGGTTTCAGCAGTCATTCTGTATAAGTCTGACTGATTCTTAATCCTCTTTTACATTCTGCTTTATGTCAAAGAGCGAGGACAACACCATTCCCAACCCTTACCTTCTTCACGGAGACTCTGAGGACCAGGACCGGAGACTTCAGAAGTTGAAAAGATTTCCAGTCTTGTAATGTTACTCCAGAGACAGCACTAGCATGCTCCGTGAGCAAACTTACTGCATTTAAGCAATTTAAGTTGGTATTTTCTGTCAAATAGCAGAATACAAAAAATTAGGAGGAGACTTTTTCGTCACTTTTTCCTCCAGTGATATTTGCCCAACTCCCCTTTCTCCAAACTAGCCACACACTTAGGAAATGGGAAATAAGGCTTGCAGTGACCACTGATGGAGCTTTTAAAGGCCCTGATACACTTGGGAGGTGCAGCTATTGAAGATAAAGTGACAACTGACAAAAGCCCCAGGTAAAATCAATATAATTTCAGACAGGTGCAGTTGAAGTCGGTTGGGATTTGCAGCTCTGTTATGTAATTAAGAAACAGTAACAGGGTCAGATAAAGTTTAGCAAATAGCTGGGTTTAGTATGTACACCGCAAAGCACTGACGTAATTCAAGGGCTACTTTCATATCTGAATAAGAAACTTAGAGGTGGCACTGACAGCAGTCATCAGCGGTTCACCTGGGAAGGTCAGCCGCTCCCGTGGAATACAAAAAGAACAAATCATTCACTTTAAATCCCATTCCAGTATTTTACTAGTTCTTCAGAATCTTTGCTGCTTTCCCTGCTGCTGAGAACAATATGCAATCTGCAGAGAAACCCTTATTTGGAAAATTTGCTTTTCCAAAGGCAGTTCCGTTTGTGTTGAGTGTCTCAGATGCAGGTGGGAGCGCTCCAACAGGGGCCACGCTTCCGAGCCCTGCCTCTGAAAACAAACTCTCTGCTCTATGGGGAATGCAACTGCCCTTCTCATTCCCTCCAAGTTCTCTTTCATGCAAAAGGACTTTTTATCCATTTACGCTGAGAGCTGGTGATGTCTCCTCCACAAGTCTTGCAGTTCCTGCACTGCATGCGGCTGTATTGTCCTTGGAGGGACAGATATGTCAACTCGCGTGTTCTTGTTAAGAGGTTAGCGTATGCCATGCCTGCGATGATGGTAATGCATTCCTATACATCCTTCTATCCAAGGCTGCTCACGAGCAAAGCTTCATACAACCCCCATGGGTTTGGGAAATGTTATTTTTTAATTCTTTTCTTTCCTGTACACGACATGACACTGAAATGCTGGAAGTATTTTAAGCACGTGCACTGGGTTTATTCATCAAGGAGATGAAGAATAGCAAAGAACATGTAAAGAATCCACACGATATCAGTAATGTACCATGCCTGGCTATTAATACTGAAACACAGGAAAAGAGTGAAGAGCTAAGTAACCCCAAAACTCAGGAATAATCAGGGACAGGAGAGTTGCCAAGGCGTATGCAAACGCATGCTGCAGCCCGACAGGATGTTAACCAGTGATCACTAGATTTTTATCTACCTGCGGGTGCATATCATTTTATTCTCACTGAAACTGTGCTCACGTTGGAAGGGGGGAGGGAGGAGGGGGAGATATTTGGCTAGCAGTTCACAAAAGGACCACTTATAGGAGATGCTTGGCGGAACCTGTCCGGCTGTAGCTTTGTGTCTGACATGTCGGGGCACAACAAGAGTGGTTAGTACAACCCGAGCCCCCAGATCTGGTGCTCGAGCCTTCCTCCAATGACCTGCGCACATAGCTCTATTTCAACATCCCTTGGACTGGGAGACTAGGGTAGGAACTCATTGATTTTAAAAGATACAGCAGAGCCCACAAACCATTTTCTTGCTGTATGTTTGAGCTAGTCTGCCTATCTAATGAACTGGGCTGAAAATTTCTTTTGGTGATCACTGTGTGTACGTTCACCAAAGAAAGAGGGTGTTTTGACAGCAGCATGCCTTGAAATCCAATTTTACTGTCAGACTGATGCTACCAAAGTTTAGTCTCAAAAGCAGATCGCATGGGAATAAAAATGTACCTACCAGATGTAAAACCAGAGATTCGTAACAATTACTCTAAAAAAGCCTAGCAAATTTAGTTGATCTAGTTTTCTTTGATCAAATTGAAGAGTTGAATTATATCCCTGCTGTAGAAATCAAAGAAATCTTCATCTTCCTTTTAGGTACTGCAGTACACAATCTCTTCTCCAGCTACCTAATTCTGCCAGCTGGCATCGAAAGAGTACACTCCATTCACACTAACCAAATGAAATAAATCATTTTTCATTTTAAGTATTCCAACAAGTCCCTAAACAAAAAGCTATTCTGAGGTTGCTTGAAAAATGTTGAGTCCGTGTCTGAAGGAATAGTACAGTAAAAAAAAAATCTCAAACTGTTCATCTTGAGATTTGCATTTTAAAACAGAAAAAAGAAAAAGTATATTACACATTAAGATCGCTCACCAGTAACCAGATCAGATTAGATTGTAACAGCTAGTGTAAAAAACTGGACTATAGATAATTTGGCTAGGTTAGATAGATATTAACTGGTTATAATCTAGCCAGATACTGAAAAATATAATTATAGCTGATCTCTAGATAGAAAGGCTGATATAACTCGTGCAGCTACCCTTTCACAACTCTGCAATCATATTCGGTAGTGCTACAAGAAAACTCAAACTGATGTGCCCTTGAATAAACACATGCCACCGGTGTGCCTGCAAGGCGGTATCCACCTTGACAGAGTCCTCACTGTAGCTGTCAGGGAGCACAGGTATTCTGATGAATTACCCTCTATCCGCAGCTCAGACATCAAAAACACATCACGAGGGTCACCAAAAGCCCTGGATCCATGGGGCCTTTCCAATTGCTGTGGTCAGTGTTTTGCCATCTGCCACTGGACGGGGTCTCTCCGTGAGTCTAAGCCGGTGGGCACGGGGGGTGCGTCGGCTGTCGGCAGGTCGGACTGTCACGATTCTGCTCCTGCTCTCACGCTACCACTGATCTGCGCTGAATTATGCCGGGGATGGCATCTGCCATTAGTCAGAAAAGGGCTTGAAGGTCCACGTTGCCCACATCTTCCAAAAGGTGTGATTACATCCCACAATATGGCCTCTCTGTTGCCATCTATCCATTATGCGGCATCCTCCTTTCCTAAACAGGAAGGCTCCTGAATTTAGAGACAGTAAGGTCTCCACATAATTGATCATCTGAGAAGATTGTAAGTCATTTTTTTCTCACATAAAGACAGCCAGCTGCCCCAGTGTACTGTCTGATAAGAATTTCTCTGTTTTTCCTTAGAACTGTATTTCTTCCTAATGCTTGCTTCAATGCTCCACATTTTTAATCATACTCTAACAGGCAAGAGATGTTTGAGGAGGCCTTCAAAACCTTAGCGGCAGCTTGTGTGTTGTGTTCTAGACAGAGGTCTAGTTCAAGAAAAGTTCCCAATAAACTTAAATTTTGATGAAACTGCACACTGATCCTACTAATCGGTACACTGTTGGTATAAAAACATCTCTTGCTAATTAGCAACTTTATTAAAATAAATCCCAACACACCTCACTATCAGGTGAAAAGACTGGTATCGAGAATTCTGGCTGGAAACGTAGGATAACAGTTTGCTGTTTATTTCCATGTAATGGTATCCAGATGTGGCAGATGTGGTTTTGCTGGATCCGTGGGGATTTCTTACAGAGGAGGCAGCTCTTGCGCTTCACTGCCGTGGCTCTCAGCAACCAGATTTTTAATTGAATTTCATTCCCTAGTTCTCATCTTTGGGTGGGAATATATAGATTAATTTCCAAATAACCTCATGGGAACAAGTGGCAGAAGAACTCAGCGACTTCCAAGCATGGTATAATACTCTGAACAGCAATATCTCGGTGGCAGAATAACCTCCACCCCCCACCCCCCCCAATTTAGCTATAAAAGTGCTATTGTGTATTGTTTCCTTTGGGAAGGTGATGGGTTGAGAAGACTAAAAGGGATATAAACTCCCTACACTCACAGCGTGAACCAATTACAGGGAGAAAAAAATCTGCAGGTAGTTTGCCCACACCTCATCCTTATAAGAGAAATAACTGCACTGCTGCTCTACCCGGCTTAATATCAAAAGGAAAAACACACTGAAAGCTTTGGGAGTGTCAGACATTGAAATGGGAGCCGTATGATACCCACAGCGGTCAATGGTTACTGATGGGTTTCACGCACAAAGCTGGGTGTCCGGCACCAGCCATGCCCACCACAAGGTGCCAGGCGAGGGAGACCCTCGTTCTGCTCCAGAGTGGCATATCTTACCAACTCTCTTCTTCACTGCTTGCTAAACGACGCTTGTGAAACATGAACGTAAAAAATACCTTCCTCAAACCTTCGTTTTATCATCCGTCCTCAGGTGTGTCTCTGTATGTTGAGGGGAAATAACAGGAGCTGCTTCTTTTTGTATTCAATTGAATCAATTTGTTTTGGAGTGCCGTTTTTTTTAATCATTCCCCAGTGGAGAGCTGGCGATGCAACATTTCAGGCTGGTTTCAGGACTAAATATGGCAGATTTATAAGGGAGATAATGACGAGATCTTAACTATAGAATTGTTCACGTATTGCTACAGTAACCCCAGAAACATTGAGTGATTTTTATTGGAACATACATATTTCTTCAAGACGGTTCATGACATTTTATCAAATTTGCTTCTGTAAAGAAAGTTTTCATATTATAACTAATCCATTTTACTGTTGCTGTGGTAACTACAGTACCAGTTAAAAAAGGTAACTGCAGAATAAATGCAATTGCTATGTAAAACTCATAGCCAAGATTTCTTTATTATCTAAACAAGGAATAAGCAGTGCTAGAAATATAAATTAATTAAAATTCAATAGCACTAGCAGTTGGAAATCCAAAATTAAAACTCAGCCTTTCAATTCACTGTCCAGCATCAACTACTTCTCTTCCACTTGATTTTTATTGGGGCGGTGTTAACAGCTGCTGTTTGTGTTTTTGAAACCATCACCTATTTTTTGATTTTCAGAGACCCTGACTTCTTTCAACCACAGAATTTCACAACCACAAACCATTAGATTAGTGATCTCCCTAGCGAAACCCAATCAGCCCAGAGTTGTTAAATCAGGAACTGAAAGGAGAACTGAGACAAAACATCATGTTGGAGAAGGTGCATTAGAACCAAAAGACCCTGGACCTTTCTCTGAGCACCAATTGTTTCTCGGTACGATCTGGGCAGAGGTAAAAGTGAGAGGGGTGAGTTGGCAGGAAGACTGGAATGATGACAGACAGCGTTGTCCTCTTAGAAATTTTCCAATCAATCAGACCTAGAAGCAAGTCTAGAAGCATTTCATAACCATGCCTGCTCTCACTAAGCAAAATTTATACCATGGCATTAAGTTTGAGGAAGGAAACCTGTTGAACATCAGCACCCTCTGGAACCCACGTCATCTCCTTTAATCAAGGAAAACAACATTTATAAATCATTTGGTATTTTAACTTATTCAACAATGATGGTTACAGTCAATGCATGCTATTTTACAGCCTCCATTGACTGTCACATGCAAATGAATTTTTTGTAGAGCGTATGACAATAAATATTGCATATGGAACTATTAGATTGCTTCCACGTCCTTGAAATGAGCTGTTGCACATGGTTATACACTAATATCTGCACAACAGAGCCCTCAGGACAAATAGTGTTATGTGCAAAATTCAGCCCCAGCTTTCTGTTTTCAGCTTACTAAAAAGTTGTCGTTTTCCCTTCGGTGCTGCGGGACCTCCCTGGAAGGGTTTGCACGCGTGTACAGTAATGACACAAGTTAATTGCTCAGTCACTGAAATAATGCATGAGTCTCTGGGAATGAGACCTCGGAAAGGTCACAGACTCCCTCATTATCTCTTCGCTTTCTTTTGTTTCTCTGCTCTGCCCTTTTTCATCCTGAGAATATGCTTCTGAATGCTAACGCCACAGTGCTTGGCATCCTCTTCAGCAGTCGTGTCAGCATAATTAATTAGGATGGCAGAACAAACACCATCTCACACAGGTCAGGTAAACCCGTTTTGACACCAAAGGAAGAGAAGACACAGCAGAATGACGCAAAGGACCTAAACACATTGCCAGGGCTCAGTAAATATAACAGCTGGAAGTAATGGGATGAAACAAAGAGAAATGCAGCCTGCCTGTCGCTGGAAATATATTGTACTGTGGAGTCACCTCCTGGGAAAGATGATGGAAACCAGAGTAACTGGAGGTTTGAAGCTCTCCATAGGCAGAGTTAGAGCTTGCCCTTAGGCACAATGTGAACACAGAGTAGTGTATGATAGCGTTTATGGCTCATTTTCCCTTTTCCTTCTGTCTTGCTGAATGTCAGCAAGATTGGCACTGAAATATTTTCCTACTGGTCTGATTGCTCCTAGACCATACTGTTGCCTGCAAACTCTTTGCCAGTCTCAGGTAACTAAAACAGAAGAATTACCTTGTTTCTCTTCGTCCTTTTACACATATGCATGCACCCGTATTGCAAAAAGGTCATTAGAAATAATATGGCCTTTAATATCATCCAGATTTTTATTTTTTTTTTGCATCTCCAGTGAACCATTTGTGCTCCTCAAGCCTAACCTCAGGCACGCCACCACCTCTGTGATTAATACCATGCCGCTGAGGCTACAACCTCAGAGGCAAAAAGCACGCTAGTTCTGACAAACAGAAGCAAAACGCTATCGCTGCTTACAAGCTGTTAGTCACGCTGAGATGCCAGGATCCCTCCTCAGCTAACACGGGCACCTATGAGAGCTGCCGCTGCTGTATTTTGGGCTTATAAATACAAGGAAACGCTGCTCTAAGTCAGAAGCCGCCCTCACAGTCAGACAGTTGCCCTGACGGGAGGATTTGGAGCAATATTCTTGCAGAAAAAAAGCTTCCCCAGCATCTACCCAGCCACCCTATTAGCTTGTCCTTACTGCAAAGTTAAGCTTAATTAAAGCAGATCGTCCCCAGGACTCCACGCCTCGCTCGAGCTGGGTGTCAGACAGGCAATCGCTGGGATGGAGAGTAAAACACTTAATGAGGAAAACTGCCTCGCCGCTCCAGACGTACTCACCTCAGTGTGTCTTCACCATTTGTGAAGTCGTTTACATATGAGCACAACTGATGTAAAATGCTTTTAATTTGGCAGCAGTACAGACACTCTTTGCCTTGGTATATTAGCCCAAAACATACGGTGCCGAAGAATAACTGTTTTGAATGGAGGGTTATAAGCAACACACATTTCCCCCTACGTTGCAGCAGTCGGAGTGCACAGTTATGTTTCCAGAGCTAACCTAAGGGCCAAAACCACCTCCCCAGCATGGACATTATTTTCTTTTTTCCCTGCAGAGGGAAGGGAAAATTGCTCTCAATGTATGGAAAAAAAAAGCTGCTAATACAAGTTTCAGGTTTCAAAACTTTCTTTCTTATCTAAGACAAGGTTTGAGGGAGGAACGCTAATTTCTATATCTCTCATATGCCTGATCAAACCTGATATTTTTAAATAGAAACTGTAAACTAAACAGCTTCAAATGTCAAAATGTTTGCTTTGTGGTATTAATATATTGATTCTTACGTCCTCTGACACAAGTCAGAACACGATTCTGTTGACGGAGTGGAAAAGTACATTTCTGATTGCTTTAAATGTCAATATGGTCAAAATGCTATGTCTGATATCATGTCAAGGAAAGACATGATATTCCCTTCCTATGCATCAGAAACAGATTGTACGTACGTAGGGGAGGGGAATACCTGCTTTTGAGACCATACAGTTGAAGGAAAACATCTGAAACATGAAAGCCTGAAGAGACAGCTCTGAATTTTGCTGTCATTTGTTTTGCTGCCTGTCAGCCTTCAACAGATGAGGCTGAACTCAGAGCAGAGGTCCTTCAGGAGAAAGAAATTGAGATTGAAGCAGCGAATGGACTAACTGGAAACCAAATGGTATTAACCAATGGGACAACCCTAAGAGAAAGGAAGAGTTCGTCCTCGCAGATAGACGGAGGTGTTAGCAAGGGAAGAGAACTGAAGTCATTTCTGCCTTTGGGCAGAGGGAAGCAGACCAACAACAGATAGGTATCACTGGCGAAACCCAGCTGCTTCAACTGGCAGACAGGCTGCAGGTACCAAACCCCAACATGGCTATCCATACTGTCTATGGCTTTTAGTATGAAGAGATTAATTTTGATTTTTAGGGTCAACTTTGAACACAACTTGTAGATCTCCCTTGAGAATCCATTAAGATGCTGTAAGATGTAGAAGACTTGCAAAGCGTCCATGAAACGTGTTGACTTAGTGCAGGGCTGTGTTGTGTTGCGGAAATGGGAGATGTTTCCATTTGCAGTTGTCTTCACTGCCATTTCTAATACTGTTGTTGTAGAGGTCCACATCTCTATTTTCTGCAGCACGCGAGCGAAGCTCTAGCACAGCTTCTCAATAAGCTGAGCTGCTTCCTGCAGCTCTGTGGGAATTTATTTCTTCCCCTCAAAAAGA
The DNA here is from genome assembly GCF_000708025.1 of Charadrius vociferus. Taxonomy (NCBI): domain Eukaryota; kingdom Metazoa; phylum Chordata; class Aves; order Charadriiformes; family Charadriidae; genus Charadrius; species Charadrius vociferus. The sequence goes on along the minus strand of NW_009648234.1, from coordinate 1,431,945 downwards.
TGCTTTTCAGTTTCAAACAAAAATGGGTTTGTCAACTGGATGGATTTGATAGTTAGATTAATGTGTTTTATCAACGGAATGGATTAGGCTGTTTGCATTTTGTCACCACAATCTCAATCCATCCTGCCAATAAAACATATTTCATCAAAGGTTTAGGCCACCATGCTAACAGAATGTGTTTTGTCAACAGCCTAAATCCACCCTGTCAACAAAATCCATTCAGAAAGAAAATAACTCAATCTCTTCTGTCAACATCAGGAGTAAAATCTCAGTTGTTAGTGTATGAAAAACAAAGCCAAACCCCACAGTTAGCCATCCATATTTTCAGGCCAAAATAAGAAAAATACAAAAGTATCCATCAACTTAGCATATGTAAATGAAAACAGTGGGGAAAATTAAACATGTTGATATTTCCTGGTGTGATTGGGATGTGATCAAGCTATGGAGTTGTCCAGGCTGAAGCCTGAGGATTCTACCACCAGTTCAATTCGGAACTGAATTAAACATCTAGATCCCAGAGATGCTGTATACTGAATATGTATTTATTAAGAAAACCCAAAGACTCTGTAGGCAAATTATTCCCTATCTGTGCCTGGACTTGCCGTGGCTTTCTGCACCCCCTCTGAAGGGCAGAGTAGATCCTTTGTACAAAGAGAGTATCAGGGCAGCCAAAGAGCCTTTTGTTGGAAGCTTCAGTCTAGCTGGAGGCCTTCTAAGATCATAGGCACATAAGCAGAAAAGGAAATATGTTGAGTTTAAAAGAACACACAGACAGGTGGCAATCATGTCTGTGCACATACACACACATCTACATGTAATTCTAACTTTGCGTTGTACGCAATTCCAGGACATGATCATTCCTTTGCTCCCCCAGAGAACCGATTCATATGACACAGTGGTTTTGCTCCTCCTTTTCTTCCCCCTTTCACCTCTCAATAATATAATGTTCATTTCCAAAATTTGTTAAAATAGTCTCAAAGCAAGATTGCAGATATTAAAATTTGATAACTACAACTCCTTTACTTGCAGAAAAGGTGCATCTCCCTCCTCTTCCGCTCTCTCAACAGCATGTTGAGGATATTAACAGTAGTTTTCATTTCAAGCCCTAAGTCAATAAAGGTTGACTGTTATCATATAATAAAAGTCAGATGGGTTTTTGAAAAGGGAGCAGTGGCTTTTGGTGCCTACCTTGAGATGCTGCAAGAGAGCCTGGTTTTCCTAAGGAATAAGCCATAAGGCTACTTTCAGAAAAGATGGTCTCTTTGAGTAATCTCAGGTTGGGCATTCAAAACCAATCACCTTTAAAAAAGTTATATTCACTTGCTTTTCTTTGCAGTGAGGCCCTGCATTGTGTCATATGCACATAACGTGAAGAATGGAACATGGTCATAAGTGCTTGAAGGGATAGTATATAACATTGAGGTTGGGATTTTTGGCTGGATAATTTGTTTTTAGGTACAGTAGAAGCTGTATCCTGGAGGCAAAAAGGCTAATTGATTTATTTTTAGAATGACTTTTGTAACAGGTAATTTATTTTATTTCCTTTTAAACCCCAGCTCATGAAGTAATTGTAAAAGAGAATAAAAATCTGCAGTTTATTTAAAAATGAGATGTTTGTTTCTCTTGTGGGTAAGGGAAGATTAGCCACTGTGGACCCTAAAGCCTTAAAGCTAAAGAACTTTTAAAAATGTTACTTGTCTGAACAGCCACATGACTTAAACCAACTGCTTCATTTTGTAATTCTTAGAGTTGATAACATTGGAATAACATTAAGCAAGGGAAGGTGAGAGAGGACATGGAAGACATTTAATAATCAAAGGCAGATAAAAATCTAACAAACCATAGCTTTTTCAATAACTAAACAGAATATGGAAATACATAATCCTGGGGCCATTACAAAGCGAGTTTCATTCTGTATCTTCGCCTGTCTCAACTCTTGATGCAAGTACAAATAAAAAGAGAAAGACTGGTGTTGTGAAAGATGCTTTTGAGTACTGCATACTTGATTAGAAATTCATCTTGAGCAACAAGATGCCACATAGATCACTTTCCAGTTAAGGAAAGGCTTGCATCATCAAATTAACTCAATTTCTTTATCATTTCTCTACTTCAGGTGAAAATCCTGCTATTTTAAAATTGACTTCAGCTTCTTATTAAAGAGCCTTCCATTCCTCTGTATGGTCTATGCTAATTATCAGCCTTTTGAACTGCACTATTTTGGGATCTATTGTGAAGCGAAAGGATTCACTTTAATAACACAGAACAGAATAATAAAATGATCTCCACAGGGAATTCCACAATGGTTTCTTTGCACCTACAAAATAGTCTTTAGTGTTTAGTGATTTATTGATGTAGTTGTTTTGGCTTTCTAAGCTTTTAAATTTTGTTTAATATGCATACTGTCTTCCAGACCCTTGATTACACCACTCGCCTTGATCATTTACAACTTCAGATCAGCTTAGTTTTTTCACTCTGTTTTAAAACACTTGGCAAACAGATATAAACAATAGCAGCAGGTGTTTATTTTTCCTATTAATAAAGGGGTTGGGTCTTGCATTGTGACCCCTGGAAGTGGGATGCTGCACCCTCATCAATAACAGGACTAAGCTATTTGGGACAGGGATCATCTATTAATTACCTGCTCAGAAATTCATACCCCTGCAGAAATGTTGTCTTCATCTGATCAAAATAAATGGCTTCTCTGCCTGCCAAATTCTCATCTGGGTCACACAAGCACTAATCCATTGACAGCTTTGCGGAATGACTTCTACTCTCTCTTATTAAATTCTTCTATCCGTAGATTCACTCGTCTTCTCTAACTTGTTAACAAAGGATATCACTCAAACCAAACAGCTTCAGAAATATAAAAGCTGACCTGGCCGCTAGGAATACAAAGCTTATTTGGCACAGTCAAAGCTATCAGTCACATTGACAACACCAGCGAAAAGGAAAAATCAAAAATCAGTAGTGATGTAAAGCGCAGTAATGAGCTATGGCTGTTACAGTTCAGCATCAGGACCAGACGAAAAAAACATCAGGAGGAGGAGAGGAGTGTGCACGCACATGTGTACACACACACACACATATATACATCTACCATCATCTAATACATACCATCTACATATACCATCACTTCTAAAACCAAGCAAATAATTCCAGGGGTACCGTGAAGAGACTCATTGCTGTGACAGCACAGAAAACTGTCACGCTCTGAGGAGTGGTGAGAGGATGGCTAGGACAGCCGAGCATTAGACAGTTTACTAATTGAACAAGGTACTAATTGAAACCTTGATTAGCTGGATAACCCAGCTCCACAGAAACAGGCATTTAGTCAGTCCAGCTGCCCGTTTGTTTTCTTTTCGTACAAGCAGACTGTCTCACTCCTGAGTTCCCCACACTGGTGAACCTCACCCCACCCAGTTCTAAATCAGTCAAACTTCATTTTCCGTAGTCGTCTTTTCTCATAGGTTTCTGGCACAGGTAGTTCAAATCTCTGCCTAGTTCTGAACAGACGTCACTTCCATCATAGTCAAGGAAACAAACCACACAGCCCTTGACCAGCTTTCGCCTGCTGGTGGCTTTCCTGCTGCAGGACAAAGCAAAGGCGTCCTCAGCTTTTGGCACCTTGCAGCAGTATTTGTCCACGTACCTCTGAGGAACTCCAGGCTTGTTCCCTCCACCACTGACAGGAATCAGGGGTTCAGTCCTGTGTTGAGTGCCACAATTTTACTTTCTGAGGATCTGAGCAGCACCTAAGGAAAAGAGAATTTTTACTTCCCCAGTGAGCAATTGGTTGGCGTTTGAATTCTATCCTATGGTCAAGCCCCAGGTAGACTCTGATACCTCTCGAATCGTTACTGAAATGCTGGAATTGAAAAGTCATCGGCAATGACTGACTACAAGATAAGACACTAGGCTATGAGCCAAGAAACCTCAGTTCAGTTGCTGTCCTGCTGTTACTTTGGAAAGTCCTTTCATTTCCCTGTACCTGCTGTTTTCTCTCCCATGCTTTATTACATATTCAATATGTGGACTGTACATTTTTCCAGGTCAATGCTGTGTATGCACAGCAACCGCTATAGTGGAGTCTTCATTTCACTGGACTGTAGCAGCCTTCAGAGTACAACTGCAGTTCCCCCATGACCATATTTCCACAATATTTAGAGTAAAAAGCCCACAAAAGAGTGTGTTCACATTCATCATCATCATGGCCAGAACAAGTAGATTATTTTACTTTTAAGAACTTACTTCTAGCTCATACTCGGCGCCTGTGCATTTCTAGTGCGGGGTTTCTGCATTTGCATTTTTATTAAAACCTTATCAGGTCTAATGCCTCCATTTGTCATGGTACAATTATATGAAACTGGAGATTAGACAAGGTCTTACACATCTCATTTTTTAGGTATTTTATCACGCCCTTGTCATGACGGTATTTACCAAGTCAACACCGACTGGCCCCCTCTACCCTCATAGGTACTAATGGTTACTGTGCTCCTCCTGACTGTTACCTTTGTTTTTCCATTGATGCTTTCTTGACAAACTGCCCCTCCATCATATCAGAGCTGCCATTAGCAATGTGGTTTGTCCCAGGCATTTGCAGAAGGGCTGGGTGGAATAGACGCCGATTAGAAGTGAACTCAAATAGAAAACATTCAGATAAGAAACCAAAGGGATCGCTCTTAGCCTTTAATCCTAGCAATTTAAAAAAAAAAATAGAAGCAGCAGGTATATAATTCATAGAAACTTTCTCCACAAGGGCAAAGGATATTGTGTGCCCCTGCAAAATCCGTAGCGTTCATTCAGCGTTCTGAATCATCTCAGCTTAGTCAAACACACACCCCTTTTCTGGGTGAAAAAAAAAGCTCTGTGATGCTCTTTGTTTTCTGGAAACAAAACACTGTGTCTGTAATACTCTCCTGGAGGAGGGATTCGGCAGCATAAATTCATCCATTAATTGGGATCCTAAACCACAGCTTTGAAATTGTCACTGCTTTCTATTAAATGCATTTCAGCATTGCTTGGTAGACACTAAATTAAAAGCCCTTTAATTTAAACACAACAGAAGCAGTACCCAAGCTGACTTCACTCCAGTTCCCAAGGCGTCAGTAAATTTGAGAGGTCATTCCAGCCTTCATGGACCCTCCCATCACTTCTGTCCTCTCTGAGGTCCCTACCAGCAATGCCTCCGGTCCTTGAAGAAGTGCAAGAAAAGTGTGCTGAGCACTGAAGTATCAAGCTTCTATTTTAAATCCTAACATAATTTTTAAACCTGTTGCACTTGTGCCAGAACAGAGTACTTCTGGGAGCTGCACCCTGCAGAAGGGAGAGGGGGAAATGGAGCTTCTGCCACCATCTCATGTCCAGGCAGCCCCTGCCCTTACCTGATCACCACAGAGTCCCATCATTACACACACACAGGCAATCAGAGGCAAAACCACATGTAGAATATTCCAGCCTGATTTACATGTTAATGTTTTTAGGATAGAGAATGCTCCTCCCTATAGAGGAAGCAATGTGCCCTGGTGGCAAAGAAGGCCAACAGCATCCTGGAGGGTATCAAGCAGAGCGTGGCCAGCAGGTGGAGGGAGGTCATCCTCCCCCTCTGCTCTGCCCTGGGGAGGCCACATCTGGAGCACTGTGTCCAGTTCGGGGCTCCCCGGGTCAAGAAGGACTGGGAACTGCTGGAGAGGGTCCAGCAGAGGGCTGCGGAGATGAGGAGGGGACTGGAGCATCTCTGTGATGAGGAGAGGCTGAGGGACGTGGGGCTGTTCAGTCTGGAGAAGAGAAGACTGAGGGGGATCTTATCAACACTGATCACTCCTTCAAGGGAGGGTGCCGGGGGGTGGGAACAGTCTGTTTCCAGCGGTGCCCAGTGACAGGACAAGAGGGAACGGGCACAAACGTGACCATGGGCAGTTCCATCTCCACCTGAGGAGGGCCTTCTCTGCTGTGAGGGCGGCAGAGCAGTGGCACAGGCTGCCCAGAGAGGTGGGGGAGTCTCCCCCTCTGGAGCCATCCCAAACCCGCCTGGACGCCGTCCTGTGCCACTGCTGGAGGTGCCCCTGCTCTGGCGGGGGGTGGGATGGGGGAGCTCCAGAGGGCCCTTCCCACCCCCACCATCCTATGATTTTACATGGCACATGACTGTGTTTTTCAGAAATGAATACAAAGAAGTTGCTTGCTGAAAATCTCGCTGCTCTGCAAAGGGCAGACAAATAGAGTAGCCAGTTGCCATCAGCTCTGGGGAAAAGATGTCTGATTGTGCCAAGTGCCTTTGAAAATTTACCTATCAAGACAGAAGATAAGACAGGGGCCAGGTATCCTTGACAGGGAAACTTATGTTCAAGTCAAGGCCCTTTTCTTGAGGGTTCATGTTATTAACCTCAAAACAATTCAAAACCAAGTGCAATACCAAAATGTCTTAACTCCCAGTGAAGTCAATGGAAAAGCTTGAACTGAAATTATTTAGGGAAGAGCTGAGTGGGCCCAATTCTCCTTTTCATCTGATGTGACTCCATTAAACTCAGATGAGTAACTCCCAGGTGAATGAGAAACTGTCTTTATCTGAAGCCTGCCTGCCCGCACAGCGGCTTTATCAAAAGGAGATACAATAAGAGATGGCAGCAATCATCTTGTATGGGAGCTTTACCAGCTTGCTCTCAAATGTGCTTGGTGCAGAGAGCAAAGATCAGTATTACCGGTAGCTGGAAATAGTTTAACAGACTAAATATTTCAAAGTGGACCTCTACAGAAAGACAGCATCATTTTTACCCCTGAATTCTCTAGGGAAGGGAACACCTCTCACCTGAGCTATTACCTAAGCTTAATGTAAGAGAGAAGCGCAGAGGAAAAAACCAAGAATGCATGTCTCTAAATTTTTAAGTGTCCTTTTATCCTTCCAGTGAATTGTATTATAGACATTGGGCAGAGTCACAGAACGACACCATAAAACGATGAACGGCTACCTCTTCTCCCTACTTTCAGCTCAGAAAGCATCTATTAGTTCCATGCAGAGGATTTCCTGGATGGAGAAGAGATGCAAATCACTCCAAAGCTGGCAAAGAGCTTCCAGCTGATGGGATTGGGGAACAGCAGCAGGGTTCTTCTCTTCTCTCTTCTCATTTCAGTTACAAATATGCCGCTGCTATTGTTGTAATTTAATAACCGCGGATTAATTCACGTTCCCTTGAACTGCATCTGCAAAGCGTCTTCTCTAATTCCAGCTCCTAACCAAACTCTTGAGTTCTGCAAAGGTACTTTAAACGTGAGCAAATGCTATTGCACCCCCAAAAAAAAAAATTGCAACAAATTAATGAGGCAGGTTGATGGTGCTTTGAAGCAAACAGTGGATAAATCGTTGGGAAAAACCTCACTTGGCACAAAATATAAGCAGCAAAGCTAGTTTCTAGCAGCATAGAGGAAAAGAGGCTTAACAGCCCAAGCATTACATTTCCAGCACCGTAAAAGCTGGTCAAATAATGGAAAAATTTATGCAAGTATAAAGTCATTTGGTGATAGATGGGGAGGATTAAGCTCTGTTGAATAAGTTATCCTCTGCAGAATATATTTCAGCCTTACCATACTGCTTGACAAATAATAGACAGATTAACTGGTTAAATTTTGCATAATGTATTGTTTCCTAGGGTTGTAAACTACCCCGTTAACACACACACAAAAAGTAATTTTTTTTTTAGCTTGAAAATAGTTTTCTGAAAATTCTTCCCCACGCTTAAAAATCTTTATCTTTACAAAAGAACACAATAAAACTAATCTGCATCAAGTCCTAAAATGGATTTATTAAACTGTATTAAATCCCCATGAAGACTATTTGTTCAGTGCAGTTTAATATCCTTCATAAATGGAATACGATAAATTGACCTAAGGCTACTCCACATCTGGATGAGAATTAAAAATGTGCTTTAATTAATCCACTCCAAGTTAAAAATTTCTGCTAATTAAAAAAAATAATAATTTTTTTTTAAAAAAGACTTTGTAAGTTTGTCTGCAATGTGGCAGTCATGAAACTCAGCGGGAGCTGGCTCCTGAATCCCTGACATGTTTGAGAACGTCTATTTTAAGACTGGCTTCATTCTACATTATCATCAGCCATCGCATCTTGGAGGTGGTTCAGGATTTGGTGCAAAATGGGTCCTCAAGTTTTAGATAAGACCTAGCGTTGTCTCTTGAAACTAACATTGTGAAGGAGACATGAAGTTATAAATCAAATCCACAAATGTAATTTCTATTTCTAAACACAGAACTGAAAAGTCATATGATTTATTTCCTTTCACAAAGATACACAAGTGAAGTTTTCTGGTTCAGGCCACTCCTAGATTTACAATTTTTATCTAAGATTGATTTTGTTTGTTTAAAAAAATATACTTTTATGCATATAGTGCACTTTAAGCTTGTTTTTATTGATGTATCTCACAGGACTGTATTAATACATACTAAATTTCAGAATATTTTTACTGTGAGGCAAAATGCATAAGTATTGTTCCAATTCCTATTGAACTATAGAATATTTTCACACAGGAGTCTTTGTTATGCCAAAGTAGTGTAAAAGACACTCACAATAAATGTCCTGCATACATCTTACTCGAGTCCTCTGGCTGAAAGTGAATACCAGTAGCATCACTTAAATTTTCCATAAAGGGAGCAAAGTCATTTTTCTTACCTTCCTGTCTGCTTTCTCCTCCCAAATCAAATAAATTTTAGATATTTAAGTGAATTAAAAGGTAATAAATCCCCACCTGAGAAATGGTAGTAGTGCATAGCAAACACTGTGCTTAAATAATTTAGAAAAATGACCTGCAGTGATATAAGGCCTTCTGAAGTTCAGATATTTATTAGATTCCCTTCCCCTGTGCTTTGCTTCTTTCATGAATATCATTACATCAGCAAAGGTGCCCCACACTAAGGGAACGGTTCAGTGACTTAGTGAAACTTTGACAACTCCTCACATTCCTTCCTGATGGCTGGGGCATCTTGAAAGAAGAACAACGACGTGGTCCGTAAATTGCATAAGGCCTAAACAAGCATAGAGGCAAAGAGAGGGAACATTTCTGCTGTGCAGAGTTATGAATCTTCTCAAAATCCTCCCCAAAAACTCAACTGAAACCCAAGGTTATTCAGCTTCTCCTCCAACTCCAACAAAACTCCACCAGTGACAACTTCCGTCCAAACCAAAACATTTTAAGCCTATGTATCCACGAGGGCTAATTGACCACAGCAGGACATCATAGCTCATTGCTACAAAGGTTAGTTGGAAGAGATCATAAAAATCCAGAGTGTTTACAGTGCTACAAAAGGAAGGAAGTGGCTGCTAGGTCGTGTTCTCCCGAGAAAGTGGTTGTTAACATCATGTTGTTCCCCACCCAAATGGTGTCTTTGCTCCGAAGTCAATACAAAGCTGAATAAAACACAATAAAACCAGATTTCAAGAGATGGAAAGAAGGTTATTTCACTATTTTGATGAATTCTTTTAAAAAAGAAAAAGTTTGTATCCTCAGCCTTTCCCAGATTCCGTATGTGATTCTAACGAACCATTTTGTTTCTGTCTCTGACCCCGGGGTTGGGGGGTGGGAATAAAAAGAGTAAAATAAAAAGAGTAAATAAAACTTACTTTTTACCACTCATTGCCTTGGCTGTATGTTCTTTGGAGTGCGATCTGCTTCTTGATATGCGTCTGAATACAGATTAGCAGAATGAGCCCTTGTCTCTGCTGCAGCATCCATACATTATTGGGATACAAGTAAGCAAGCTCGCTTTCTGAAATCATTCACACATTTTTCCACACTCTAACTAGATTTTTTTCACTGTAAACATGCCACTTAGACCACCCTAAGTGAATTTCCATAGCAGAGGCCTGAGAAGCAAATCATTTGCTGGAAGAAATGCAAACTCCAGCTCTTAAGACAGCATAGGAAACAGGAAAAAGCTTGAGAATGTTTGATCTTCGCATAACATTGTACTGCTACAAGGCTCTGTCGGGATTTTTATATAACTTCCCTTGAAAAGCTTGTATTTAAACAAGCAAGACAGGCAAAAGCAGAGATAACAGAAGGCTAATTCCCTTAATTTTACAGAATGGCCCACAGCTGAGTGCCCCATCTGACCCTGATCACTTCCATTGGCCCTCTCGCCTCTCGTCCCAGCCTTTTCAGCCAGGCAGACCCAGCCGCTTGCGAGGCTGTATGGGGGTCAGAATAAAATTTAAAAAATAAATAAAAAAAAACAGAACTAGGTTTATAGCAACCCTTTCTTCTTGCAGGGTTATGTTTTGAGCTTTATCGGTAACCTTATTATTTTGTATATCAGCCAAATCACTGCTTGAACTGCCACTTGATGAGCCAGCATCCCTGTCCTCGCACAAATTGTCACTTGGGTGTCCAATACCACACTCCTCCTTATCTGACTCATCTCCCACATCTCAGCTCAGAGCTTTCAACGTTGCTGGTGCTCCCAAACACGGTATATCTCATACCCATTTTATAATGAATGTCCACTGACAGATATTGGTCCCACACTGGTAGGTAACTTAATCAATATTCAGGTCTCCAGCAGTCTGTATAGCAAATTATAGCTGGCATTTAATAGAACTGCAAAACAGAAATAGGTTTAACACACCAGTCAGTATTTTAAGCCACATAATAAATTCACTGCTACATATCAATACAGTTACATATCAATTAATAGCACTAAACATCCCCAATGTATTAACAAAGATGTCATTCAGATATTAAAATCCAGTTTAATTAAAATAGCAATGAGGTTTCAAATGTCCAGTATTTTAAAATTCACCTGATATTCTTAGTCATTACAAAGGGGCCTTTAACGAACACATAACTGCCTCATAAAATTTAAATTGCAGGTAAAATTAAAACATTCACTTGCAAATATTGCTACAGCGCGTTTAACTCCAGGTCAGCGCAGAATACAACAGCCGGAGCCAGCAGCAGAATTAACCAAAGAGCTGCTCCAGAAACTGTATTATTATTTGACATGATCTGTACTTGAAGCAGTTCCCTGCACAAATGGAAATCAAGTAAACTGTTCAATTTATAACCTCACAAGTGGTTCTGCTTTTCTGTATATTTACCCAGCAGTTTCTGGCTGGGCTGGGCTGTCAGCAGGCAAAAAAGCAAACAGGAGCCTGAGAGAGCCCTGTCTTAAGTGGCACCTGTTGACCTGGAAATATTAAAGCAAAGGCAGGCAAGAATGAGAGGGCAGGCTTATCCTGCCACAAGCTTTTAACATGGAGTCACCTCTGAGATGATTATGGCCCACTCAGAGATGCTTTTACTTTTTTTTTTTTTTTTCAATTACAGTTTCACACTTTGCAACTTGTCTATTTGTTTACTCCCCGAGACCAAGCCAAAATGTTTACGAGGGCACCAAACCAGTATTTTTCCTCAGCCAGCTTTACTTTCATCACAACATCAAAAGAGACGTATTTACAACAGGCCTTTTGCCTTTTATTCTTGGGACCCTTCACAGGGAGATTTCAAAGATCAGTGTAGGAAAGCTTTCTGCCCTCTAGGACTAACAAATTACGCTAGCAAATTTAACATCATTTTCTCGCCCCTGCCTCATCAGCTAGAGCCCCGAACTAAATCCATCAGCCCTCAAACTTTCAGATCATCTCCACAGTTACGTTCCCACTCTCGCCCATGTCATCCCATCTCACCCTTCGCTGTGGGCTCTGCAGAAGCTGCTGATGCCCCAGAAATATTTGCCCGGGGTAAGAACGAGCTTCAGGGTCTTTGCTGCCAACACCAGAACTGGTCAGAGCTGTTGCAATGCTGGTGGGGGAGGGGGGAAAAAACCCACCCACCTGCACAGACCTTCAGCTTCTGGTTCCTCCCAAGCAACAAACCAACCCCACACAGTCGCCTTTGTGCAAAACCAGTGGGGATCAACTGATTTTGTGGGGCTATCTGAGTCAGATTGCCCTCTGATGCTCTTCCTAAATCTTATATTCTGCCTATGCCTGCTGTGCCCGCACTCACCTCCGCAGCCAAATGCCGGCTCAATTCCTACGTAGGCTCTGGTTTATGTTAAATTCTAGTGCTGAAAACACTAAATCCCAATATCTACTGCAATTTACTTTCATTTTGAACAGCAATCAAATTAAGCTTGACTTGACATTACTGCCTCCAGGTGGGCACCCATGGCTGGGCCCTATCACTTAAAGCAGTAGGTGCATAATCAAATCGAGTTAGACAGTGATTGATACTTTGCATACCCTGTAATTATGTTATTAAAGATCTGGCACGTTGTTTGATGTGAAATGATGTGTGATTGCTAGAAATGAAATGCAATTCATTCCTTATTTTGGAATGGGGCGAGAAAGTCCAGTGGTGGGTTATGGGAGACACCAGCCATTTTCCAACAGCCTTTGGGGTGCTCTTTAGTTGTGGGACAGTTTTGATATTCATCAAAACGACAGATTGCCTGGCCACTCATTAATCCTTAACTGTGCCTGGCCCTAACAGACACTGTATTGGTGCAGTTCTCTATCTAATATAATAACATACAGTAATGTATCATGCTGCTGCAAACCTGCAGCTTCAGAGTGGTGTGAGAAACAAAACTGGTTTCAAACTGTCGTGGAAAGTGTTGTAGCTACAATACTGTGATGGGGATTTTGTAGATGCTGAGCTGTCCCAGTATTCCCACTCCTCTGGCCAGGGTCCAGTCTCCCTCCTGTTTAACGTTATGGGAAGACTGTGTTAGTGGCAGTTCCTCATCCCTATCTGTGTATCTCATTCTCTTCCCTCCACCCCTTCCAGACAGACAACAATTTCATCGAGGGGCTTATCTACACTTGAAAGTTAATTCAAGGTTACAGTCAGCCATGAACTTAAAGGGAAATAGTTATTCCTTAATAACCATACAGAGACAGCTATTCTAGAATAAAAGAGCTTTATTTAGTTTAATACACTTTCTTTAATCACTAATCCTAAACAGGTGATTAGCTCTTTATTAACACACTGAAACCATATCTGAACCCTTCAAAAGCCATTCCTTAGGATTCCCTGGATAACGAGCGTGGCCACAGCCCGTAATTAAGCTCAGAACGAGAGAGGGGTGTTCTGCCTGGCAGAGCCCAGCCGAGCTGAGGGGGGACGGGTGTCAGCCTGAAGCTACATGCCAAGTCCCAGGGTCAAATCACCTTTCTCTAGGTGATAACTGCACGCTCTGAATAGAGGGCAAACTTCTCAGAACTGTTGGCTGAACTGCCCCCTTGCTTATTTACACATTCAGGAGAGCTTTGGAAATTAGGTTTTTATGATCAGTTATAGCAAGCCTCCAGTACGGAGCCCTTGCAACCAGAGATTTCAATTTATTTGCATTATCGTTTAAGAACGAGCTGCCCACAACAAAATACCTTTAGAGCATCATAAATAACCCACTGCTAAGACTGAAGCTTTGTAAGAAATCCCTCAGCAGAGAAGAAAGGAAGAAATTTACAGAAACGCCAGAAATACAGACATTACACAGGAGAAATATCAGAGACAGGCGATAGTCTCTTAAGCTTTCACAAGGCACTAACAGCATTTCATTCTAGGATGATTTATTCCTTTTATTTAAATTAGAAGCAGGTCCGCAGGAAGGAAAAGTTTTCCCATGCTTTTTAAAGTAGTCTTGCAAGACGAGTAGCCTTGGGGCAGAGTCTCATAGGTCTGGAAGTTTGGCCCTGTACTCAAGGGTGGGGGCTCTAAGGAATCAGGACCCCCCTTCCCAGCTCTCCCAGGAAGCCCTGAAGTGTCACCGAGCAAGCCATGCGAGTAGCGCTTTTCAAAAGCACTTGGGTACAGCATCTGCTTCCCATGGACTTAAGACACTTTTGGAAAAGCAAAAAGCACAAATCTGTGTGACCCACTTGGTTTCTTCAGCCCGTACATCCCAGGAGCGTTGGGAAGGAAAATATCTCAAGGCTGAAAATACATCCAGCTCCTTTGGAAGAAGACAGCTACACCATTATTGAGGGAGTTTCGGGGCTTCGCAGAAATCATGCCAAACACAGATTTAAGTCATCATATAGATTTCTTTAAGGAAGATGCAATTATCTGTTCTTTTCCATTTGTGAATGGTGACAAAAAAATTAAATTAGGTTCAACAGGGCTTTTCAGTCAGACTAGGAGAAGTCCAACCGAAATCCTACAGTGGGAGCATTTGAAAATCAAATCCGTATGTCAATTAATTTGTGTTACCTTTTAAAATCAAATTATAAGGACTTCAGCCTAGAAGCAACTGGTGCCAGGAGAAGAACTTCAGGTTTAGAGTGTTGCACGATGAACAGACAAATGTGTTGATCCGTGTTACAGTGGTGAAGAGCTGGATTAACTCCATCCACTTCCAAGGTGCTGCCCCAGAGAAGGTCTGTAGGATCACACAGCACACAATGTGAGCTGTCTCCATCTCACTTCCTCAATATGATTTTATCTGGTGTGAGATCACTTAATCCTCCGCTTATAAAGCATTACAAGCAGTAGAGAGGTTTCAAGAGCAAAGTCTGGCCATTCAAACCGAGACAGGTCCTCGCTATTAAGTTTGGAGTCATATTCAGGTTCATTGTGCTGAGTGCAAGACTTTCAGAGGCCTTGGGTTGCTTTTGAAACTCAGATGCAATTCTGGAAATTTAAAACAATTAGAGCAGTATTTATATCCACATCCATCTGTAAAATCAATAAATAATGAAGTTTTTTATTGCAAATTCACTTGGCACAGGAAGTCTGAGGATTAAACAGCCTTCTCTTAAGCCAGGCTGAAACATAGGTGCTGATTGCAGATTGCAGCTAAACTTCATTTTGAATTCCATGTTAGGTGCTCACGGACAATGCCTGGAATGCCA
>NW_009648234.1:1391620-1417056 GCF_000708025.1 Charadrius vociferus | reverse complement strand
AAGCTCTGCAGAAGCCAAGGCTGAATGAGGAAGTGCTGAGCTTTAACCTTCTTCAGCATTGGATCATCTTCTAGTATGCAGGGTTCGCTGAGACCTCAGAATTGAGATCTGCAATTCTGTTCAAACTGTTTCTGGTTTGTACTCATTGGTTTCCACCCCCAAGTGTACTGGGGAGGGTACACTGCTCTTCCAAATGCACCTCACCCTTTCATTGAACTAAACTAATTTAATTGAACTTAAACTTTCATTGAACATAACTTCATTTATGAACTAAAGACTGGTGGAGCTTGGAGCACTCTAGTAGTCCATAGCTCCTTCAACGGCAGACAAATTATCTCCACTGCTGCGGAGCTGTTTGAATAATTCCTTAACGATGCTTTGCATAAAGAAAAACTGTCAGGGAGCGGTGACTTCAGAGCTTGACGGGTCTGAGTTTGCTTTACCCAGCAGCTTTGTGGGACAGTCTGGGAGGGGAAAAGGATGATGAGGAGCAGAGCAGGACTTGTGCTGCACGTGTATGTGAGACAATTCAAGAGTTGTCATCTTCTGCGTGGGACAACGTTATTTTTCAGAGCCCAGTGACTGTCACCAGCACGCTGTCTCCTGCCTAGTGATCGTGCACAATTTCAGGACAACAGCAGCTCCATCATAAGTCTCCAGGGGATTTATATTCACTATGTTTCCACTGCTTTTGCCAAAAAATAGGTAATATGTAAACCTAGGTCTCATGTTGGACACTTGGTCTACAAAATGAGTGTGTGTACTCATGTGAGTATGTTTAATATGTGACAAGGACAACTGGGTTCCTCTGCGTATTCAGGAAAGTCAACCCTCATCTTTGACATTGCCAACTTTTGTGATTTATATCATTTGAAAGTGATCCTCAAGCCATTGCTGTTGGAATGTATGAGAATATAAGTTTTGTTCAATTAAAAGATAGTTTTAAGACAGTGGCCAAAACTTGAAAATATGATGCCAGTGTGTGTTTAACACTGATGAAGAAGACGACAATTGCTTGTGTATTTCAGAAGTAATGTCTCTTATTATTTTGAGAGCTCCTGATTCATGATTTTTGAGTGTTTGGGACTGGCAATGGATATTTAGGTGCTCAAGATACAAATTTGAAACTCTAACATGAGGCTGAAGACTTCCACACCTTCGCCTTTTATAACATTTCTTCTCTCCGCATGAGCTGGTATAACGCATCCTAGTCAGAAAGGGAGGCAGAAAATAACCAGACAGAATCCAAAATCCAATTCATGTTTGTTTGCCATTTTTATTTTTCCTGTTACAGGTCATTCTACCTGCAGAAGCTCTTTGTCATCTGTATGAGCGTACAGACATTTCAGGGAACCTACAAATGTTGTCAGCCAGATGGAATCACGTTTATGACCCGGCAGTAAATATCTGTCGCAGAATGAACTAGATCTATGGGTTCAATTCTATTAGACGCCGAGCCTTTAAATCGAGTGAATAATACGCACTGACTTCTTGCACGCCAGCAGCTAAACACATACTTAAGCACTGGGGGAGTCAGGCGGGCTCAGGATGTTCTTACCTTCCCCAGAATCAGAATCGACATGAGGCTTAGACGCCCACCTTATCTTCGTTAAAAACCACAGTGGGGACTGCATAAATCTTATCTGGGCTTTTAATATTTTCTCAGTCAGTCTGTAACAAAGCTGCTTTCACAACCTCACTTCAGAGCTGCCAAAATGATGCTAATACTCGAGGCGTCAGCACTGGGCATTCAGATTAGCCCTAATTCTTTATGTGAAAGCTTGAGAAGAGCCTATTTTGAGGGAGCTGTTCTTCAGACGGCAATGCTGAAAATCATTTCTGAGGATTAGTGTTTGGAAAATTCAGTAAAATCTGAATCTCCAGAAGAAAGGTTGGCAAAATAGCAACGGGAAATACCAGTTTAACAACAAGTCGTTCAGCTCCAGTTCACTTCATTGGCCACGATAACATTATTCAGTGCACATGGCGAGGTTCATGAAAAGATCTTAGTCCCTTCTTCACTCTGTCTCTGATCTGCTTTTCCTCTCTCGTTTATCTATTAAGAATGAAGCTGTTTCAGGACAACATGTCTACTTCTAGGATTGCAAAGAAAACTTCAGTGCAACGAGGTATATTGGTATAAATATAATGTAAAAGTAATAGTACACTAAAAGAGTTGTCAAGCATACTGTGTTTTTAATTTCACAAATTATTAAAGCCAACACCACCATCTATTATGCTACTGTCCATTCAAACAGTTCTTTTAACTAGCTCATATGCCATGTCCTGCAAATTAAATATTAGCACGTTCAAAGCAAAGAGGTGGTGACAAGAGCCAGGAGGTATTTACATAACACGAAGCAGGTCAGCAACCGGAGAAGAAGCAGAACAGCAACTCCCAGCACAGCAAGGTACCAATTTGCGCTACTATTCTGAGCTATTCCCCAGAAAACAAGGTATTAAATCCAGAGGGAAATGTTAAAAAGTTTACTACTGCAATTATCATTTTCAGAGAATGTTTAGGACCCTGTAGCTCAATTAAAAATAAATAGGTCAGCTGGATTGAATGAAAAGGCACTAATTAAGGCATTTTTTTATTTTTAATTTTGCCCATAAGAACTGAACACTGAACTGGTATTTTTATTGAAGCTACCTGATTTATATAATGCTGGATTAATTAATTTTTAATCACTATTTGATCTTTTACGATATTGCTTTACTTTCTTCCCCCTGCTTGGAAAGAATGATTAGGCTGTGCCACTAATGAGAAACATTAATTTAATAGTTTTTAAATACATCATTAAACTCATTTCTTGAATACATTAATATTTCTGATTTATTTTGAATTCAAATACCAGCTTTCCCCCTTTAAGCAACGAAAACTTCATTCTGCATTTCTAATGTGAACAGTCGATGGCATACACGGGGAATCTGTCTGCCTAACTCTGCTTCCATTTATTAAAGCACAGGAACTGCTAAATTCAGTCACAGACCTGCTCTTTCTTTCTGATGACGTTTAAAAAATAAATGTACCAGGAAAAGTCCTAACGTATCCTATATCCCTAAATGTTCCTAAACATAAAGTGTGCTATATATTTCAATTGGAGATGCACATAGTCATTAGGGATCGATCTCTGAACAAGCTATCACTTCATTAACCCCCAGGAGAAACAACACTTCGCCAACATGTAACAGCCCAGGAGCTTGTCCTGGGTTTTAAGTATTGCCAAGAAAAATATTCACCCCTGTATCAGATCCCTAAAGAGAATGTGGTGTCTGATGAGAAATGGCTTGTTTTTATTACAATGGAAAGATGAAACCAACCCTTTTTCACAATAAGGGTGTGGTTTTCTTCAGCTTTTCATTCTGGTGGAGTGACCATATTATTATGGCTCTGCTGCTTGGTGTAATACAGTGCTCGGTGTCATTACACTGAAAAAGAATATGAAGGCGAAACCAGAAAAAAACCCCATCTTTCTCCTAGGTTTTGTTTAGCTTCTCCTCTCTTGTCATTTTGATGTGGTAAAAAATACAATAATGAAGAATATAATTCCATCAGCACTTCAAGCAATGATGAGCCTTCAAAAGAAGGCACGTTCTTGTCTGTCTTGTTCTGTCTTTCAATCAACGAATAATGCAAAAGGAGAAAGATGACCGTTACCATTGGGACGGCACCTGGTAAAGAGAGAAGAACGAGCACAACCCAAAAATTTACCAGCTGTGGAGGAGGACAGGGTGGCAGTGCCAAGGCCAATGGCAGACACCACCAAACACCACTGTTTCCATCAGCTTCCCTTCAGACCTCACACCCTGAGCCAGTCACACTAGGAAGGTTCTGGGGTTTTTAGGTACATGTCATACCAGTTGTTTTTTCACAGTTCATTGCCTTCGGATGTGCTCGCTTTAGGTTTTGTTTGACTGCATCTGGAATTTATTTGGTAATGGATTGCATTGAGAAATGTAAGGAGGCATTTAATAGCAATCACGTTAGATTGTTTAGCTTGTGCAGTCAGATAGAAACATAGTGGTCTATACCAGGGTAACGCAATAATGGATTTAGGCAACAGGGCATAGACACGTGTGTGCTTGTGACAGCAACCAATCTCTCTGAACTGCCGCCTTCTTTTCCTATTTATTTAACTTGAAACGAGAAAAAGGAGACTGAGCAGATATGTATCAGTCAGTGAAAGGTAGCCGAGAACAAGAAATGAAAAAACGTGTTACCTGGTTAGACAAGACTGGAAGAAAAATGAGGTGCCAACACAGCGAAGCTAAACGTCGCTTTTGCTGTTGGACAACACAAAGTGAGTGGAGTGCATACGCTATTCAGAAAAAAAGTTAGCTCAATTCCTATCTAATTACACTCATTTTATAAAATACCTTCCAGTTATTTGCCAGTTTACACAGGCATATGGTGCCAGTTTGGGAGCACACCGATAACCAGGGCAACACCCCACTGAAAACCCAAAGTTGGATGTGCTCAGCGCCCTTTCCAGCCCTTTCCTGCAGGGACGGGTACTGCTGCATACGTTCAAGGGAGTGTGCTTCGCAGTTGATTATATGGAACAGTCCGGTACCAAGTTTTCTCTCTCCTCCCCTGCCACAACAGGTAGGTGAGAATATCTATATAAAAATCCTTTCTGCTACGCGGTCGGGGGAGCGTGACCTCAGGGTGCCTGTCACTGCAAGGGGCTGATTCCTCTCCAGGTTTGAAGACCCTTAATAACCAGAGGAGGTTGAGGCAGGGAAGGGACACCCACATCCAGATCCAGAGGAGGGCTTTTTGCTTTTACAGAGACTGATGGGTGAAAAAACAATTGAGCTTTACCTTCTTTGCAAAGCTTTGCCCTTTTTAAAGAAAAGTGCCCTGCCTCTTCCCTCCTCCCGCTTATTTAGAAGCATTTTAGGCAGGGAAAATCCACACGTGCATCCAGCTCGTACCACTGTGATGACTCAGTCTCCCAGCGGCGACACAATAAGCAGCAGAGAAATTTCTTTGCAAGATCGAGCCCAGGAAGGGTGGGTTTTTTCAGTGCAGCTCTAATTTATTGGTGAACAATAAGGGCTATAAAAGCAGTCATTTCAAGGTTAACGTGCTACTCAAGAATCCAACAGTCAAGCTGAGTGAATAATCCATAACTAATTGCTTATTTAATTGCACATTCTTTGTACATGAAGCACTTGTAATATTCCTGAAGGCTTTAGGTTTCCTCCCCTTTTAAGTAAGCTATAAAACTTCTATATCTGTTCTTCAACATGTGTATTTTGTTGCTTCACTATATCAAGCAAGTGATATTATTTCTATTCCCCGATTAGATTGCTTCTATAGCCATTAATTTATGGTAGCAGCTCATGAAAATAAAATCCTGTGAAGAGGTGGTGTAATCCATTATTAAAGACTAGATTTATTTTCCTTTTTTTTTTCCCCTGAAATAATGAATCCTAGTCTCAGAAACAAGGCACCTGGAAAGGTAGAAAGAAAAAGAGCCACACTGAGGATCTCCCCTGAAGGAAACAAGCAGAGCGCAGTATATATTTAGCCCAGCAGGAATCACCAGGCCAACCAACATCTTTTAATGTACAGTCAAGCCGCACAGATATTCCCAGTAACCCATAACTGAAGTGTGGGGTAGTGTGACACAAGCTGAATTATGAGCCTGTTTCCATCATTCCATTGTTGAGTGCCTTATTTTATTTTTTAAGTGAAAACAGAACATTTTGCTTCGTTACATTCCAAGCCTGTTAGACTTTTGAAACTTAATTCATTTACTTATTAACATATAGGAATATCAACATTTAATAGCATCATTTCAATTTTTCTGAAAAACTACTACAGAATATCCAGTCAGATTGACTGTTTAATACTGACTCAAATACTTCTTGCAAGCCAGAATTCCCTTAAACTGGATATACGATTATTCTTAAGATATTTTTTAAGAATACAGAATACAGTCCTAAGCATCATTAGTGCAGGAACTGCCCTAAAATAAATATATTATATTAGCTAGCAACATAATCTCATATTATTATTTATAGATTTTTATCTATAGTTTGGAACAGAAAAGGCTGACTTGAGGGTAAAAAAAAGCTTGTTGTACTTTTTCAGATTACCTTCTGACATAATTTGAGTTTCTCCATTTCACCAAGAGTATCTTTTAAAATTAATGCTTGGAATACAATTTTTTCCTTATCAGGCTATCCCAATTAAGAATACCAGACCCTCAGCCTGCCACACTTGCTGACATCCTTCGAGTGCAGTGTTTAAAGGAGAATTCAATTTAAACTTTATTAACTTGGTAAAAACTTTTCTGCACTTTGATGCAATCATCCAAAATTAAACACTTCACAACAAAAATAGCCCATATCAATTTATTCAGCTCACATTTCCATGCAATAAAAATGACTAGCATGTTAAACTGCAAATCCCTGAAGTAGATCATAGAATCCTGGAGAAAATGTCAGGAATAATTAAGATGGAAACCTAATTTGGCAAGCACTTCTCCCAGACACTGGGTGCAGGAGAGGAGAGGGGAACAAGGGATGGAGGAACCTTTATCAATAATGCTGCTTCCATAATTCTTCTCTCTCTCTCTCTCAAAAAAAAAAAAAAAAAAAAAGAGACAGACACAACCAAACCAAAAAACCAACAGCAAAACACAGTATCACCAGTGAAAATAGAATAGTTACATGTTTAGCAAGTCTTTTTTCCTGTGAATGGAAGCTCTTGTTTTAAGGAACGTCAGATTTAGTGGATGACCTTTCATTATCCTCATTGGGATGAGTTTTGAGGAAGAGGAGGGAGTATATTTAGATCTTTACACAGATCACAGGCAGCACCACTGCCAGCTTTAGCTTAGTTACCACTCCTCTGTCCCTGAAACCGGGCGGGCAGAGGTGCCACTGCAGTCCGATGGCTCCCCGGCACAAGGGACCCTCTCTCCAGGATGCGACGGTGAGAGGTGACAAGTGCCTCCTGTCAGGAGGAGAGGGAATTCGCTCTGTGTAAATTGCCTCTGTGCTGCCTTCTAATAAAAACCAGAAGTGGTTCTGCTGTTGTTCTCAGTTCATGCCATTATTGTCATTTCAATGGTTCTGCACAGCTACGTTACACTTTATTAACCTTTATCTGTAAAAACAGAGCTTCAATGCACTTTACACTTCAAGTCATGAAGATGCTTTCTCCCAAGTTAGCAGCCCCTGTTCCCACAGGGACACGCCACCTGTGTAAAAAGCATTTCTATACTAATTTATCTAATTCTGAAGTAGAAACGTGCTGTTGAATTACACCAACGTGACTTCAACAGCAGGTTTTCCAGTGCAGACAAAAAATTTTACCATCATTCCCAGCTCACAGAGCACCCTTTTCCTTCCCCTTCTTTCTCCATGCCCTTTTCTAAACTGACCTCTGGCAGACCAAATATCACCCCCACATCTGGATTATACCCACTAGTGCTTACAACCAAGCAATGACATTTTACCATCAGCCAGCACATGTATTTTGCTGCCTACCTACAGCAGAAGAGAGGGGTGGTGATATATAAAAATTCTAATTCTATTCATCCTGACATTTACTGTGGAATTCCAGCAATCGAGAAAACCTCTCAATTTCAAGCCTTGCTCACAGACAAATATCCTAGAAAACGAGGCAGAAGTTTTCAACCCCTGCAAGGAATTTGCAAAACCAACTAACTTCCTACACGCAAACACCGGAGTGTTTTAATTAATGAAAATAACATATTTAAGAAGCTGCCAAATGAAAGGTTTTGAAAGACAAAGCGGTCACCTTCTACTAAAGGTTAGTCATTAGCAATACATTGGAGACGTGTGTGTGTTTGTTTTAATTAAAGTAAAGCCACTATCATTATAGGACACCAGTCCGTCAAACAGGAATTGGACATTTCTATCTATATAAGACTTTGAGGAGGTTTCTAGTGCAATACTCCATCTAGTCACGGCAGACAGCACCAGCCACACAGAGGGTCTCAGCTGCAAATAAGAGAACAGTTTCTTCTGACAACAGGGGTACAGGATATAATTTGTGTTTGCCGCCTGTGAATCCAAAAAGCAATTATTTTCTTTCCCAAATTTAGTAATTTACTGACTGTATTCAGCCGATGGTGTGGCACGATGTTAGAACCCTATAGCAAAACACCTCTTGCAGGATTTTAAGGCTTTAGACGTAAGGACCAGCCACCCATTGGAACCAGCCCCATCTTTTTAGTGGATGGTCTTTCGTTCAGCAAGGCTATTTAACACAGCGTTTAAATATAAAGCGATAGACATGTGCTTTAAGTCTCAGAAGTCGTGAGGCTCACCCCCTGGGTTTAAAATTAAAGGAGGAGCATCACTGAATCAAGAGAAGTCTTATTCCCCTGGATGACACCAATGGATTCTTTGAGGAAACATCTTGTCTACTGAAGGAGCAGCTCGGGCACAAGAGAGGGATTCAGTAATTGCAAATGAAAACGGCCTCTGCTAAACCAGAGGTGATAAGAGGCTGTCAAGAGCCTTAGATGGCATTTCCTTAATATATAATTTAGTCATGTAGCTCAAGTGAAAGTGAGCCTGCATGTTTGACTTGTCTAATGCCTCTTACGATGGGTACAGTGGGGAAATTGTCAGGGCAGTGAAATTCCGTTTGGGTGGTTGGGTGTTCTGCAGGGCTTTTGCTCTCCTCCACCTCCGGCTTCACTGAGGTTTCAGCTCTGTCTCTTGGTGCAGCGCAAGGGCAATACAGAACAAGTCTCCTGTTCTGCACTGGGACGTTATTTTGAAAACTCCTGCAGATACTTTAACACAAATGTAATTTGAAATTAAAAACGGAAGTATTTTCAGGGAAGTGTAAATGCACCAATTCTCATAAGACACACCTGACACCACTTGTTTTAACTGACTCTCATTCCAGTAAGAATGTGAGAAATACGTCCAGTTCTTGCACTTAAGGGCTGCAGTTAAAAATCACAGCCCATTTCCTTATGTCATGCTGCTCCCAGATTTAAAAGAATACTTCATAATGATGGAGAAAAGCCTTCCTATCCTGCAGCTGCACCGCTTTCTAACAGAAAAAAAAACCTGTCTTGGCTCACCTTTCCCAAAAATTCATGTGGGTCTGGAACTCAAGTGTTCCCTTTACTCGAAAAGGGCAAAACCCTTAATTTTCATGAAGTCAAGTTACTGATTTCAGTGGGGAACCAAAGAATTTAGGCTCATCAAATGCAGTCACCTGGTTTGAATCCATCCAGCCAGTTGATAATGATGGATTTGTAGCAATCAAATATCTATTCCAGTACTTCTGATCATGCCACATATCTCCTCACTGGGCAGGAGACACCTCCTGAAGGCATTGCTCCATCCTCTTCTGTAAGTGATGTCATTTCAGAAGAAAACTAGAAAGAAAAAAAATCAAGATTAAAAAATTCATTGAGTGTTTTCTTTTAACCCCCCAAAATGAAGACATTTAAGTCACTACCTGCCTCTTGGCAGTAATTTACATGCCAATAGATTATGCGGGGGTTTAATATCTAATTGTTTTATAATTCAGAATGAACTGTTGCCATGGCAATCCCTACATGCTATGTAAGATGTATTATTTAAAGAAAAAGCCTACCCAGACACTAAACCAGACACCGTAGGCTAACCTATCCTTCTAAAAGTCTGCAGAGTCAAGTCATCTCAAAACCAGAGATTTGAGGAAAGGGGGGGGTCAAGAGCCTAGACCAGAACCATTAACCACTTTTTGATTCTCTGCTTTGCAACAAAACTGATCTATTTCTTGCATCTTTTTCTAAATATTCTGCAGAAAATGCTTTTGGTTTTAGGTTCTTGGTTTTCTGTGTGTTTGGGGGTTTTGTTTGTTTAAATTAACAGCTTGACTTATACAGTTACATAAAGAAAATTCCTTATCAGCTATGACATTCTAATCCCCAAGAGGATTAAAGTTCCCCTATCATTTATTAGCAGCAGCCTAGAAATATCCAGTTTATTTTCTGTCGGGCACAGACTTCCTACACAACCAGCATTTGAAATAATAAATAACTAGGTTTTATGCCTTCTTTACTTTTTTTAAATGCAGAAGGTCTTGTCTTCCAAAACCATGAAGCAAACCTAAACACAATATAAATACACTATATAAATCCACGTGCTGCAGAAGGCCTTCGCTGAGGATAATCATCTCTATGCTTGAGGACAGCCCCTCTCCTGCCAGCCTCAACACTCCTACTTTATCAAAAAGTAGTTGCCTTGAAACTACATGATACTCCGAGGCTGCTAATTAGCAATGTAATCATTTAGTTGGTGGCTAGAATAACGTTAAGAGATTGAGTCATTTATTTTAGCTGAGTAAATAAATAGTACCATAGTACCTAGAAAGATAATCTATTGTCATGGGATTCAGTGGGTAGGGATCATTGTGAATCTGGGCATTGTGTACGTGCTGCAGCCCTGGTCCCTCTCCTGACTGTCGGCTGATGTCGGCACATTCCCCAGGAAAAGTTGGCAAGAGGAACCAGAACAAAACAAAATCCCTTTCTGAAGAGCGTGGCAGCTGGATGCATACATAAAAACACTTGCACACGTTTGCATCGAAATTTCTATATGCAAATGCTCATTCTAAGTTAATTAAAAATGCTATTCAAAAACAGAGTTAAGAAACCTTACCCTGGGACATGTAAGCCAATTAGATCTGATATTAATTGTTCTTCCAAATGAAGGAGATTGAGCAATTCATTGAGGAAAGTTTATATAGTTCAGCTCAGCCTCATACTTCACTGAATTTACACACATTATCCACTATGTTCTTCATGTTAGAGGAGAAAAAGGAAGCGAGTGAACAGAAATTCTTCTCCGAGATGCCAGGATCCATGTACCACAGTATTTTTTTTTAGATGCTCTGTTGTTCAGAGCAATTAAGAGTTGCCAGGACAGCCTGGAGTCACTGTGCTATTATTACTACACTTTGGTCATGTCCTTTCGTCTTTAAATTCTCTTCTATACTATTTCTAGAAGTAGTAATTTCAATAATTTGTAGTTGAAGCCCTCTAGATTTCTTTGCTAAACTACAACAACATTCCTTTACAGCTCCCAGCTCCCATTGCAGCATATATATCAAACTACTCTTTCAACTCCTGCACTTCCAAACATTTTAAACACCTTAATGGCTTTTCTCACTGAACCATAAAAATTATTTATAAATTCATTTTAAGACATTCATACAATGAGAAACTCATAACATGTCGTGAAATACAAATTATGTTTACTGGAGTATAAAAAATTCTTTGGGTCTATGTATATGTAATGAAGGAAAAAGCCAACCGCTTCTCAAAGTGGACTCTTATTATAAGCAATCACCAAATGCAAGGTGAGAAGGTAATGAATTATTTGCGCCAGAGTAATTTTTTAAATAAACAACTTGACAGGAAAAAGCAGTACCTTCTAAGACTTAATTTGAATTGAGTACATGTGGTGCGGTTGCAAAGAATAATCACACTACTTTATCCAGTATTTTTCACAACTAAGTAGCTGCAGCATCTGCTTTCCTCTAAGGTTAATACTAACACCATGGTCTATTAATCTTTGTTACCTCTCTGCAACTCAGCAAGGGAAATCACCCCAACACTGACATTGCAGGGGAAATGTTTTTAATCAAGATTCATATGTTATTAGGGATCAAGAAGAAGGAGAGGTTAGTTTTCAAACAGCTAATGATATGCAAAACATGGACAGCTGGTAGTCACTTTAGAAACCTTCAGCTATTTGGGGCGTAACTGCACAAACACAAGTACACAGAATCAGATATGTAAAAGTAAATTTTAAAAATATATATATAAAAATTAAAACTAAACTCAAACTCTTCAAAACACAGCCAGCAATTTTGACCCAAGACTCGTGGGAATCGTGCGCCACGCTTGCTCTGTAGGTTACTATGCAGGTGACTAAAAATAGGTCCTGCCTTGGGCATGAATCTTTGCAGGTAAAAGAGGGTCTTTCTTCAATTCTGTCTGGTTCCAGATACTCCTAAGCCCCAGGCTGCCTTTCTCAGGAGCCTTACAACTGTAGCTCGTGCAGTCCTAGCACTCTAGCACAGATGTTCAGCTACCGTTACAAAAAAGTCCAGTTATTGGCTAAGAACTCTTGGATATACTTCCATGCCCACCTGGTCACCTTTAGGGCATCACCTCAGCCCATTTTGTCGTTTCAGATCTTTTACTAGCTCTGTCTGCAAGACACCGGCCCCTGGAACACACATTCTCTTTCACTTTATTCAATAGCACATCCAGAGTAAGAGCTCATCATTATCGCCAGAGGACAATTACGGTACGACTACTTGGAGAGAGGGATGTGTATTTTTAGCATTGATGGACTGGGGTTCTCTTCTCTGTGGCAAATGGGTCATAACATCTCTTTTCTGGTTTATAGCAAAGTATTTCAAACAAAGCTTAATCTGCCAGATCCATAATGTAGATTTTTAGTAAGATCCTCTGTGCAAGGAAAAGGACATAAACCAGCTGCCTTTGAATTCAGATGGAAACACTGATGATCTAAATCATCCAAGCCTGGTGTATAAATGAAAAGCAACAACCAGACCAGGGATTGATCCCTGGAGAACTCACTTATGATTCACTGTGGAAGATGAAAAGCTGTCTATGTAAACAAATTGTTTATGGTCTGTTAAGCAAAAGTAAAACCAATGGAGTGCAGCAGATGCAATTCCAGCTGAGGATTCAATCTTACAAAAGTGCATGGGTCTGACCCCGCAGCCCTTTTTCGTAAGAACAGTTGCGCTGCAGACACTGGAACTAGCGAGGACTGCGGTATTTGCCATCTGTGCCCCATCAGTCTCCGATGAAAAGAGTCAAAGCCTGAAGGAGCGCTTTGTGCTGCCATTTCAACGAACACAGAGCTGCTGCAGCCAAAGGCAAGCTCTGGGACTACAACAGCATCGTTCGATTCTTGACTCGTGATCCTCCAGACAAACCTTGAACAGCTCTGTTCTTTTGGGTTCCGACCTCGACTCGGTTAAGAGCAGCCTTTTCATCGATTTGATGGACATCGGAGCAGGTTCACAAGGAAGCTACAAAGACAACAGGGATTTAGGCTACAATTCTTATGAGTAACTTTACATCCCTCCTCACCCCACCCCACCCACACCACATCCCTTAAATCCTCAGGGAAGGGTACGGGACATGTGCAAGAGGGCACACGATCAAACAAGCGCAGGTATCAACTGATCTCATGGTGGCAGGTGTATTTAAGCACTGCTAGAGATCCCTATGTTCTTTTTAATCAACCCAGCCTGTCATTTCTAGTTTATTTTCAGACATCATTACCTTCAACCTTGGCTTTCTTTGTTGATCTAAGGAGCTGGTATTTCCAAGGCTCGAACGGCAGCTGCGCAAAGGCAGTAAAACATCTGCTTGCGGTGTACTCGTTTGGGCAGATTTGAGTTACGGGGATTCAGCTAATAACCCCTGATGTGCTTTCATGCTCACCTGGCCACCCTTATGGCATCCTTTAGAGCAGTACCTCAGACCACGTTTTCTCTTTGTTTTTAAAATTAACGAACCTTTGGCATTTCTTGTTTACAGGTTCATGGTAATTGGCAATGCTATTAGACACCAAGAAAAGATAAATACACTGCCTGTCGCAGCTTTAGGGAAGGAATGTATGACTGCATAACAAATTTGCAAGAAAAATAAGTGAGATTTCAAGTCCGTTCTCCCCCCATCATGTAACTGAGTTTTAGGGTTTGTAACCACCCCACAAATACTAATTAAACTGGTCTCTGCAGACTTACACTGAAAGAAATATCAGCTGTCCTAACTGTAGAGGTCTAAGCAGGCGTTTGGCACGGGGAAATATTCAAAAACAAATCCAATCAAGTGTGAAAAATAGGACACTGGAAACAGAAACAGGTAACTAATGTTAAGTAGTAAATAATGAATAAACCCAGGCAGGCATTGTTTGAGAGTCTGGCCACTGAGCCAGGAAGAGTTCGCTTAACCCAGATAATTGTCTTTAGAAAAATGACAAAGATTATGAAATCTGTAGCATTTTTGTACTTGTCTTGAGATGCACACACACACAAACCAGTTGTCCTAATTACTTCTGAAGGGTATAACATTTATCTCATTACTAAACTAGTGCCAACAGCAGATAGAGTAGACGCTATGCCAAACCAGCTCTTAATAATTCTCAAATACATCTTTAAGAGCATTGTCTAAACATCCACATCTCCAGAAGGCAAAAAGGACTCATAATCACAGGACAAATCTGATCTTAATAAGCAGGAAATCATAGGAGCTTCCCACATCTGTTTTCCTCTTATTAGATTAGCAGTGGTGTCACATCCGATGTCATGCCATTGTACACTGACCTTCAGCAATTTAGCAGAATTTTTTATTTATTTTTAACACCAAGAAAGCTTTTTGGAAGCTACTTTTCTTGGCAAGGAACATAAACATGCACATCATGTAAGGACGGATTTCTCTAGGAAGTGACAGAACTGCGGGACTGAGGATTTGGGGAACCCAGCTGCAAATATCTTCACAGGATTCAACACTCAGGACTCCAGAAGTCACCAGCAGTTCTCGGAAATATCCATTACAGTTATTTTTGGTGGTGGCATTTCCAGAATCCAGGGGTATATTTTGGCTGCGTGTGTAACTGAATTAGTGCAAACATTTCACACTGACAGTACTTAGTTACACCACTTCTTTGCGGCGATGCCACTGACCTAACTCATCTTGCCAGAAAAAATTCTCTCTGCCAGGCTCATTGCACTGGGATGGTATCTGGAATACAGGCAATAAGGATTCAAGCATGCAATATTTAAGTTGCCAGACAAATTTAAGTTACCAGGCAAACTTAATTTAAGTGGTGAAAGATCAGGACTTTCATCTTTTATCTGGGAGATCTGCAGGAGTGCGGATGGCCTTTAGTCCCCTTTGAGTTCCATTTAAGTCAAACATCTAAATGCCAGTTTTCTTTTTGAAGAATTTCTTGCTGTTCATTATAATTACATTTCTAATTCTGGCTAATTTCTCCTACCATGGCTATTGAGAACCTTAGCAAGTATTATCTGGACTTTACTTTTCTTGCTCAAAGCTATTTTATAATCAAGAGAACTTCCACTTCTCAAAACTTTCATTTTTAACAAATATTACTATGGACTCATGTCTTTCAGTTTACCACATCACAAAACATTTTTATCAACAGTTTCTGAAAGGTAGACAACTCCAGCCAAGGTTTTCCCTTGCTCTTCCTCTGAAAACACTGAGACTTTGAGGTGTGACAGGACCCATGAACAATAACAGCATTTTATTACTTTTTCTGATGCAAGTGTGGAGCACAGAGGCAAAGAACAAGCAAACACACCTCCTCCAAGCAGAGGGGTTTTATTTGTTTGTTTTTAAAACAGAAGTTGCCATTCTGCTGGAAATGGCAAAACATCCAGACTTCAAAACATCCTCTCTTACCAAGTACAAAGCAACCAAACACATTCTTCCTGAAACAAGCAAAACAAATAACCCTGAAGTACTTCACTCCAGACACAGCATTTCAACCTCAGATCTTCCCCATTAATTTATATAACAAAAGCTTCAATTACGTTTTCTGGCCTTATGAAAACATCTCATTTAAAAAACTGGCAAATCACCATGGGAAATATTTCAGTAGATGTGTATTTTCCAAGGGAAAATTGCTGTCTTAGAAAGTACACAGCTACAGCTCTTTACCATTACCCGAAGCACATCTTAATGACAGATATTCCTGAAATACTTAGAGCTAGACAGACTGCTTTTTGAGTAGGTCAATGTTAATACCATCTGTAATCTCTTTTCCAAAAATCACCCATATTTTCTGTAGTTCCCTACTGAGGTTCACAAAAACCAGATTTGTTTTGTTAGTCCCTACAAGATGCAGTGTGTAAACTCTGTTTGTAGTGATACCAGTTCACAGCAGGACCAGAACATCTGCTTCATTCCTGTGGACCTCAGATGAGGTTGAAGCACGTATTTATCAGGGATGAGTCTCTCAGACAAATAGCATTCAGTCACCACAAAGTTCCTCTGATCCCTAACAAGCATTTGTCTTAAAAACAATTTTTTAAACTATGATTTGGTGTGTTTAATTAACTACAGAGGGAGAAAAGGAGGAAGGGAAACACACCAGAATCCACCAGGAACAATTGCGCAATTATGCAACCAACTAATTATCTTCAGGAGAGCCACCGTCAAACACAGCCATAAAATTCCTAATTTCTTCCACCACTGTAACCAACAGCCCTTCAAATGCCTGGCCACAAAGACATCAAAGATATCTTAGTTAAGTCCACATTGTAAGAATAAAAGAGCTCAACTCCTGGTGAATATCCTA
This sequence comes from Charadrius vociferus, assembly GCF_000708025.1. Classification (NCBI taxonomy): domain Eukaryota; kingdom Metazoa; phylum Chordata; class Aves; order Charadriiformes; family Charadriidae; genus Charadrius; species Charadrius vociferus. Next base: position 1,400,685 of record NW_009648234.1, on the reverse strand, counting down.
CAAAAGCTGCCAATCTCGAATGCTGCCCGTTTGTGCAACCTCACCTGCTTTTTATCTGGGAGCGGAAAAAATCAGGTTTGGGTTTTGATGCTGAATTTTCTCTTGGACTCTTGGCCTTCCGTCAGATCTTCAAGGACTGAGACAGCAATGCTTAGAAGTTGCCTCGGGAGGCGTAGCTTAGATATGGACAGTGCTGCAGAGGAAGAGGTTTCCAAGTTCACTGTGGACATCCTGGAAAGCTTAACAGAAGGTCGTGAACAGTTTAAGTCATGACTTTGTCATGAATATTTTAAACTGGCAGAGCAGCCCTAGAAAGGCTTTTGCTACTGGCTGCAAACCAGGACAGCCTAATTTAGGGCAAGATGTTGTTTAGTGACTCAACGTATTTGAACTTCACACTATTAGTGAAGCTCTAAAAAGTCTGGAAGATACTGCAGCAGCTAGGTTCTTGTCAGCGTAGGAAAGGATTATGTGTAGCAGGGACAATTCCTTAGAATTTCACTTTTCATGATAGAATATCACTTTTCATGATAGTCCCCAGCACAGGGCTTGCATCTGTCCGCTGGGAAGAAGCAAACCCGGCAGTGCAGCAATTGCAGTTGCAGACAGCGTTACTGCAGCGCGGGGCAATAACCCTTCTTTCACACGCAAGGTTGGCAATATTTGCTGTGCTGTCAGAGTGGAAAAAAGAAAAGGAATCACCTCATTGAAATCAGTGCTTTTACGCTCTGTTTTGTTAAGGCACTTGAAGGAGTTGCTATTAAATACCCTTCTTACATCTTTGTTGGAGATCCTGCAGGAGCTCATGAGGCATTACGTACCCGTTAGTCCATGAAGTGACACATCTGCGAATGACATAATTTTCATTGTAATCAGACAGGAAAGCTGAAGTACAGATAGGCTTTTCACCTTTGTGATCCTTCCCAGGAATTTCTCCTAAAGCTGCAGTTCACCCCAGAGAAACGAGGATTTGTTCAGTGCTATGTTACTTATCCCAGAGGCTGGGAGCACTGATTTGGCAGAGAAACTCCTGTTTCCTGACGCTCCCACCATTTCAGAGTTTAGAAACAAAATTTATTACAACTAACAAATCATCTTTGTTCACAGGAGTTAGCACCAAAGGGTCAGAGGGTGTGATTGGCAGAGCAGGGAAGTAAGCAGTGAAAAGCCATTCTAGACTCCTACCTCCAGGCAATACTCCTTTCCCTATTAAATCCCCTTTAATCCATTTTGGAACATAAGAGGTGCAGAACGAGCCCTCTCCAATTGTTTTTAACATGGCTTTTGAACATGAATCTTTGACATAGTTCTAAAACGCGTCTATCCTTTATGTGTTTATCTATGCTGATGAGCATTACGTTCTGCTTCAAAAATATCTGTTTCTGCACTTGGGTAATTTTATTTCCCTATTGTTAAAGTGAAAGATTGGCTAAACCATTTCAGCAGTGCCTGTCAAGCTCTTCCCTTCCCCTGCAAATCCTAAAGCTCTGATTCTCATCATTAAGTCACTGACAATATAAAGACAGACCTCTTCAAATAAACCACCATCAACAAAGATAAATGCACAGAAATGATACAGAAATTGGCCTGCAGCATCATTGCAGCATAAATAGAACTTTCTGAAGAGGAAATACATCCACATTCACTACCCAGAGCTCAACATAGAACAATAATGACCTGCATTTTAAAAGCCCTCTTGTATCAAATGCTGTGCAAGTATTCAAAAGCTTTTCAAACTTCATAGACCATGGGGAAAAAAAACCCTCCATTCCATGCAGATAGAGCTATCAACTCCCCAAGACGACAAGAACAATACAGTTATCAACTGCTCCTCCCCATAAAAATGCAAGTCCAGCTGAAGGTCAATCCAATAGTCTGCCTAACCCAGTTTTTCTGGCAGTGGGTTCTTAAAGAACAGTGCAATCAAAGACAAGCGCTCAGCGATTTGTCACCCAGCCTCCAAACAATCAGGGAGTTGCATTTTTTCAGAGCTGAAAGTGGCATCTGGAACACTGGTGAATATGCCCTCCAGGAAATCCCTTATCCCTTTTGTGAATTAATCTGTATTTCAGATTGTTGCCACATCAACTGCGAGGGCCCCACCATTTAATCACTTGTTTTCTTAAACATTACTCACATTTTATTTGTGAAACCCACTGCTTTCTAATTTCTAGTGCTCCTCTGCTTCTTGTATTGTGAAAAATAGCATCCCACAGCAATCATTCCCTCTGTGTCTTCTCCTTATCCATCTTGATTTTTAATTTCTATCATTTAATCTAAACTGAAAGCCATGCCTCCAATCATCCTTCTTATCCCGCATTTGCTTTCTTGGTAGCCTGGGCTAAGGAATACCAAGTAGAGCATGGCACAAGTGGGCAGACCACAGCTCCGGGAACCCACATTTGCACTTTCCCCAGGCTCTGGACATACAGTTTATCACTCGTCCAAGCTAAGAGTTGACTCACATCCTGAACTAAACATTTGGAAGTCAACTGGGAGATTACAGTTGCTGCAATTAATCCAAGTGTAAAAAGATTAACAACAGTTTATCCAGCTTTTATTCTCCTATGACTGACTACAGTTAATTCTACTGACACCTCCAGCGACACACAGCCCAGTTCCAACAGCAGCTTAATTGCTCCTACCCTCTCTATATTCTTTGCTCTGTCTGGAGCGTAGCCTTGGATGCCACAGCGCTGCCAGAATATTATAATCAGGAAAAGACTCAGGAATAGAAACACAGCATTAGGCAGATGGTTGAGGTCCTTCCTTCATTTGCTTTTCAAATTAACTAAGTGTGTCCAAATGAGACACTTGATAACTGAATATGAGTTTTCCTTTTCCCATACAGCCCCGCACAGTCACACTTTGGAAGAATTTGATTTTTTTGCCTTCCTGTGGATGAACGCTAGTCACAAATGCTCAGTTTGTATTTGGGAAAGAAAAGGTAAAGGGTGCTTCTGAACCTGACTTTATGGGGCCAAGTTTTATGAGACATCAAGTCTTTTTAAAGCATTTCTAAGCAATAAACGCTGCTTCTTTCATATTGTATCTGGAATCACATCAGTGAGATACTGCCAGAGATTGCATATGTTCCACGCAAGCAGCCGGGGACAGCAATGTCTTCAAATGACACAGCTAGGTCTAGCAAAGTGCAGCCGGATAGGAAAGTGGTTTGAGTTGCTGAAGCCACCATTTGAGGAGTTGGGGAACCGAGTGCGATGGGGTGGCAACGCCAGGGTAACATAAAGCATCTGCGACAGAACTAAAAATATAGTGCAGAGCTTGTGGGGATAAGACCTAATCTTCCTTTTTCTCCAAACAGCTTCTGAGGTAAGAAAATAACATGCTAGAAGAATGACACCAAAAAAAAAAAAAAAAAAGAAAAGCCAGCCTCTTTAATTTTGTGGGGCCATTCAACCTATTTTCTAGAACGTCTCCTCTGTCCTTTCCCCGAATATCTGCAGTGGTGGCAACAGTGCAAAACAGGGTTTCTTGGAGCAAGAAGTGCTTCGTAAACAAATAGCCACATCTTAAAGTACAAAACCAGCAGACACGATTTCAAAGGTTTGGCAAGGTGCAGGTACATCATGACAGCGTGTTAAATGCATTATTCAGCACACTACGAAGTGTAACATGTCAAAGTGACAATTTATACTGTATTTACCTCCCGTCAGCAAAGGTATTAGAATACAACAGTGGGTGCTTGAGCAACAGAAATCACACAGTGGAAGCGATCTCCAACCTGGAACAGAAAAAAAAAAAAAAAAAAACAACCCAAACAAAACCACAACAGTTTACCAAAGTCAGATGTCTTGACACCACAGGGGAATTTAAGGAAATACTTTGAGCCAGAACCTTTTAGTGAATAAACCTGTTGCGTTTCGTTTCCAGACATTGTCTGCCGTGAAAAAATTTTGCAATCAGATTTCTAATATCCCTAGAGCTTTACATAAAAGTGGGCTCTCAAATTATATCTACCATTTCCTTTGTATCCTTAATGATCTGAAGAGCCCAAGGGGGTTTTCTGCACTAAAGTCTACTCAGGTACAGACGTAGGAGTTCTTGTCCGAGTTCCTTTTGCTGAGAGCGCAGCCCGATAAGCTGGGGTTCAGTAGACCTGGGTTACCTCCCAGACTTGCCACTAGCCCGTAGGCTGACCCAGCAGTGAGTAGGTCCATCTCCCTGCACATCAGCCTCTCCATTTGTGAAGCGAGGATAACACCGATACTCATAGCAGAACTCTTACAAACGAGACGAAGTGAAACACATTCTACTAGAGCAGGCATTCTTCTTGCAGCTAGTGCTGTAATTAAGCACACGACCTTTTCATTTCCCCTTTTCCAACACATTCTCTCAGCTACAAGCAAGCAAAATATCCTGAAAAAACTTACTTAAGCTTCCAGGCTTAAGTTGATAAGGAGAAACCTCGTTTGCCTGACTCAGGCACACCAGCATAAAGGCAATGACTACCTTGAGAGCTCAGGTAACTCGCTGGCTTTATTGCTGCGGCAGCCGTCGGTGCTGGCCCACGTTACGCAGCCCATGAGCGGCAGCAAAGGGCCATTGCTTATGTTTATTGTAAGTCATTCACTAAAATGGATGTTACACGACATTAGAGGTATGTTGGGTGTCCGGGTGCAATAAAAAATTAATTTACCATTCACAAAGCTTCTCATTTAGTTAAATCAGCTGTGTTTCAGCTACATTATCTGTATGTTTCTAACGTATTTATTCCCTATATTTTTGCAGAGCTGGCTCAAACTGAGCTTTATTTTTTATTATTAATTTAATGCAATTTCTATGTATTCCTGGGAGTAGGCCATGGTGTAACAATTATACTGCCACATTGCCATCTCCAGGCAAGCCAAAGAACTGTACACAAATCTCTTACAGAAGTACATACACATATATGTATCCTTTTGGAATAAAAATTTTTAAAATGTACACTCTTTTAGAATACTGTCCTCTTTCAGGGAATATATGAAAAGGTGCCTGTCACTGGCACTGTGTATTACTTATAGAATATTTCCACAGCCACAACTGCACCGAGGCAGACTTGGAATCCAGAGCAGCAGCTCAATGCTAACTCGGCTGTATGAACTTGTGCCTCCCAAAACCTGCAATTTGGTTCTAAAATAGATTTTAAACGTACACAAGAGCTACATCGCTCTACATTACTCCTAAACTGACAAACCCCGAGACAACAAGTCCGTACCCTCCCATCAAGCTGCTTCTAAGAGCTCTGATTGACAAGGACAAAGAGTCAGTCATATCATATATACAACTTACATTTGATTTTAACGTACACTGTCACATTAAGACTTCCAGCACATTTTTAAGGAGCACTACCAAAAATATGCCCAGTTTTAAATTTTGCCTAGGAAGGGACAACTAGCACTGCTGTAAGGAGTTCTCAACCTCTCACATGCTTTGACTGAAACATGGAGGCACACAGTAGCTGTGCTGCTCTGTTTTCAAGATAATTAAGCTGTTCCAACTAATTACTATACCCTTCAAGTATCATGATGAGAAATGACATATGTAAAACTTCTTGGAAGTGTTGTTCACTCAGCAACTTCCTTGCTTTAAAATGAAGGGACCAAAACTAATTGTTAAGCCCCTTTCATTTAAACACAGATTAAGACTACATTTACACTAAAATTTTCAGGAATTATCATGGCTCATAACAGAACAAGGGCCAGGTTTGCAAAGGCATATATGGGTGCTTAACACAGTCCAGGTGAGATGCAAAAGGATGCTGATCCTCACTAGAACAGATTCCTGTATCATCCCACACTCCCTCCATCAAATGTGAAGATAGGTCAGCACTGACTACAGTTCATAACAATTCTCAGGTTCAACTGCTGAAAGTAAAATACGGCCTTTAAGAGAAAAATACTGGGAGAGAGATGTGCTTTCCTGATAGAAACATCTCGCTACAGGGGCTGAGGAAGGAAACTAACTAATAATACGTCCAGAAAAACAGGCAGCTTTTCTAAAAACCAAACATCTGATGTTTTACAACAAGAGAATAAAGGCAAGAAAAAAAAGTAATCCTTCCTCTAGAGCAGGAACAGACATACCACTAGATTTATTCTTAACTGCTTCAGCTCTTACCAAAACTGGAAAAGTGGCAGTTTAGTCAAATTGGGAAAAAACAGAGCATGGGCTGTCTCTTCACTGCATGTTCCTTGTCAAGAAGGATATGCAGGTACCATCAAAGGTGGCTGGCACGAGAAAAAGCCCAGTTTATCAGATTTTAGGTTTCTTTTTTGGGTTACAGGTTCTCTGTGGTAGAAGGTTTCATCCTGACTGTATTCTGATATACAGATCTCTTAAGACATTTGTGAAAAATTAGTTGTTTAGTTCCAATACCCAAAGAGTGTGAAACTGAAGAAGAAAAAGAATTCATTCCAGGAAAAAAAAAAAAAAAAAGAAAGAAAAGTTCTATACTTTAAAAGACTAAAAGTCTTTTTACCCAAAAAGGAATTAAAACTACAGTCTTTGACAATGCTCAGTTTCTTCTCAACTGCTTCTTGCGGGTAGAGGTGAAATATAAAAAAAAAAAAAAAATATTGCAGGATTCCTTTATCTTTCAGCAGCTACAGAGACATATGTCATCATACCATGTTAGCAACACTTACAAGTATAGATGCAGTGCACTCCTCTAGAGTAGCCAAACCTTGCCGTTCCTCTAAGCAAAGATATACTAGAAGATTATTTTTTCCCATACTAGCAAGCGCCTTGTATACATATGGCTTCCCTCAGCAGAAGTTTGACACGCTGACCTGGCTCTGTTCCCACACAGGATGGAGAACGAGCCGTACCGACAGTATCCACCTTCGCAGTAAAACAACTTGTTTCTCAGCAAGGCTTATTATCTTGGTCTCGGTGTTGTGGTAACACCAGTTATACATCTATGCCAATACCAAAACAATTAGTTCAATTCCAAAAAGTAAAAATTAATCATATCCCTATTGAAAATGCTTGTGCATTCACACTGAAGACAACGCAGAAGTTTCATGTGCAGAGTAAACTTCCACTCGCTGCTGTTTGGTGCCAGTGAGAACGTGTGCTGCAGCTCCATAGGTCTTCACAAAACCTTCTCCACCACAGCAACAAGAAAACAAATTAATAATTCTTGGAGGGATTTTGTTTTTAGCCAGCACTTTAACTGAACAATAAATCATTTAAATTCCATTGGAGGAACAAGAGGAAACATCAGTCAAATCTCACTTGACATGCTCATCACCTACTTAATGGCAAATCAAAACATTTTGCTTTGTTCTTCAAATTATGAAACCTGAGGACAAATTACCACAGCAAAGTCAGACTCTGCATATTAAAACCCAGGTCAAACAATGCGGTATTTTTTCCCTATGATTATCAAATGATTATAGCTCTACAGATGTCAGAAACAGATTGAGAAATTCAGAGTTTAGATTGCCATTTAGAGAACAAAATTTAGAAATCATTTGGGAAAAAGCCTCTTGAATGGCATTCTCAAACCAATCACCAATTTCCTATGCCTACTCCACAGCGTTCTCTGGAACCCTCTACTAATCATGGGAGTTTCATCATTTTATTTAAGCCAACAGAAAAGGAAAGCGTGCCTGTTCATTTCTCCACAACTCATTTGTTCACTATTAGTGCCTTGTAGGGGGCTGTAGCTTCTGAGCACATCTGCATTTCTAGACCCCAGGCTTCCTCCTTGCCCTAATCAGTTTAAAACACAGTTAAAATCCAGAGTAACTAAAATTCAGAGTAAATTCCCATGTGTATGCCTCCTTAATATGGGAGACATTCAGTACTTCAGGCTGGTCTTGCAAGCAAATGTAAGACCAGAGGTAAATAGAAGGAAACATGATTTCATCTCCTCTGAAGCTTGTCTGAACATTAAGCTGCAGCTCAAACATTTTATGGGTGCCTGCCTGTTACTTGTCATGCAAATGGAAGTACCATTGCAAAAAGCACAGCTAGTTTTTTATACTAATAAATTTCAAGATACTAGGCAAATGAGGACAGTATCATTAAACTGATTTTACATATTATCTCTCCCCTCCCCCCCCCTTTTTTTTTAAACCAGAAGTCACTCTCTAGCCCACTGGCAGAACCAGAAATATAATCAAGATCTATATAGCCTAGATTTATATAACGTTTCTGTGGGCATTATTCAAACAGAATCAATCTAAATCATTTCATCCACGTGCAACATCTTTCCCCAGGCTGCTTTGCCCATCCCAAACTGCTTAAGGTCACTCTGAACTTATTTCTTCTGGTTACCTCGCGTAAAATCTTAAACGACACAGTGATGCTGGAGATAAACAGTCTTTTAAAGTTGTGTAAATGTTTCTGAAGTTGCCATCGGTCCATATTTTCCAATTGCCCGTGGAACAATGTAGGAACTCCTCAGAAGCCCACATTACTAGGGGTCTTTTGAAAAGGAGACTTCAACGCTTGAAAGCATGGGGGCTTTTCCTTCCCCAGCAGAAGTTAGCAATAAATTCAACCTGTTGCAGCAGAGAAGTTCTCTGCTTTTTAAAAAGGCTGATTTCTGTCCCAGCTGCATGCCTGACATGAGTTGACGTTATCGACAGGAGTGCTAAGTGTTAATGCATGCTCATTAAGCAGATTTACTACTCCCCTGCTCTAGTGCTTTCAAGGGAACCATGGAGCTACCTTGTTCTTCCTGCTTGAGCAGCTATTTTACTATTAACCAAGGAAATCAACTAGCAAAAAAGACCATATAAGACCAAAAAAAAAATTTATAGCATGATTCCAAAGGAGCCTGCAGATCTACAGGTTCACGTCATACTGTGTCCACAGCAAGAGACTTCCTTTTTTCTGCAGCTCACTCTGACAGAACTAGATATATTCCTACAGCTGTCTTAGCTAATTGGCATCTGAGCCAGCAGCCCAAGTATCAGAGCCTCTTTAAATGAAGCTTAAATATTGTGGGGAGAAGGCCAGAATCCATGCAAGTCTCCAGCACTGAAGCCTGTGGGCAGGCTGATTTACACCACTGAGAGCTGGACATTTGGTTTTTTCAACCCAATAAGAGC
>NW_009648234.1:1380315-1391570 GCF_000708025.1 Charadrius vociferus | reverse complement strand
CCAAAGGTGATGGGCTCTAAGCCCTTACAGAAGGCATTTTTCCTCTAAAGCAGCATTTCAAGAATTATGAATGATCTATTGATCATGAAGTTCTAGCTGTAATTTTAAATGTTCCAAATAAACTAGATCTGAAGAAAGACCACAGCCAGTTTGCAATGCCATTGATGCAGCTGTGCACACACACCAGCTACAGAAGAACCTCCATCCCTAGTCTAAATTACGCAGCAGTGTAATAAAGGAAGGCCAGCCTCAGCCCAACGTTTGGGCGCAACCCTCAGATATAATGCTCATTTTCACAAGCCACACGAATACAGGACACTGAGGTCATGGAGACAAAGCACACACCTGATTTACCCCAAAATACACATATTTCTAACTGCAGTTGCTGTTACTTCAATTGGCATATGTTCATTAGAAGGGAATTGGTCTCGGTTTAAGCAGCCCACTCTTCTTTGGGTAAGGGTTAAATACACTGGTGACTAAGACATGCATCAAATTTTCAATACAAATTAATCTACCTTTCACTTTTCAGCCATTTAACCATGTTATGTATTTGTCTTCAAGATTAAAAGCAGAGCTCCGCATTTCCTGATTGTTGCTACTGAACCTGCACACATATATTATTGGTATTTTTCTTCCCACAAAGAATGCGAACGTAAATAATTTAAAAAAAAAAAAAAAATGCATTTGCCAGCAGCTATCATGCACAGGCTTGAACAATAGTTAAAGAAATACCTTAGCCATGGTCTTCCTGTATTATATCCCTCCCACCAAGTAAATTCCAGTGAAGAACGGGGTTCCTGCGAAAGAGGGCCGAGCTCTTCATCTCCTCTGCACCCTGCACATGCATTTGCATTACTGTTGAAGCACTGTTTTTTCAACAAAATATTGGGTTTCTAGTGCCCCAAAAAAAAGTCTACATTTGGCAAAGGAATTCAGATTTTCACTGGGGGAGAATCAGACTAAGAAGTTGGAAGATACATATGTCTACACACACATTCAAAAGCATCACTGCAGCATCTCCAGACTTATATTCCCTAAGGCATGTCTAAATTAAAGTTCCAAATTAAATCTCTCTCGATTTACTATGGCAAAATATAACAGCATTACACCACAGCAGCTCAGCAAAAAGGACAGTGTGATATATCACGAGTTGCAGTGCTTAGCCAGAGAACTGGGCCATCAGAGGAGAATATATCCAAAAAGTAACTGAACTACAGTGCACGTGTTGGAACCAGAGGAGAAAGTTTGAAGTGTTTATTTTCAGCCCGGAGCATCATTTTTTCTCTCCCGTGTTAAGCCTAACTTTTCTGCCAAAGCAAACAGCTGAAAATATTATCAAACATTTCTAACCAAGAAGTTCATAACCATGAAATATGAATACAAAGTGAGTACAAAGCGACGGCAAACACGGTGAAGGTCAAAACAGCGTAGGATTTGATCCATTCTAGGATTTCATTTCCTTAGTCAAATTTTGGACATCCAACCTTTGATAACATCTCTACAAATGGCAGATTTCTGCCATTTGGGGTTGGTTTTTTTAAACCTTTTTACTGTAGTCCAATGGCAAATCATCAGTAAAACACAGATTACAAACAGAAAAGACTCACCACTGAGGACCCATTTAAAGCAGAACAGCAGTGTGATGTGATCTGCTTTACCAATGCTCTGCTTCCACAGGACACCGAGAGTCTAGGGGAAACTACAAATTAATTCAGGTATCATTTTCAAGCTCATTCCTCATCTTGTGGAAAAATGTATGTGGCAGAGAAACAAACAGTTACATGCTTCTGAGCATATTCAATGAGACCCGTTGACACAACAGTGCTGCTGAGGCCATCCAGGCCTATTTATTCTGACTAATTTCCATAATCTATTGTGCCTGCATCTGCAGGCATTTGACTCAATCGCTTTCAGAGGCAGCTCAGTTTTTCCAGACCTCTTATTTTCCATTCCGCTTCAATAAATGCCTTTTTTTTCCTATTTTCACTCACTCGACTTTATTATGTCTTCATGTGAAGAATTCCCTTTGGATCACTTGGGAAAGAATATAACAGTCCAGAGGGAACCCAGAGCAGCAATTTCCAGGAGGATCCTTCTCATGAAGGGAGTTAACCTAGCCATAAATATTCATCACTGCAATATCTAAGGAATAATCCAAGGTAAGAGAAGTCTTCCTGTAACATTTAAAGGTGTCTAACACTCATCACGTACACTGAAACTATACGTTTTTCATCATCTTTTTCCAGAAGTGCCAAGTATGCCGCTCCTGCAGGACTCGGGCAGTGCTGGGCTAATAACAGTCTCAGTTAGGTATTTATACTGATAACAATAATGTATTTTTTAAGTGCCTTGCAGCCCCTATGGCATTTATCTGCAAAATCCCAAAGGGGCAGGGAGACATTCCCATTCTGCTGAGGAGGACACAAAGAGGCATACAGCTATTTTCCAGGTATTGAAACGTGCTGAAGAAAAATCCCTTGTATTTCAAGCTATAACACTGCTTCCTGCAGAGTTATTTATTTTAATTTGAACTTATCTGCCCTTCTGCAAGTGGATGACAACTCCTAAAACAATTTTACCATCTTGGAAAAAAAAAAAATCCAATAAAATTAAGAAAGAAAATCAAATACCTTTGAAGATGTAGCAGGATACATGAGCAAAGAGACAGATTGCTATTGTCTCGCTCGCTTTAGATCCAGAAACAAATTGCACAGCTATGTCAGCACAGTGTTTCACTGCAGCTAATAACCTGCGACGCTGCATTGCTTTCAGGCCCAAGAAAAATCTCGCTGCACAGCCCCATCTTGTGCCCTCTGAGCGCGCAAAAGGAATGTCGGTCTCTGTTGCTTTCCACTGCTCGGTGAGCAGAACACGAGCTGTCCTCCGCCATACGGATCCATCCTAGCACAGCAGAGACGTGTAGAGAAGGCCCAGATTATGCACGATAGCAATTAAAATATGCATCTCTAAGGAAACGGCCTCGCACAATGGAAAAATGGCACTTGCACCAAGTCTGTTCACTGCCCTGCGAGGGGGAGAAGACCATTGCAGCACTTTCTCTTGACAGATGCTCTGTGACAATTAACCAAGTTCTAAATTGGCCTAAAACTTTAATTACTGCATCCAGCTCTGGGGCCCCCAACATCAGAAGGACATGGACCTGTTGGAGCGGGGCCAGAGGAGGGCACGGAGATGCTGGGAGGGCTGGAGCCCCTCTGCTGGGAGGACAGGCTGGGAGAGGTGGGGGGGTTCAGCCTGGAGAGGAGAAGGCGAAAAAAGGGAGACCTCAGAGCCCCTTCCAGTGCCTAAAGGGGCTCCAGGAGAGCTGGGGGGGGACTCTGCATCAGGGAGGGGAGCGATGGGATGAGGGGGAATGGCCTTACACTGAAAGAGGGGAGATTTAGATGAGATATTGGGAAGGAATTCTTTCCTGTGCGGGCGGTGATCCCCTGGGGCAGGTTGCCCCGAGAAGCTGTGGCTGCCCCATCCCTGGAGGTGTTCAAGGCCAGGTTGGACGGGGCTTGGAGCAACCTGGGCTGGTGGGAGGTGGCCCTGCCCAGGGCAAGGGGTGGAACTGGATGATCTTTAAGGTCCCTTCCAACTCTGCCCATTTGATGATTCTACTCAAAGTATGCTCTCTCAGTCTTTGGCTGCAAGTAAACCAGAGCAGAAGAATTGAAGGCACTGGGGGATTGGGATCCTGGACCAGCAACAGACTCAATCTCAGAAGAGGTACATGAGTCAGATAAGCACAGGTAATGAAGGAGCCACAAACCACGTATCCATGACTTTGCAGAAAATTGGTCATAATTCTCCCATCCATAAAACAGATAAACCTAAAAGTGCCCTGAGTTCTGCAAGTAGAAAGTGTTAAGTATATTGTTATTATTATTATTCGTATCCATCAATCAGCCACCTTTCAGCAGCACTAAAAATTCAGTCAAAGCACCTCTCAGCAGAATTGCTCCAGAACAGGTCAGGCTGCATAATGAGCATTCTCAGTTTCAGGAGTGGTTGGCTGATACAGCGTGTACCAGCCCTAGCTCAGCATGCTGCTCTGCTAATGCTTCCTCATGTACCCAATTATACTCTTGTATTTGTTAATGTTACATGAGAAATCTTTACAATTATAGTAAATCACCCGCTATGAATCCTGGAGCTAAAATTTTTTAATGAACATTCATTATAGGAAAAAATATCTCCTCAGACAAAACCATGGGAAAAAAATACAGTTTTATGACACATGAAATTCTGGCTTTCACTATCTGTTTAGTGTAATTTGTTTAGTAGATTTAGCTCAAGATGCAGCTCTTGCATACATAAACAGTCAATGTTTTAGATGCCGTCAAATCAATTGGTAACCGGGAAACTAAACAGTGTCACTGACATTTTGGTTTCATTATACAAGCCAAAAACGTTTCGTCTGAGCTTGCAGAGTGTTTGGCACATCCTCCGGTGGGGAGCAGCTCTGGCACGGATGGACCCCGCAGCTGTACAGCACGGAGGAGCCAGCATCTCACACTCACCGCTTCCGACAGGAGGTGGAGGCAGCACTGGTCAGTGGGAAGGTCAACCTGGCCACCGGCAAATGTCACGACAAATTTAGCTGGCATTGCTTGTGACTGAAGTGAGCCATAGGGAAGGAATTTTTTGGGGGGCTTTGAATCACCCATAAACGCGAGACCTGTATTAAGCACTGGAACACATTTAGGTAAAAACACTCCCACACCATGTTCTATAAAATCAGCAGGTCACCAACCAAAAATGTATAGTGTGGGGATAACTGGGCATCGCTGTTGTTGAGAGGGTGAACCTCCCAAACAGGCTTCCTTCCAACTGTGTGAATAACTGGGACTGTGAATCAACTGACAAACAAGAAAACAAATAAAGAACATGAGCAGCACAAATAATTATGTGCGTGATGATTTGAAGCAGCTGTGAAGTCCGTTACGTGGCCTGAAGACTGCTTTGGGGAACCTTGACTTGGAAAAAGCATTCTATGTAGTTAAAAATCATAGAAGAATCATGAATTTGGCTAATGTCTCCTTCTTCATGTCTTGAGGGTCTGCAACCAAATACAATACATGAAATTGAGACAAGTCCAGTGACTTCAGTCATATAGAAAGCAGAAGCTGTAATATGGACATGAACTCTTGATTAAAGTAACCCAAGTTAAAGCCAGAAACATACTGTCCTTCCTACTTCCTCAGGTGTCTTAAACCAACTTAATAAAATGATTATGAGATTGACAAATTATTCAACAATTTGACACGAGTGAAGGCCACGCTCCCCACTGTGGCGCAGGGCAGTATAAAATGGGCTCATGCCACCTTCGGGCAAACTGGTGATGTACTCCCTCGGCACTACCAGCTGTGATTTCCAATACGGAATATTACAGTGAGTGAGCTTCATAAGGTTACAGAAGGAAAAAGCAGGGTCTTTAGAAGCTGTTCATTCCCTGGGAGACAGACTCCAAACCTTTACAAATAGTGGTAGTAAAGTCAGGGAACAGCTCAATTACTGTGTTTGCTGGTACTGAAAACAAATCTGTGTGCCAGAGGCACAAAGAACAGCAGCAGTGGCACGTAAATGAAGACATTAATTCCAACACATAATGAAATTCAGATGGAGTTACATATTATAACCATGAGAAAACTAAACGAGGAGTTCACTGCAAGCAGCGCAATAACGATGACAACCAAAAAGGACTTAACTTGAGCTAGCAGCTCTCAGACAGTAGCTGCACCAAAGGCAGCAGGGCTCAGCACGTGGCACCATCCAGAGGGAAAACAGTTCACAGCATCCCAGAGTGGTGGGGGTGGGAAGGTCCCTCTGGAGCTCCCCCATCCCACCCCCCGCCAGAGCAGGGGCACCTCCAGCAGTGGCACAGGACGGCGTCCAGGCGGGTTTGGGATGGCTCCAGAGGGGGAGACTCCCCCACCTCTCTGGGCAGCCTGTGCCACTGCTCTGCCGCCCTCACAGCAGAGAAGGCCCTCCTCAGGTGGAGATGGAACTGCCCATGGTCACGTTTGTGCCCGTTCCCTCTTGTTCCATCACCGGGCACCGCTGGAAACAGACTGTTCACTGAAAAAAAGAAGTTCCAGGGCACAAGGGCCACCTCAGTCCCCGTCATGCTGACAACTCCTTGGATGACCTTGAGGGGAACTGCCTCTTTATTCAGCAACAGTCACGTTGCATCAACTATTTCAAAGCCGGGCCACCGCCTCCTTCTCTCTTCATTTTTTTAATTCAGCCCAGAGTTGTAAATTTTTCCCATTTTCATCCTTAGCCTAAAAAGCATTTTAAGAAATACTGATGTTAATTTTCAGCTAATTTTCTCAGAAAACCACAGAAAGAGATGAGTAACACCAAACAGTCGTAGCTGGAAGAATAATAGTCAGACTCTGCTGCACCGATTAATAGATGAGTGAGGCAGCATCCCTGCAGATAAATATGGGCTTATCAGTTATCACTAATCCACATCACACATATCTCCAGGTATCAAAAAATGGAGAAACAAAGAAAAGGGTCAAAAGAAAAGCGCGTGTAATGAATGAATGACAGGGAATAGGAAGACAAAAGATAAGTCTCTGGGCCATAAAATGGAAAAAGTCTTGGTAAAAGAGCCTTTATCACATATCTGTTTCCCATACTGTGTGAAAACAATCGTATACAGCAGAGGAAGAGAGTGTGGGAGCAGGAGCTAAACCATGCTAGAAGTTTGGCACAGGCTCCAGCTGCATAAACCAGATTTAAGGACTAAGTTCTCTCATCTGATATGTTTTTAAATAAATAACCCCTAAAGAGGTTTGCTAGGAGGTCCACTAAGGTTGGTTAAACCACAACTGGTTTTGAACTCAGCATGTGGATCCAGCTTGGTTGGAAACAGAGCAGGCATTGATGTTTAGACGGCTTTATGCCCTAAATCCATAGAAATTGTTACTTATGCCACAGAAGCACTAAACAGCCGCAGGTGCCAACCATGTGCGGGTTGTACCCTACGTAAACTCTGCTCATAAGAACACGCGCAAAACCAGCTGCTTCGCTCAGAGCCGTAAGGGGAATTCACAGGGCTGACAGCTAATGGGCAAAATAATCCTTTTACCTGTAAAACTGTCTGACTTCCGGATCAGATGTGCTATACTGGGTAACACAGAATCTCATTACACCATTTCATTTCATTTTTCAAGAGAGATGCCAAGCGAAAGCTGACTTTGAAATCACATATTTTTGGCAAGTCTGTGTAATAACTGCTCCTCTCTAATCAACTGTCCTTTCCATCCAGTGCACTACTCTTTCACAGGCTCACTGTCTGTTACATGAAATGTTTGATGGCTGCACAAGAAAAACATGAATAGGAGAGGGGTTTCAGAGAGATTCCCAATAGACGCCATGTGCCCAAAGTTTACAGACTCTTCAGCCAAAGTTAAGAGCACACAATCTTAGGAACAAGTTGAACAAACGTTTCATTCCATGTGTCATCACAGCCATGTGTGGGAACGTGGGAGTGACTTGACACAGTCAGATTTGAGGGACTGCAGGGAGAAAGACACGGAGATGGGGCTGGTTCTTAATGAGGACTGCAGTCTTATGGTTCTTGTTAGATTTGTGCTGGAGATGCGTTATCTTTGTAATTACAATAAAGAAGCCGGGATCTCAAAGAGTGTGATGACAAAATGCTGCATCATTATTCTACTGTAGTTGAGCTCAGCAAAGGAATAAAACAAGACACCCTGTTTTTTCCGTGAATGGCAGGTCCTGTCAATTCACAGAGGGAGGAGAAAAAAAGCTGTCTCAAAATGATCATGCAAATCTCCTCGGTGGCTCGGGGAGAGGGCAGGAAATGACATTAAGGTCATTTTGTAAGACCTTGGATGTTTTTAATTCAAAATATGTATCACGTTTTAATCAAACCAGCTCCGTGCTATTTCTATCCAAGTAATTTGCATTCTGGCCGTGTCATGGGGGCAGTTATGAGTCAGCTAAGCTCTCTAATATAATAACTATCAGAAAATTGTCTTGCATTATTCATGTTAATTATGCTGAACCAAACACTGCGGACAGGAAAATGTATTTTCCATTGCAATATTTTTTGCCTCGTAGAGATTTTAAGAATTGATTGGAGCAAGTTTCTTTCTCAAGATTAAATCTTCAGACAAAAAGGATGTCAAATATGCACGCGCCTTGGCAAACAACAGGAGTTCTGCCTCTGGATTTTTGTTACCTTCAGCTGGTATATCTACAGCGTATAGATTTTGTTTCTCCATAAACAGATAAAATAAAAGCCAGTGCTCTGAATTAGCAGCACACTCAACACGCATGGATACCTGGATCATTCAAAGAAGGCATCTGTTAACAGGAATGGTAGTTTTCCTGGCTTGCCTCCGCTCCAGTCAGCCTAGTATTTTAACTTAAAATTTTAAAAGCAACTTGCTTTCTCATAAGTAACCTCATTAAGTATCTCATCCCACCCCATAACACAAATGCAAGACCTATAGCTGCTTCTGCTTTTGCAATTCTAACATACATAACTAGCACAAAACAAGGTTGTATTACCAGCACCTATAACACAACTTTACAGGGAAACTATCTGGAAAATACCCCCATAACACCACCTTTACTAAGCAGTCTCTATATCCACCCATCCTTCCTGCATGGAGACTGCCCTCTGCCAGCAGCCCATACCAAAACTTCAGAAGATGTTGGAAACCACCCCACCGCTCACTGGTGTATTGTCAGTAATTGTTAGAAACACCGTCAGTAGATGGCAGACAATTCCCTGGGTACCATCAACCCAAGTCATTAATTCCTCTGTTCAGGTTTGTTTTGCTTCTGGTTTGTAAATAAACTCTTTGCGTTTGTTTGTTTGTTTCATTTAACAGACAAATTAATTGAGCTCCCTTGGTTGCCTGCACTGCCAGAAATTCTCCTTCAAAATGCTAAAGAAAGCATTTGTAAGAGTAACCTGGGCTTAGTAGCAGAACTGTGGCCACTTCGTATGTAAGGTGACATTTGTATTCCTGTTGTCAGAGCCTTATGAAAGTAACTTTCTGGAATGGGAAGGGAATTAATGGGCCAGTGAATGTCGGGAGGAGAAGGAAAGAAAGAAAGATGGATTTAACCCCCCGCTTTGATTTTCACAACTGAGACAAACCTCAGCGAAGGCATTAGCTAGCAAACATTAAGGCATAGGGGCCGGGCTGGGGGAGCTGCTTTTAATTCCAGAAAGTTGAGGGGGTTACATACCTTTTTCACGCCAATCTATCAACAGCGAGTAAAATAATGAAAAGAAATTTATCAACATAAAGCCAGCCAGCTCACGTCCATTCGGCTCCACAGATTCTCAACGGCTCTCTCGAACCCCATTATCGCTGTATCCTTGAGGATGTCTAACATAAAAGGCTATTAACTCCCCTTGTAGGTGGAGACCTGAACATAACCGCTGGCAGATTTATGCTACTGCAAATACAGACACTTGATCAGGTTAGAGTCTGTGATCAGTAAAGCAGATTGATAGTCTGAGCACACTTAACCCTAAAGGGCAGAGTGATAATACTTAGTCTTTATTACAGTAATTCAAAAGGTATGTTTCACATAATTATAATTGGAGATTTTACATAATTATAATTCAAGTTTCTGGTAAGTTTATCAGATCTCTGCAGATCCAGCAAGATAACATGTAGGCAGTCTGCAGAATTTCTGCAGAATATGCGCTAATGGACAGTGACTATATGTATCTTCAAAGAAGTCAGAAAGTTTTTTTGAACAGGACACAGCAATAAGATACCTCTGCTGTTTGTAGCCTGATACAAAAGAGACTGTGTAACAAATTGAAGAGATCTGTGGTTTAGAGCTTGATTCAAGAAGCCTTTTAAGCATGTGTTTTCCCATGGCTTTCAACAAGGAAACTTGCAAAAAAAAAAAAAACAATAACCCAAGCTCAGCGTATAAACTTGTCTCTGAATCGAGTTTTACTGAATGTCTGTTATTCTCATTTTTCTGAGCAGGCTCTGCTAGGCTTTGGGGACAGCAGGCAATTCCAAGTGCAGCATACATCAGTATTTGTTTTTAAGAGATGCAAACTGTAGATAATAAAAGAACGAACTTGACATATAAGAATGAATACACATGATTAAACTGACACAGGTACGGAAAACACAGTTGGCTGCTGCTATCTGCGTTAGCTTCTGCAAAGACTCTTGTTTTACCTCTACGGGAAATAAT
Organism: Charadrius vociferus; assembly: GCF_000708025.1. NCBI lineage: Eukaryota > Metazoa > Chordata > Aves > Charadriiformes > Charadriidae > Charadrius > Charadrius vociferus. The sequence goes on along the minus strand of NW_009648234.1, from coordinate 1,381,343 downwards.
TGTACCCAAAGTGACATCAATTTTTTAAACAGTCAGTCTTGCTGGTATTTTCTCCATTGATCACTGCAATTACCTAGCCAGACATCATCAGGAGGAACATCAGTATTCACTATACTACATCCTAATTCTGTTTAGAAGAAAAATTTGAATGTTTGCTGAGGAAGTTGCAAAGGACAGGCCTTTAACGAAGCCAATCTCTCTCATAAGCACCTACCAGCCATTAAGTAGTTTGTCACTGCTTTTATGATTTCCTTACTTAGTGTCTTGACCCTTGCTCGAGAACGATACTAGTTTATACCCACTGTCTTCTCTGCGCACCCTGCGTACTTGTATGCCATGTAGGTTCACGTGTGCACAGACCTCACGAGCCTGGCTGTCAGCCAGCACAATTACCCCCAGCAACAATATACCAATTATCAGGTCAACTATACACATATTAATTCTTCTTAAGGACTTAAATAACCTTTTTACCAGCTAAATAAAACAAGAAAGTCCACCAATGCTAATTAAATATAATGCTGCTTTGTACAGCAAAGGCAAAAGATGAAGCAAGCCCATTAACGAGCCAGCAAACCCAAAGTTAGTGGTTTTATGTAACAGACCCTATCAATTATTTTACAGTAAGCATGTCAGGCAGCACACAGCCAGGTACACAGGCTGAACTTTACCATGCTGTTGTCAGTTTGACCTAAGCAGCAGCCCAGCAAGCAGGGCATTAAAGAAGGAATAAGGTCCCACACGCAGCTTTGCCAGTGGCAAAATCAGAGAGCTACTTCATCTTTGTGCTGCTGGTTCACGTATCACCACCGGTTTAATTGGCAAGAGTTGTTTCTTACAGTACAGCATCATCCAACATGTGCACAAAAACTTACGCTGGGGTTTCAAGCTCTAGTGAGAAATGCTGTTCTGAAAGGTCTCTGCACCAACAGAGGACTATGAGAAGCAGCTTTCACAAGTTGCTTTGTATTAAAGTCATCTGGAATTTCTGAGCCATTGAAACAATGCCAGGAGGAGGATAATGATCGTGC
>NW_009648234.1:1313488-1380276 GCF_000708025.1 Charadrius vociferus | reverse complement strand
CAATCACTAGGGCTCCTAAGGGTCCTTCAAGCAGGTATTTGGCTTTGTGTGCTGGAATAAGCAAAGCCGGTGCGAGGGATCCATCTAATATCTGTGACAAAGGTGAAGAAAAACTAGGGTTCAGATTTCGGTTTGCCTGCCATGGGATAACATCGTGCCACTGAGAAACTCCAGTTACAGCAAATAGATTTCTCTGGCGCTGCTTGGAGAGTGACAAGGTACTTGACACAAGTAAGAGGAAAAATTTTGTGTAACTTTCCTCACTAGACAAAATAAAACAACTCTAAGGATTGTCTATAGTGTTGCATCCCTTCACATCTGCCACAGGTTTCAAAGTCCTTAAGCCAGATCGTAGCTCCAAAAGCCAAATATATAAACTCTGATTGTACCAACTTGGATTTAGATTTCCAAAGTCTGATCTGAAGTCAATTCTTTATTAGGCCTTTAATTTCCTATGCTTTAGAACAAAATTTCAAGAGCTCTTACACGTGTGAAGGTATATCACAGGGATGCATACAGAGAAGCTCTTACAACTACTCTTGTTAGCATCCAAGTCAGTCATTCAGCACCTTCGAGTTTAAACCCATTAAATAAATCTGGAAGCTTCGCAAGCATTCAAATAGGTGATAAAAATGATTACCAAAACTGCTGAAGAACAGCATGAAAATCAGATTTCAGAGGAACTGAGCGTTTTCCTCCTACTGCACAGGCTGAACTTCCATCCTCACTGATAATTACGGGTAAGTGGGACAGTACTGAGGGTGTCACGCTGGGACTTGGAGACTCACATGCAGTCTCTCCCTCTCCACTGAAGAGGATCATCTGGGACCTTTGGCACAGCCACTGAAGCAGAAATGCTCCTCTACAAGAGCAAATAATTTACTCCAAGTCGACACTGCTGGCCTGCAAACACATGTAAGTGAGGTTTCCTTCTCTGTTTCAATTTTTTAACGGGAAAAAAAAGTATCTGAGTCAAAGATGTCGCTTGATTTTTCAGTGGGATCTAAGCCTCCTCAAGAAAGAGAAAAATTCTTGTCCAAATGATGATGAATATACTATAGGAAACTATAAATCAATCAGTACCCAAGGTACTGATGGTAACATAAACTGCAAAACCAAAACTTATAAATCAGTCTTAGTTCCCAAAGAGTAAGTTCACAGCATTTATCTCCACTCATTGTTCTCTCTATAAATCTCTTTTGCTAAAAGCAATGAGGTTTCCCAGAGGTATCATGTACAGTTACAAGCTCTATTCTTCAGCTGATTTTGAGCACAAAATTAGTCCAATTTAGGAAGCCATTTTTTTAAAAGTTTGCAGTTCAGTTCTTCAAATAAATAAACCAAAGCTTTAAACAAATTGGACTTGGACATCCAGCCCCAACATCCCATTTATATTTCTGAAAAATCTCAGACTTCCTTTCCCTCCTCTGTATTTCCTTCTGTTATTTACCAAATGGAGAGTCACACTTCACCTAAATTGTATTTTAAACATATCTCTTACAGATCATAAGCATGGTTATATATACGCCAACAAGAGATGAGGAAGCAGCGCAGATCTTAGAGTCAAAGGGATTTCATTCATATCATACTTAATATTTCCTCCATGCCACAAACTCCCATCTACGCATGGGCTGACCCTGGTAGCCAGCTTGCCCAGGTGTCTCTGCATCACTGTTCTTTGGGCAGTTTTAAGATGTACGCTTCAACCCAAAGCTCTTTGTGGTGTGGACTATTTATTTAGGTCAAACTCTGAGGCAAAAGCCATCCCACCTTCTAAAATCATTTATCCAGCCATGCCCAGATGTGACAAGCACGTGGATTCTACCAGAGTAAAAAGGCTAAATACTGGGGGAAAAAAGAACGGTTTACATTTCATCCTGTGCACCTCGTTACAGCCAACTTCTCACAGTGGTAGATGCCTTGGATGAATCACTATGCCAAGTTTGCTTTCCAATCACAGCAAACAAAATGTGTGATTTTCATTTTGGGCTATAACTACGTAAACACATGATCACTGTTGACAGTGACCGTGAGCTGAAACACACACTCCTTTTCCTTCCTGTCTCGCACTGGTGGACCACTATTTTGATGACACTACAGCGAGTTCTGCAGTGCACCTCTGTCCAGATGAAAACAAAAATTTTTTTTAAAAAAAGGTAGTTATTTTTAAAGTACTACCATTTTGGAAACCCCAACAGCATTTTCAGAAAGCAAGCTTCATTGCAGGACACAAAGATGAGATATGACAATTACTGCAGAACCATCCATCGCACTGAACGCTCAACAACCTAAAAATGTCAGCCCTTGTCATGTTCCTGACACCGCTGGTGATTTTAATTGCCTTTCGTCCTTCTCAAGTGAACGATAGAAAGGACAGGTGGAATATTAGATTTTAAACCTCTGGAAGTTTAGTCCAACAAACATAAAACAGATGTAAAATCCTTACCATGTCCTTTGCAGCACAGCGAGGGTGTTGAAGAGCAACATCACAAACACAAGGCCAAGAGGAAAACTTTTAATGGGACATTTTTGTCCAAGACCTATTGAAATGACAACACAGTCAGGAATGTTTTGCTTCCCAAACCTTAACAACTGGCACTGTTGTAAAACATGAGCTAAGGAAACTGCTCTAAAAAAACCCCTCAAACCCTAAAAACCTGATTTCTGTAGCTTAACACATCTATCACAAAATGCTATAGACAGGGAACTACAAAGATAAAACAGTAGATATTGCTGTGGGAGAAGAACATTCGCCACTAAGACCCAAATGGAAGCAGACACCTGGAGGTGGAACTAAAGTGCAAACTCCATTAAATATCTCATTAGGTGATTAAGGATAACATGGATTGCCATTAAATTGAACATCACTCCACAGCAATTGGAAGGCAACAGGTCCTTACCTTAAAGCTCTGGAAAATCTCTTTTGGCCAAGGGGAAAAGTGATGCTTTGCTCACCCTAACTCCGCAGAGAAAAAGAAAGAGCCCTTTCCTACAGCCTCTTCTCACATCGACTTCTGTTTACTCCTTTCATGTGTCACAGGTAATTAAAGTATTTTGAGTAACAACAAAATGGGGTGTGCTAGACCCTTGCTAAGGCTCCTCCTCAGAAGATTTGGGGCATTTTCCTCTAATTTTTATTATGTAATCTCCTTTAGAGTTAAGGAAAATGTTATAACTTTTGCTTCTTTTAATTATTAAACTAAAGAGAGAACAGAAGGAAGATTCTTAAAACTATTGAAATTAACAGTTTTCATAGCCACAGTTTTTTATTTTTCCACCATCTACACCTTCAATATTTTCCAGCAAGATTCCAAATGTATTCAAACCGCTAAAGAGAGAATTCAAACATTTCCTAATAAAGAGGGCGCTTTCTGTTCTGAGGTGACATCTTCTTTCACCTTCACAAAACCCAAGATTGACTTTAGATTTGCCAATAGCACTTTGTAAATCCTTTGTATTGGGGGATTGCCTTGAGCATCTGCACTCTTACTGTGTTGCAGTGTAGGATTTGCATCTGCCCTTGTAGCACTAAATCTTTCCAGTTTTTGCTTGGCCAGAACATGTTTCCACTTGAGTTCAGTGGTTCCCTCAGCACCGTTGGTTCAGTCAGCCTGGCCTCTTACCCTAAACCATGCCATGAATGCAAGCTCCAAGAGCAAACGGACATGACCGGCATGTTGCTCACAGAAGAGCTGTGGGCAACAAAATCCAAAAGCGCTGCAGCTAAACCCAATAAAACCCACTTCCCCTCTCAAGATTTGCAGCCTGATCAAGTTAACGGAGAGGGTCCAACTGACTTCAGTGAGCTTCGTGTCCAGCCCTGGGGCCTTCGCAGGTGTTTTGGAAGACGCTCTCACTGCCCAGGTCTCTCCTGAATTACACAGGGCCCTGGGATGATTTATCCCCATAGCCCAGCAGGCCAAAGGTGCTGGTTCTTGGAATCAATTCCCTTCAACCATCCCTCTCACTTCAGGGAAAAAAAAAAAAAAAAGGTAGTAGCTGAGTTTTTAGTAGCACATTATTAAAGCACTAAATACCAGAGAATTAAGAGCAAATGATATGCAAGGCAGCTGTTAACTCCAACAGCAGATTTTTGAACAGGCCTCGGGAGCTCTTTTTGTCAGAGTTTTCAGCCCCGTTTGCCACAAATTTCACATAGTGCTCTTGAAAGGGAAGAACTTCAGATGTTTTAGCATCACTTGGAAGGTTCAAAGGGATTCTGTGGGCACATATCTTGAATGTGAAGAGCCGGAATAATCCCCACAAACATATCCCATGCCACAGAGGCTTTTATTCCAAGTTGTTACCCTCAACTCTGTCTAAACAGATGCATGTACAATTAAAAAGCCAAAAAATAAATACACCAACTGTTTTTTTTTGGGGGGGAGGGGACATGACAGGACACACGGACGGGACGGGGACACACCATTCTACTGTACACAATTCCATTGACAAGGAATAACATCAAAAGAGGATTGTGAACAGATAAACAACTTCAGGGAATGCAGAGACGTAAGTTTGAAACACAAGTTTGGCTTTTTGGGGTTCCCCCCCCACCAGATAGTGTCTTCATAAAAGTTGAAAGTTTGAGGAATCTTTAGCCGTTAAATTCCTTTGCAAAGGAATTTTCTACTTCTCAGGTTATTTTGTCATATTGACAAATCTAGAGGTAACTCATTGCAATTCCTTTCAAACAGAGCAGAAAAAGCTGTGAATCTGTGGCATCAAGAAAATATTTGCAACAGAAGAGTGAATTAAACCCGAAAACATTGTTTGGAGACAACTATATAGCATCTACACAAGTCTTTAAATCTCAGGAACTTTACCAAGCTGTTTTTAGCTGAGCAAGTCTGAAAGCATTCCTGACATGCTTCAGGGTGGGGCTTTACACAAACTTTCAAATATGCAGCTTGTTTTTCTTTTAATTTGAAATACAAACATTATTTTTCCTTTTATAACTTCCTATAACTTCTTACTGAAAAAGCTATAGAGTACGCTCAGCACATGAAGATTTCTCTGTCCGCTCAATCAAACCTTGGATGGTTGTTAACAAATTAGTTTTCATAGTACTTGTATCTATAAAATAAGGATACGCTCATCTATTTTATAACCAGAGCAGAAAGTACTTGCATTTCCCAGCAGAACTAATAAAACAAATCCTGCTTCTGATGAGTACCGGTGCTGAGCCAAGTGATTAACCATTGCTTTAAAAGAATGCCTTTATCCCTGGGACCTTGGGCTATGCCAAGACCCAGAGAATATGACAAATCTCAGTTTTTTTTAAGAGAATCGGACTTCAACGGGCTTTGAATCAAGGCTCACCGGCAGCACACCTGAGTCAGATTGAAGGCAGAGCTGTACCACAAGTTATTACAGCAGTGCTTATGCAACCTACACACTGGCAGAAGGGGACTTCTGTCCTCCAGAGAATACAGTGGGATGCCTGCCACTCGCTGTGCAGTGGGTCACATATAGTCTCGGGACACATGTCTCATTTCCTTCATGTTTATTGCTAAAAACTGTAGCAACAACTTGATTTCTTTTCCCTCGTTCTCTCCTACACACATGCTGAGAACTTTGCCAAAGTTACTCATGCAATATATTTGTGGAGGTTAATTCAGGACAAAAATCCCAGGAAGCAAATAGCACAGAAACTACCAACATATTCTCTTTTTTATGGTTTCTGACAATCAGTAGTAAAATGTGTTGCTGCTACCAAGGGAGCCAGTTCTAGCATTACTCATTTTACATTAGGGTCCAGAAGAATAAATCCTTCCAGAGCTCTTGCTGGCATTAAGCTAAAACATAAGTCTAGATTTGTAAAGGAAATGTATTAAACAGATGAGACAGCAGTGGAATACAGATTTAAAGGAGAAGAAAGACATTGTATCTTCCTTCCCTGTGTACTATTAAAGAACAAACAGAAGGCAACCACATGGAAACAGCTGAGCTGCAAATAACTTCATCAACTAATATATAGATGTACAATCCTAGCTACAAGAAATAAGTCACTATGTTCTACTTAGATTCTGGAAATTTCAGTTTGGAATACTGAATAAAAAAAATAAAAATCGGAGTTCTCAAAAGGATTTACCTTTAGTTTCAGTACTTGTTTGTTAAAAGGTGCTTGCTATTTTCCAGTGGAGGTATAATCATTGACGGTTCCCTCTATTCTACACAGAGCATCTTGGGGCTCATCTTGTTTGTTATGATAAAACGTGAGCTAGGAGAGAAAGAAGATGTGTACTCGATGATAGCTGGGTACAAGACGTATTCCACCCAGCATTGGTACGGGGTTTGCAGCAGCTGTTGGAGTGAGTACATAGGTACCAGCACAGCCACAGCGTTTCCGAAACAAGGACTTCAGTCAATGCAACCACAGGCTTTTATGTTCTCTCTTCAACTTCCTCGTGTCTTAGTTCTCCACTCATTGCATTCATTCTGGTATCAACCCATATCAGATCAGGATACACACTTTTTCCATGAAGACAAAGCTCAAATGCCTCTTACACTATGTTTGCATACAAACAGAGTACAACCACTGAGACAGTTTCACTCCCAGTCCACAACCAAGAGAGCACAGCAGAGCAGAATGTAACCCAGCCAGGGACAAAGAAAGGTTCTCCTTGTCTTTACAAAAAAAAAATAATATAAAATTCAGCACATCTTTTGGGCCTGATTAAAGCTCAGCTCAGATGCTGCATCATTTCCTTGCCTGTCACACAAAGCTGCTCAACACAGCTGTTCGAGCAGGAGAACAAAATCGTATTGTCTGTGCTCACCAGACAAAGGGAGCGAAAAACCACACTGGCTGTCAAGGTAGAAGAAAGATCTAGGCTGTGATGTGCCAAAGGCTGGAGCAATCATAGGAAGCATCAAGCATGGAGGAACAATTACAGTGTGACATAACGTGTTGATATTGCACCCCATAAAGCAAGCTGGTGAAGAGGTGGGAACTGAATGCTGGGGGGAAGGTGCCAGCTTGGTTTGTATCATCATGCTTCAAAAGATCACCTGGATGTATAGAGATAGAGAAGTATCCCATACCTGTGCACATACAGCAAGGAAGGAACGATCAGAAGATTTGCAAGTCACACAGACATCCTGGTGCAGGCCTTTTTGCGACAATATCACTTAAGCTTGTCAAGTAAGGCTGCCCAAGGCTGAAAGTTGATCTGCAAACCTTCAATGCATCAAATTAATTGTTTTTTGTGAGGCCTTTATCCAACCCTCCTTAAATATTTGATTATTTTCTGCTGTTAACAGAGACAACATTATCTGCAAAGAAAGATACGGCTCCTCTTGGATGACTGCCCATCAAGCCCTTCCAAAAGCTTTATAAAACAGTCGGACAAGCCAAGCGAGCATATGGGAAGCAGTAGCTGAAACGCAGTTCCAGGGAGCTCAGGACCAATGAGCCAACCACAACTAGAAGTACGCAAACCAAGAACGTCTTATTTTAAAGGGTGTTTTCTCACTGGCAGTAAGAAAGGTCATCCCTTTTCTGGCTACAGTAGCAGAAAGACTGCTCTAATAAGTTGACATAAGCCATCAGCTGCTGATCCGTCCCTTCTCCATCCATTCCCACCCCCAAGCAACCCAAAGCCATCCACCACTCCACCAACACTGAGAAGTGGCAGAGCAACCTGTCTAGCCCACAGCATTCGCAGGCAGCACTTGTCTGCTCTGAACATTCAAGGACAACGAATGCCACCACCACCCACACATGGTTTGTGCATCAATTTCCCTGACCTCGTTCCAAGAGTAATTAAACATTCACCCCAGCTCCTGCAGAAAATGTGCTTTTCACATGCTTTCTACTATGAAATTCTTATGCGTTCATTCACTTTTAGAGACAATCCAAGACTTGTTTAGAGCAGCAAACGTCAGTGTGGGTGAGAAATCCATTGTCATTTCTACCACCTGCTCTTGCAGGCCCCATCCGGTGTGGATCCTGAGCACAGCAAGTGCTGCTCAAGGTCTTAATGTCACCTTTGGCAAAACTTACACTGTGACGGACAAGACGGTAAGGTGGATAGTGCTAACTTCACCTATGCACCATGTAGGAAGGCACAACACTCCCCTACAGCATGTTTTTAAAAATATAAAACCTCTTCAACATTTAATTAGCTTTCAGGTCTTGTTCAATGTGAAACAAATTGCCTGTAGAACAGAATTTTATGCTCTGTACCTGAGCAGGAGGCTATATTCATCAGTGTGCTGCTCTAACAGTTGCTTTCAACAGCTGTATTCTCTTTATGTTCCTCTATTTTATCAAAGAGCTGAATTTCAAAAAAAATCCCTATATTTGGGACAGTATTATAAGAACCAATACAGATCTATTAATACAGAAAGGAGAAATGTTCTACCGGATTTAATCAAAATTACACGAGTTGAACAGGGGATACTTTGAACGCTGTGGAGAATATAGGCAAACCAAAAAAGACTAATAAAACCTAAGCAGTACCACTTAAGTGTTTAAAAAAAATACAAAGATTCTGCTCAAGAGGAAAATTACAAACCCAAGATAAAGATTCTGCTCAAGAGGGAAATTATAAGCACAAGCACTACAGTTACTGTTAGCAGAAACACTCATATTTTAGTCAAAACTTAGTTTATTTCCAGCTACTGAACTGTGTCGTACATAATTACAGGGCAGAGATTCAAATACACTGTATTTGCTTCACTTAATACTATATAACATTAATGCGGCCCAACACACAAAGCGGTGCTATTGGGAGAAAACAGATTAGGAGTCCCCTGCTACGGTATTATTCCAAACGACAGCGGTGTTTTACCATGACTCCGCATGAATAGCAGCCATGGGTGATCATAAAGAAGATTTGCAGGTACGAATGGGTAACCATTAAGTCTGCATACAGCGTAACTCCAGAAGGACAGGACTACAGATCGAAGGGATCAAAAATGGAGCTGTAGATAGAATTCTTTTCCACTAGGAATAACCATTTGCAGCCCAATGGAAAATTTTATTCATACCAGAATAAAATAGTTTATTTCCATTTGAGTGGGAGAAGGTTGCATTTGCTATTTAAGCAAAGCTTTAAGCTCAGTCATTTTAATTGAAATACTTCTTATAAAAACTGTTAGCGCTAGCAAAATTGAAGCTATGCTCTCCCGCGCGGTGCCCTGGCTGGTCGGAGCTCACACAAGGCAAAGCAGTCTGGTTGCCCACACCCTGCTGATGGGCAACCAGGCACAGCAAGACCGAAAGACCTGTTACAAGAGCACACGAGGGCAGAGCAGTGCTTTGCACCCCAAAATCCCAGTGCTGCTGCTCTTCCCTGCCCTCACTAAAAGCTTCAGGGTGCTGAGGCTATTGTTATTGCCCAGCATCTAACTCCACGAGCCTGGAGACTGCCACGAAGCAGAGAAATCATCTCAGCAGGAAGAGATAACCAGCCTCAATTTATGTCTAAGCCTGCTGAAAGAAGAGTCATTGACGCAACTCTAAATATGGGCCACATTACCAAATTCACTCGTTATTTAAATAAATACTTCTGCATTATTCAGATGCCAGCATTCATATTTCAATTGCTTTTTTAATCAAGTCTTCTTCCAAGTCTTGACACAACAGATTATTCTTTGATAAGACAAATTAAGGTCGGTACAGACTTCTGAAGCATCACAGTAAATGACTCAGTTTACTTTTTGAGCCCCGTTGTAAGTTGTTATATTTTAGAATTGATACAGTCATGCTGCTAGAGAACTCAGAAATATTCTCCTTAATAGCACAGCAGCATTTCTTTGAACTTGCTTGGTTACGGGTATTTATGCCTTTGACTCACTGACTGTTCTTCCCTTATAGTCCTTTAAAATAAATTAAATTGCTGCTCTGGATAAAGAGGGCACAGCTGTGGGCTGCAGCCCTTAGATACCTTGGAACATATTTTGACTTCAACTTCATTTATTTCTGATTGAAGTTGCTGACATCCTATTTGTGACAGACACCTGTGTATAGTGTGTCCCTGTTCTAAAATCTCCAGCAGACCTTGAAAACATCTCGTACTGAACACCAGCACTAACAGCCTCAGAAAGCCGTTTGTGCCCTCTGCAACTCAGTTGTAGAGGAAATTTCATGTGCAGCATTAGCAAAACCACCAAGGGGGAGACTCCAGCCATTCCCTTAAGCTGGCATTTTCAGATTTTATCTGCAGCTATTGTTGTTTGCATTATAACGTCTACAGTTTAAGTATCTGCACAAAGCTTTACAACAGTAAGAGTAAACAGCGTGCAGGTGCTTTATCTCCTGCTCTCTCCCCAGCTATCTGACAGTAGTGCCAAGGATAAAAGGATTAATGCACAACTACCTCTGACATAAAGAGATGGGGAAAAGACTCGGTTCTCTACTGCAGTGAGCAACACCCAGTTTGAGGCCTGCTGAAGACACCAGGAGTCTTCCTCCTGAGCTCAGATGAGTTTCTCCTTAGTACTTGGACAATGTTATTAAAAACACAGCTATTAAACGGGATACGGTATTAAAAGTCTCCATCCTCAGATCAATGCACGCGTGCCTACCTCAAGGCATGTGCAAGACAGGCAGATGTAACCACCCTGGGCTTGCTGAGCAGGGTAAAGCCAAACGCGAGGTTTATTGCTGTGCTGAATACAAGCTGCAGTGCAAAAATTGTCGGCACAAGCAGATCTTTATCTGTGCGGCACCGCGATATCTGGCGGAGCATTGTACAGCCTGCTAATAGATGCTAGTAACAGGAAGAGGTTAGCAGGTTTTTTTTTCCTTGACTTGCTCTACTACGAATTAATACGATTTAATGAAGCCAGTGATGTGGTGTAGCAGATGGTTCAATGGGTTGTATTTAAAGTTCAGCTCTCTGTAGCCCTTGGTTCAGCTTTGTCCATGAGAACACAGCACACAAAGCAGACTAAGCAGGCAGTGCGGTTCCCGCGGTGCTGTGCCTTCCTAATTCACCTTTGTAAAATATATTAAAAAAAAAAAAAGTAGTATTGAATGCATCCCCAGCCTTGACAAAATGTAGTGAACGAGGTGATAAATGTTAATGGAAGTAGCTGTGCTACTGACAATGGTTTCATTATTAGCATCAAACAATACATTAACATTTGTTTTATTAATGGAAAAATATAGTTTAATAACCTAATCCATTGCTAGCAGAGCAATGCAGAGCTCAATCAAAATTGTGTTCTTTTGGATTTTTTTTTTTTAAATCAGCAAAGCAGACCATCCTATACTCAGGCTAAACAATTGTATCTGTAATCACCAAAATTTACTATATCCCCTTCATTACTTGCTTTCCCTCCAAAGTAATAGCTCTACAATGTTTAATTATGCAGTACATTACAGATCCATCAACTTTGCAGCAGAAAACAAGTATATATGAAGAAATCTTTCCATTGTGAGCAAGAATATTTTTTATTGCATACAACCTAAATAATGTAACATGTTATTTGGGTTAGTTACCCAGCAAGACTTAGATTTCAAGACTCATTTCTTTTAGAAAGGCTCTGTCTTTTAAAACTGGTCTTGCATTAAAGATACACAAATATATATTCTGCTTTGACAGCCACATTTACATCTACTTCCATACCCACAGCATGAACTGACACTCATATCCAGCAATCTTAATAGCATCCAGGTGGCTATCAGTAAATTATCTAATGGCATGGTTTTTTTTTTCCAGAGAAAAAGATACTCCATTAATTGGAAGTACTTCACTGGTGGTATTTAATTCCCCTCTTTGCCACAGCATTTGTGTCACCTTGGGCAAACCACTTCACCTCTAAGCACAGAGTTCACTTGTAAAACAAAAATTATTTGACTTCCTTAATGGGAGATTATCAAAACAACACTCGAAATACTGCATTCAACTACTCTTGGATTGAGGGCGATGCTCGCAGAGCCAGTCAACTCTATCCTACCACAGATTAAGTTTCACATAAGCAGTTTTTTCATCTGTCCCTATGTGGGATGTCTCAGACTCAAGACAGAGCCCAAGCTCTCTTTGCTTTAACACCAGTCCAACCACCTCGCGTTGAAAACCAACCCAAGATGGGCTTCAGGTAGGACACAGAGAGAAAAAAAATCGAATTCTAGTAGATGTAAAGCAACATTAAAGGTCTGCCTTTGAGACCTGGGGATGCTCAGAAGTTTCAAAGGACAGATTAGACCTACATCCTCAAAACCACCTTTCAAGAGCTGTTCAAGCTCTATTTTTTCAATCAAAAGTTGATAGAAAATGTTTATTTCTGATGTAGCCCAGGAAAGTAAGAGAAGGGCAGAGCACTAAAACCATCCAGTGTGGAAAAGAAGGTTGAAAAAATACTTCTCTGCAGGCTTTATAATCATTTCTGGTCTCTACACAACCCGTTCCAAGAACTGGTCCAGGCTATGACCTAACCCTCTAGGTTGCTCTGTTTTACACTCTGCTTCCCATTTCCTTACATGATCCCCAGAAATAAGTACTGCAAAGCATGCTATGACATTGCCTCTAAAACCTCTTATGCTGGGAGCTGTGCCAGTGTACAGCTGTCATACAGCTTTCAACATGGCCATTTCTGCCCATATTGAACCTGCTTTATTTTGCAAGAGCCCATGAAAAGGGATTTAGGATGACGGTAAATTTAGCCCCAATAGAGAAAAAGTTTCAGAAGTCTGAAAACAGATGATTTTCAATGCCCCAAGCTGATGTTTCAAGCAAAAAAAAAAGAGAAAAAAAAAGTCTTCAAAATAAAGCTTGCCTGTTATTTTGACAGCAGCCCTGCTGCTGTTGCAGAACCTCAATTTTATGAAGCAAGTATTAAAGGCATTTGCACATATACTCCAAAGGCTAAAGAAATGCACATCTCCCTTTTGGCCTCACCAGGGACAGCAAAAATAAAACCTGCAAAGGTTTTGGGAAGGGAGGTTTAATTGCAGCTGCAGTTTTCCGTTTCCATTCCAGCTGTGTGTCTATGCTCTACTACAATGAGGCTTAGGAAAGAAGAGGAACAGGATAATAGGGACTCCCAGACTCTATTTCCAACTCTGTCACTAGCCACATCATCTCTTGTCACCCAGTGGGCTCAAGCAGTGACTTGTCATGAGATAACCGGAGGGCTAAGGCAAGTTTCACAGCTAAAAAAGAGAAAAATTATTCTCACACATTTCTTCCATGTGAATGCCTTAAGACCAAGAAAGCGTTTGTGCAGCAATATCCAGGTGGAGCACTGCAAAGTCTCACCCCTTGCTTGATCAAATTATAACTTTCCACCTATGCCAAAGTCCTCCAGTTGAAAATTTCCTTTAGATCAGTAGCAAGTAATGCACCCTCTCCTCTCCAAAACTGAACTTTTCCTGGTGCAGGGAAATCCACTACAGCCTGTCCCTCAGCAAAAACCATAAAGCTCTCACAGTCACAAGTTCATTGCCTGAATTGAGCGGTCTCTCAGCTTTCCTCGGAAGCCAGGAAAAACTAAAGAAATACACAAAATGAGATTGCTAGTTGGCTTAATTTCTTTGCCCCTCCATGATGTTTAGCTTACCGCTGAAACTCTACCCAGATCTACTTCTCTAAAATGCACTTGAGTTTTGACGTCTTGCTACACATACTCCCTCCTTGGAAGCCAATTTTAGTTATAAAGGAGCTGTCTTAACACAAGGCCCAATGACACGGCTCAGCCAAGTCCAGAGCGATGATCAAAACTTGTGTGGAAGGAAGGTGGGTGGCATCAGTCTTTCTGCTGCTCTCTTTCGTATATTGCTCCTGCCTGGCTAATGGCAAAGCCGGTGCGTGGCTCAAACAGCACACTCCTTCGCCTTCCCACCCCATGCCTCTGAAATCGGTGATCAACCACCTTCCTCAAAGTTGCATATACCAAGCAGAAATTTGATTGCTACCCTAATGATAGTAAAAAAAATAAAAATTATGTTATTTACTCTATAAATCTGACAGGTCTATTTTGCACAGCCCGAGGGAATGGTTTGAGACGTTGGTACCATGTGTGGGGAGTTTCAGGACCCAGTGAGGTTCCCAGCTCTCACAACCACGTCCTGAGTTTCCTCTTTTTTTTTTTCCTGGATGCAAAGAATCAATGCTTACTACCCATTTATAAAGGTTTCAAGTCCTTAATGTCTGCAAATAAAACGATAAAGAGAGGTAAAGACTGGAGCTCCTGCACAAACACAAGGGAAAGGCAGTTCTGGATCCACACAAACATCTCAATCCCACTTGCACTCAAGATGGACAAAAGAAGGAAGGTAAAAATCACATGCCAGAAGTGACCCTTAGATCAGTTGCAAAGTCAAGAGCGTAAAAGCTGAAGCTAGTTCAGCACCATCCTGAAATAAATGGCTATTTTGTATTAAAAAGTCCGTCTTGCCCCAAAGCTGCCACTGTAGAGCGAGTCTTTCCTCGCCACCCACAGCTCTGGTTGCTGCCCATGTCCCATAGCGCTGTCTTTTCTCTCAGAGCTTGTTCCAACCTGCTTGCAAAAGATGAAGTTGCAGGCTTAAAAGGGTTTCTGGATTTCTTTGGTGCTTCCCTCCAAAAAAACCATTCCCTCACCCTCGTGCTATTATTTGACACTTAAGCATTTCTGCAATAAACAAGTGAGCAACAAACAGGGACTCCTGCTGCTAGAAGATTTAAAATACAAGAAATGATGCAGCCGGAGCAGATAATTCCTCACCAGGTACATTAGGCATTTCAAATTAAATTGTTTGGGTGTGTTTTCTCATGTTTACATCCTCAAGCAATTTGAGATCGGCCCAGGACTGACAGCAGGAAAATGTCCTTTGTGTCATACAAATCATTAAACCTTAAGCAGTTTCATTAAGTGTTTCCACACTCGTAGAGCAAATGAGAAAACAGCTGGTTGCTCAGTTTTATTGAAATCTTTGCTTGCACCCACAGATCCTAACACTCGCGTTAATATGGGCAGAAGCTGGTACGACAGCAGATCTTTACAATAGGATTGATAAGGATAGTTAAGATCCTTAACTGTGACAGTCAAGGGATATTGTGTTTCAGAATAAAGTATGCTATTTCCCGGTTTTATCTGATAACCGACAGGTCTTTTTCCTGGATAGGACACTAGGTGAAAGTCTAGTGAATAACAATCCAAAAAGGAGAAGATCTCTTGTGTATTTTAAAAGCCAATTTTCTTTTACATCTATAAGCACCAACATTAAAAAAAAAAACAAAACAAAACAAACCACCCAGTAAAACACTGAAATCACAGGGCCCAACAATCTGTTTCCCCGTCCATAGCAATTAGCTCTTTCCACCGAGCGCGGCTCTCTCCTGGTGCCATTCCTGTACGCTGGAGGTTGGGAGGCTGAGGAGCCTTGTGGTGGACGACACTCCTTGAAAGGTCCAGTTCAGACAGTCATTGGAAAGCGAGTTACACATCTGAGTGCTCCTGCCCAGCGTGTCCTGCGCACACTCCGCACCTCACCCCATCTTCACACACGTCACTGCCCTTTCGGAGGTGCTGACAAACCAATACCTTAAGAGTCAGATTCTGTTTTCTCTCCTTCTCTATCACAAAGCCGAGTGAGTGGGCAGCCTTCAATAGCATCGATTGTCTCTGCAGGCTTTGCCCTCTTGTTTTCCTGGGGGTTTCCACATTCCGGGGCTCAGCCAGTGCTTTTCCACTTCTTGTTTAGTCCCTTAGCCCCATCTAGTGCCAAAGAAAAATAAAAAGTCTTGTTCTTTCACCAGCCTAAAACTAGTCGTCAAAGGCCAAACCAGAGCGCGACTCCTTTGCTTCACAGTGAATTCTGTGACTCCTGCGTCTCTGCAGAAGGGTTTCTGTTAAACCAATGCCCCAGCCAAAAACCTTTTGCAGCCTTGTGTTAGGCAAAACACGATTATCAGGTGTTCTGAAGGCAGGAAGATTTAGAAAGCCAGTCTTTGAATAATACCAACATTGTGGAAGGATAGACTGTAATAAGAAGAAAATATTTCCTCGAACAAAAGCCTCATTCTTACAGCTTGCCTTCTTTCTCTGTGCTCTGTTTTCAGTGGGGTAAGCAGAGGGTACTACCTTGTGCTTTTAAAGCTATTACACTAAGATACAATCAAAATTCACTATTCCCTTTTGACAGTGATTTAAACATTTCAAAACATTATTTTTTTTTAAAAAAAAAAAAACACAAAACCTTCCCTGGAGATTCTCCCTGAAACAAATGATTTTTATAGAGGTGTTTGAAAATGTACCTCACTAACAGTGAATAGCTTTTCTCAGAGTTTCCCGAGCTATTTTTTAGTGGCAAACCAGTTTAGTAAACACTGTCTGGCAATCCTACATAAACATGTTCCTAACTCTGCCTTCTCCAAAACTTACAACATATAAAATGTTCTTGAACCCTTAAACAGAAATTACTTGGAAGTATTGCATTTTTCAGTTCTCTAGTGATAATTAGGGTGGAGGAAAACCTATGCTCTCCCCCTCCCCGCCACCCCCAGTAAAAGTCTCTTTGGGTAGAAATATTATTTTCTCAATGTAAAATTTGAAAAACAATACTTTTTAGAAGTCAGAGCTCCTGTTCTCTTTCCCATCACTTTTCCATAAATGCAAATAAAGACATGTAAAGAGGATGGATACATTGCATTTAAATTATGTTAAACCAGGATCAAAATCTAAATTTCTTTTCTAACATTTGCTAAAACATTACTGAACAATGACTAGCGCAAGAACAGAAAGGCTTGCTTTCAACCTTACAACAGCCCTGATTTTTATTTTCCTGCCATGAACGCTAGATTAGATCATCTATTATCAACCTCTGTGGCTACACAGATTTGTCAAGTCCTCCATAGCAAATATCCGCTGCAGCAAAGCAGGCAAGAGAACTCAGGAAAAAGTCTTCTGTGATTTACATTCCCAACGCATGAATTTGGGCTTTTCACTGGGGAGGGTCAGGGGGGTCCTTACCTGGCATTGGCACTCTAAATAAACTGTACTTTGAGCCTTGCAGACTCTTGGGCTACGCGTTACTCTGTTATTATATCAGACTTTGCAGATCCACACTGACTTGCAATTACTCACTGTGGAAACAAATGTACTGGATAATTCCAGCATAACTTAAACGTTAATTAAACAAAATGGATTTTTATCATGATTCTTAAATATTTACCCAGTGCAAGAAGCATCCCCTAAGAACTGACACTTTATCACGTGCTCACTTAAGAACGTGATAGTGACACAATATCACGCGTTACCTTATTTAAAGCAAGAGAAAGGGCCTTGCTGCCCAGGGAGTAAGAACATGCAAAACAACTTGAATTTTATTGAACAAATTAGTTCATTTTCTAACTGAACAAATGAATGAATCCTTTCAAACTGACCAAGGGCAAATAAACATGAGAAGGAAGGACAGAGATTTTGTAGCATGCTGCCCACAACTATCACTAATATGATCCTGAACTCCAAAAGAAAGGTTCAGAGAAGATGATCAAGGGCAACACTACTGGAAAGTTAGATTAGATCAAAAGTAAATTGCATGAAGAGTACTTTCTCATGATTAAACCCCTACCTTTCTGCTGGAGTCACAGTATAGCCTTTGAATCTTACCAGGCCAAGCTGCTAAAAGATCAGGCTTCCTCTCCACACCCTCCATTTAAAAGCTCTCACCACTACCCTTCCACCTGCAGAAACACCGAGGTGATTGCTCCTAATCTTCGCCAGGCAGACTCATTAGCTCTTTATGCTAATTTGGGTGATGGTGCCCCAAATGAGTTTGGGGATGACAAGATTCTTTGTGCAGAGCATCATGCAGAACATTTTCCAGTAGTTTAGATGATCAGTTGACATTCATAACTCTGCTTACAGAAAACAAGACATGAGATTCACTTGGAGAACTGCTCTGTAGATAAACCATGGCTACTGTGCAAGCTGAAGCTTCGTTTTTTGGTACTTTCCAGCTTATATTTGCCACATGTTTAGGGGTGTAGCCACAATATGTCTGACCAAGCCTTATGCCCAGGTCCATGGCCCACAAAAGCCGGCACTGCCACACCGTTCACTCCAAAACAGGACTTGAGGTTTGCCACGTGAACACATACAGGTTTAAGGATTAACAGGAAACCAGCCAATTCCTATGCAGCCTTGTTTGCCAAAACTTTCCCCACAGTAGACCCCAGCCAGGATTAGATACCTACTCACAGATATTTTTTTTCTGAAAGCCAGGCACATCTTGGCAGCCGTGCTGTGCAACAGCTGGCAGCATCTGGACCGTGCCCTCGGCGCTCAGCTCAGACAGGGCTACTGCCCGTAGGAGGGCTGCGGCTCTCTTTCTGCTCAAGGCATCTGCAGTGCTGCTTGAAGGAACTTGTTTGACAGAGCGCTGGAACAGGCTAGGAGCACTTACAGTCAGAAAATGCCTCTGTGCTGGTAGAAGCCATAAGAAACAGGATTAGCCCAGGCTGGAAGCCTGCTTAGGAAAAACAGATGACAGTTAAGGAGTACTCCAGGGTTGTGTAGAACTGTAGGCTAGCATTGTAGTGTAAACAGGTTAATATTTAATAACGTTTAATGCAAAATCAACCTCTATGGTCTTTGTTACAGTGAGCTAATATGTTAAATCTGACAGTGAAGTTTTCCGAGAGCCTTTTCAACAAAGAGAACCAGCAATTCCACAGCAAAGCTTAAAAATTGCAGTAGCTGTTAGCAGGAAAGGAGACAAGGGTATGAGCGAGCAAGTGCCAGAGTATGTCAAGAAAAAGGACATCAAGGTAAGCAAGCTTCCTATGGGTAATAAAAATGCTATTTTAAGCAGTTGTTGAAGCCGGTGTCAAGAACAGCAGAGAAAACCTTCAACCAAGGCTTTTTCTTTTGCAGGACATCAGACGAGCTGTTTGCCTGTGCAGGCTGCAGCATCACTTCCATGTCTCATAATACCTAAATGCCCACTCAAAGGACATCAACTATCTAGAAGAAGAAATCTCAAAGACCAAATTCAAACCCACGTGAAAGGCTCATACTCCATGTAAATTCAGCCTATTCTGTATATTGGTATTTATGCCGCTAACAAGCCTGGTGTGGTCTCTCCACGTGGGTACAGAAAGGGTCAGATGGTGGGTAGGCAATGGCAGGAGCGATGCACTAAAACCAATTTTCAAAGCACTGAGCAACTTTGCTGATTGTTACAAGCGTATAGACAGAACTGTATATTCTTATATTCTCGTTTCTGGCACATTAACTACCTAAATATATACAGGTATATCCATATTTCAACCGGGTTGAAACATGAAGCAAAACAATGAAACTAGGGCTGAATAAAAGAACAGGGGCAAAAATCTGAACAGGAAATAAATTCTACTATAAAAGCAAAGCAAAACCCCATTAGAATCCCTGTAAGGGACACTGCAATTTTGAATACCGGATAAAAGCATGTGCAGGTGCCTCTTTTCATGTATGTAAAAATATCCTGTATTTACATAGATTCTTAAAGCGAACAGAAGAACTCAGTGTTGTGCTGGAGGTTTCTAAGTCAGGCGCAGGGAAATAGAGACAATAAAATACAGTGAAAAAGATAAATCATTTGACTTTGGAGACATTTAATGAATCAATCAGTGCTTAAACCCTAGTGTTTAAGAAGACTGAAGGGCAAGAAATTGATATATGCCACGGACTCCTCAGAAACAACTTGAAAGGGTAATACCAGCTGACAGGATAAAATGGGCTTATAAAGTGAACAATATTGTGATTTGGAGTGACCTCCAGCCTCCCTAATCTTTAATAGCAAAACCTTTTTGACACCAAGGAAAGCATGATGGATCTTTTATGGCATTCAGCTGCTTCGTGAAAGACGTCAAAGGCTACCTGAGATAGTTTATCTAGCTCTAGTCTTGAGTGGTCAGAGAGGCTAAGGGGATTAAGGAGTGCATCTGATGCAGTCAGGGGCGCCACGTTTTGGGAAGATAAACTGGACATCAAAAGCAGTGATTTAGAATCATTAAAGAGAATGAGGGCAACCATTAAAGCTCTCTGAGAGAGAAGCGAAAGAAAAGGCTTGTTCCATGGTCCAAACAGACAGTGGAGTGTAGAGTACATAAAGAAAAATCCCCATGGCTAAGGTGACAGCTAAGGACTCCACTGCAACTACCAAACACGCTGCTTGACCTTGCATGATGCAGTCGGATGGAATCTCAGTCCCGTGTATAAAATAATGATATAATTTATCAAACCTACTTATTACATAAAACTTCACAAATGTACGTCTCTAAGGATTTTATAAAGGGTATAAGCATCATTACCCCAGCTGGACAGATAAACTGCAGCTTGGTGAAGAGCAGTTATTTGTTATTCGTCCAGCAATACCCAGATGTAGTCACAGGATGCAGCTTCTTAAATCAAGAACCTAAATTCACCTGAGCTCCTCGGAATAAATGGAGGCAGCGCCATGGCCTCATTACTCTGTACCATAGTCCTCAATACGCTGCCATTTATTTATTTACCTTTAGAAACAATTACACTGGGAGGGTATTTAGTGCTCATGCCCTGAGAGAGAAAACCATCTTGAGAGCCGAGAGGAAAAGCAAAATAGGTGAAAGAATAATGAAAGCCTGCTCAAGCTTACATGGTCTGGCATCAGGCGAGCTCCCATTTGAAGCAATAAGAGTTTTGCCTGTGCAGGATCTGCCCCATTTGGCCCTCATCAGCCTTTTCATCTCCTCCTCAGCAAAGTACCACCTTGGATCGCCCAAATAGGATGTACAAATATGATGCCTTATAATAACATCCAGTTTAATCACAACATATTTTTAGGTTGAAAGAAACTATGATTCCTTCCAAATATGACAGACCAAGGGGATTAAAAAAAAAATATCCAAGTATGGGCTTTTGATTTTGATTTTTTTTTTCAATAAAAAGATTAGTCAAAGGTCTTCAGCAGTAACGTCCTTACAGAAAAGGGTCACAATTCAACTGGCATTCGACATGTGTTTATTTCCACAGCCGCTTATTTGCAGCTGGGCACACCCTCGTCGACATGAATTGGTACAATATTATACTTCGAATAGACATTCTCTGAAGCTGCAAAGCCACAGGGAGTCAGCCTTCCATCCTCTAACTCGGCTGGCTGTTGGCTGTTCAGTAAACAGCATATTGACAGGCACATCATTTCTTTAAAGGCTGAAATTCCAAAGAGCTAAACCCGGTCCTGGGTCCCACTTAATCCAAACAATCACAACAAAACAACAGCTCTTCTAAAACAAGTCCTCGTAATGCTGAATTCATTTCCATCACTGAAAAGAGAATCAAAATGGAAATTTCAAATTATAAAGGTGGGAAACACTTTGTTTGTGGCTAGAACTCAAAAAAACCCCCCATAGCTTTCCTGCTCAGTCCAAATTCAAGCTCTAAGTTATTAAGGTTCTCTGAGAATCACTGCAAAGTTCTGAGGCAAATAGACCTGTCCATCTCCTGCAGGAGTGATAGTGCCTGGAAGACTTCATATTTCCAAGTGCTAATTACAAGAATGTGATGGATGCGCTGCCTGAATTAAATTTACAGGAACAAGAGAGTATGGAAGGGAAAACAAACAGAAACTAGGAGGAGGAATTAATGATGCATTTAATGAAGAGAAATCAAAACTCATTTGTTGTTTTGGGAGGGGAAGGCAACTTTTAACGCCATTGTGCTACTAGCTGAACAACATCAAATTGACGTTTAGTCTGTCAGAGAAAGAGTAATAAATTATTATTTTCCATGATTTAATTTTCCCTTTTAAAGCAAATACTTTATTCTGTTCAGCTTTAAAGAGAAAACCACATTATTTAAAATGACTTAAAAATATCAGCCTAATGAGCTATAACATAGACATTTACAGAATGCAATGTGTTTTTGTGATGAGGTATTTAGCTTCTTATAAGTAGCAAGGAGCAACATTTTTTACTGGGAGGTGTATTTCCCGAGCAATTAGGCACAGGAGCCTAATTAAAAATCAAGTCAATGTTCAAATAAGCATAATAGAATAATATCTGTAATCTGCAGAAATACAGGAACAGCTGGAACACTACTTTGTTTTACTACTTCTGTGAAGAACGATGGAAATTTCAGGAGCACATTCCAGAAGGTGCGTTTCCAAGGTCACCTTTGGAAAGAAAACATTGCCTCACTCTTAGAAGTGAGTGAGTTGGTGGGGACAGACCAGGGAGGCAGGGATGGCGTCACCTCCACCCGAAGTAGCTCTTTGCTCGGCGTATGTGAGGACCCGGTAACGAAACCCACCTCACCAAACTTCTTCCAGACATCTTTATGGTAGGCTCTATCCAGGACTGAGACACCTCAGCAGTGGTCTGTCCGACTGCCTTACACTGACCCATCCTGACCACCCTGTGTCACACAGCTGTCGGCCACAATGGGTGCCAAAAAGTCCCTCCGTGGTAAAGGAAACTGAATTTGGCGCATTTTGGTTAAAGTTTTCCCTTGGTATAAAATGGTTCGGGATTTCTCACAATTGTCTTTGAATAAGTTTGCTCACATCTGGACTTTTATATATATATGTACACATACTTACAGACACACACACATTTAGAGAGATATATACATGCACATGTGGGCAAATCTGGCAACAAATCTGTTTAAAAAGGCAAACAGATTTTTTTGCACATTTTTTGTCATCTGAGATTCAGATAACATAGCTAAAGAGACTCCAAGACTACTTTCCAAAATTTCAACGTAAAAATCCAAGGTGATAAACTTTAATACCACACTACAAGCTATGTAAATATTTACCACAATAAAAAGAAAAGAGTAAAACATGCAAACAGACAGTTATCTGTTAAGCTGCAGGATGAAGGCCTCCTCCAGAGATTGGCAGACAGAAATTGCCATTGAAAGTTTGACATCCGCATCTCTTCACAATGTCATCCTCCAGGTCTCACATACCTACAGTCGCTCACGTATGTGTTCTTCATACCAGCTTGTGGAAAGATGAGATGCCCTTTAAAGGAGGCAGACTTAACCTTATCTGTGACACGGGGATAAGACTTAGGTCAGGGATGAAGCGATCAGCCGCAGGTCACTGAAGGCAATGTGCTTAGGCATCTGAAGATCTACACAAGCTACAATTTAGTGCACAAGACCACCACGGTTGGGCATCTACATCGTTTTAAATGTGTTCCACTGCATAAGTATAATACTTCTGCCACTAACGTCTTACAAAATCTACATATATAAATAGTCAGCTACCACGGCATTTAATCCTATGCCAACCCTACACTAGCTAGTACAAACAAGCTAATACAATTCACACCCCAAAAGTCTTCACCCTGAGACACATTTCAAAGATCTGTCAAGAAAAATTACTTTTGTCCCCAAAGATTAAGACGCCTACATAAACTGTGGAGCCAAATCAGCAAAACCCGGCTTTTCTGTTGCTTGAATAAGCTGTTTTCCTGAAGGACAGTAGCAGACAGCAACCACCATTTCTCAGAGGGGGTGAGATCAATGACCACAGACATTTGGACAGCTGTAAGCCTTGGGGTCCCATGCATGTGTACATCCTCTTCTGCCAACACAACTGCTCTGTGAGACAGTGGCGCTCTCAAGAATCATAGAATCACAGAATGGTTTGAGTAGAAGGGACCTTAAAGATCATGGAGAGGGCAGGGACACCTCCCCCCAGCCCAGGTCGCTCCAAGCCACGTCCAACCTGGCCTTGAACATGGGCCAGCCACAGCTTCTCAGGGCAACCTGCCCCAGGGGCTCACCACCTGCACAGCAAAGAATTTCTTCTTCATATCTCATCTCAATCTTCCCTCTTCCAGTTTAAAACTGTTCCCCCTCGTCCCATCGCTCCCCTCCCTGATGCAGAGTCCCTCCCCAGCTCTCCTGGAGCCCCTTTAGGCACTGGAAGGGGCTCTGAGGTCTCCCCTTTTTCGCCTTCTCTTCTCCAGGATGAACCCCCCCAACTCTCCCAGCCTGTCCTCCCAGCAGAGGGGCTCCAGTCCTTGCAGCACCTTCATGGCTTCCTCTGGGCCACTACAGCTGTGAAATGTCCCCATGCACTGGGAACACGCATCGCTGTAAGGCAACCCATTTCCTAGTGGGAAAGTCTTCCGTCTGAAAAACAAGGCTTTAGATTAGCCACATTTTGCATTACAAAAGCAAGAGTTAATAACATTTTAATCATCTCTCAGTCTACATATTTAAAATTAATCGGTCAAATGTTAATTACGGTTAAAGGGAGAACTTTTTGCATTAAATAATTCTGGGTGACAATTCAGGTCTCAGTGTAATAAGCACAAAGCTAAAGCTGGTTGTGAAGACTGTGATTACACAGTCGATTAAAGCAACAAGGTATAGTTTTAAACATGACACGGACACTAACGACATTTCCAGCAGGTTAATTGGAAGTCAATTAACATGGAGAAAGTTAATTGTGAAAGCTGTCATGTTTTCTTTTGGTAAAATTCCATTGCATTTGGACAAACCCTCACAAACTGGTCAAGAAAAAAATACCAACAGTTTTGTAATATATTGGCACAGATGTCAGTGTTTTTTCTTTAAATTGAATTGGAAGAACCCCCACGGTAACTAGCACTTGCTTCCCCTTCCATCCACCTGGCCGTTCAGATGTTTGCCCATCATCCTCGTCTCTGATCCTCCAGACCCTCCGTTGGCACTGGGAACGTGTTGCACGGCCAGAGTCCCTGACGGCAGACGTGGTGTGGAGACGATGAGGCAAACAGCCAGGACGGGACAAGCCATTTGGGGCCACCACAGAAACTTGAAATGAAAATGTTTTGACTGTCATGTCATACAGACCCAGGAAAAATGTCATTCCCCTCAATCCCCCTCTCAAACAGACACGTTCTCAATAGCTTTCGTGATTGCTGCTTCTGAACCAATTAGCTGTGGCCTCTCTGCAAGTTGTATTTGTCTCAGGTTGCTCCCTTCTGGGTTGCTCTCGAGGGGCTCAAACAGCTGGAGCGGGACAGCACAGAAATAACGACAACATGAACGATCCAAAGCTGTTCTGCCCTGCCTCGGGCCGGGAGGGTGGTGTCCCCGTCGGCATGCCCTGCGAACAGTCATTCGGCAAGAGTCCTCCTCTCGAATGATGCTGAAATTGTGCATTGTGCTGAAAGACTAGTATTGTTTCTGAACAGTTAACTAAAAGCAATAGCACCTGTTCTGGAGAGGAATTGGTTGCATTCAAGTGTTTCTGAAACTCTATTTTTTTTTTTTTCCCTTTTACTTTGGACAAAAATTAACAACAGAAAATAAACTGGAAACAACCAAAAGTCAAGGACTTGGTTTCAGAGACAGCAAGCGCTCCTATTCCAGAGAAGACCTGGGGGCATACAGTATCTCTGAAAATAAGACTGTGACAAAAACCCATCTGAGAATGAACACGAACTATTTAAGAACAGGAACCCCTTCACAGGTAAAATTGCACACACAGTAGGGTTGGTTGGTGTGAAATAAACCAGGTACAGGCGGGAAAGCTGCTAAGTAAAACCCCTGAAGATTCAGATTGCATTTTATTGAGAAATCATTGTGCTTATTAGGAGAACAGTACAGAACCACATTAAAGACAGAATGAAGTAGACATCCAGGACACTGAGGAAGAGATGAAGCTGTAGTATCTGTAATGGCTGGTAAAACATTCTGGATCTCTCGATTTCTGGAAGAGAATTATACTAATTTAAGATAGGATTGTTTAGCCTGGAGAAGGCTGAGAGGGGATCTCATCAATGCTTATCAATATCTAAATGGTGGGGGTCAAGAGGATGGGGCCAGACTCTTTTCAGTGGCGTCCACCGACAGGACAAGGGGCGATAGGCACAAACTGGAACCCGGGAAATTCCATCTCAACATGAGGAAAAACTTCTTTCCTTTGAGGGTGGCAGAGCACTGGCACAGGCTGCCCAGAGAGGGGGGGGAGTCTCCTTCTCTGGAGATATTCAAAACTCACCTGGATGCAACCCTGTGCAACTGCTGTAGGTGCCCCTGCTCTGGCAGGGGGTTGGACTGGGTGAGCTCCGAAGGTCTTTTCCAACCCTCACCAGTCTGGGATTCTGTGTGGGCATCTTGACTGAAGCTTGGGCTGCACAACGCCGGGCCGTCCAAGGAGGACACTCTGGGCACGTTTTGGTGGGCATGAAAGGCCATGGCCAGAGACCCTTCACCCTGCTGTACAGGGGGCTCAGCCCACTGGCCAGAGAGCTTATGGGTAGGGATGCCAGGGACCTGCTAACCCCTGAGCTACGGGGCAGCCGAGCTCCCCGGGGACACAGAGGGCTCCATCTCTCAGATTGTCATCATGAGTTTTGGGGACTCTTGTGGCAGAGTGACTGCTCATTAGTGAACGAATTTTGTATTCTAGTGGGTGTCAAGAGCTGTTCTGGAGATTTCATGGTGTTTTGACATTAATTGATGGACACTCAAAGAATAAGATATGGCATGAGTGATAATTCAAGTCCTTTCCAAAAAGGATCAGTTTTGCAAACAGCAAAGATTTTGACCAGGATTGGCATCTCCTTTCTAAATGGATTCATCTATTATAACCCTCCCACCTGGTTCGAGAATATAACTACCACCTGACACTGAAGGGTATAGTCCTTACACATGTTAAATGATGAAAATATATGCAGACAGAGCATGTGAAATTCTAGCCCACGGACAGTGCAATTTAGTCCTGTGTGACACGAATGATCTCCTGCCAGCTGCTTGACACAGCACACCCTGAAGCTTCATATGGGAATGAAAGAGCAATGTTGCTTCTGGAAATAAGCCCTAAAAAGGGGAGATGTGTCTATCAAAGCAATCTGAGCTCCAGCTTTCCATCACCTGTATGTAATGTCAGCGTGTATAGAGAATACTCAGCTCGATACGTTCTGTGTATCTGGCTTCACTTGCAGTGGGTAAAGATAAATGTAACAAGAGATGAGATTTAAGTGCAGATTCAGGTTCTTCTCCCAAATTCCAGTGATCGGTTCAGAGAGATCTTCATAAAACTGACCTGCTACTATGGATTCCTGTCTCTTGCTGGCAAAAGAAGGCACGAGAAATTGTTCTAACACCGGTGGCTATGGCTGATGTTAAAACCATTTCTGAGAGCAGAAATGCCATTGTGATGAGCCCACGCTCATCATTTCAGTATAGTCAGTGTAAATTCTTTGGCTAATGGTCTCGTTCCTATGTAAATCTTGTGTCAAACTAGTTGCAGACACTTCAATAACAGTTGATGGTCTGGTACTGGCTAATTACAGCTGCTAATACAGATTATACAATGTCAAAAGCAAAACGGAGAAACCTTTGCTCAAGTCTCCCTTTCTATTCCTTTCATCCTTTATCTGAAGTTCAAACGTGTCAGAAAATGTACCAGTGGCAGACCATGGACATTCTCCTTTGCTCAGCCAGCATTGTGGATATTCAAGCTTGGCATGCTTCCTCAGGCTGGTGCCCAGAGCCTGGCTGTACTGAATAAGGCTGGCCCAGGAGACTTCAAAAAGAGATATATCGGGGAAAAAGAGTTATATTGGGGAGTTGGGTTGAAGAGAAGGAGCATGAGACAGGACACGGAAATTCCCTTCGTGGCTCTTTGGGGAGCAGTTAGGTTCAGATATCTGCATGTCGTTGCTTTTGTCTGGTACTTTGTTCCCTTTCTTATCTTTTGCATCTTATATTGATGTTCTTCAGGAAGCAGACATCTCCTCTTAATCTCTCTAGCTCATGGAATAACTCCCCTCTGGTTTCAAACGGTAACAGTAGGTAGTATTGGACTACGATAGAGAACAAAGTTATCTGAGTATTTTGAATCAGACTGTTTTCTTGTCTCCTGATTGCAGATTCAGGTGACTTCCTGATGCTCTGAGTGCCAGGCTGCAGATGAGGCGCTTCAGATGTCCCAGCTCACACTACACGAAACTTTGTCACAGGTTGGACTGTATAATCCACATTTCACCAGTCTTTCTTCTTGTCGTACAAGTAAAGAAGAAAGATTTTATACCCTTCCTCATAAGCTGCTGTAGGTGTAAGATTTCTTAACTGCCTGAGGAAGGTAATTAGAGACATAAACCACAGCAAGCTGGAGTAACAGAAACAGTTAGGGATTTGACTTGTTCTAGAGGTGACTTAGATGGGCTTTACAAACTCCAGGCAGTGAGGCGAGGGTTAACTCCAGCAGCAGATAAGAAACAGCTAGGAGTAAATCAAATTCTTCGTGATAGAAAAGCCTGAGGGGGAATAAGAGAGGAGGAACCTCTCACAAGAAAGCTGAGAAATACATCAATAAAGCAAGTAAAACGTGGTGTCCAAGATGTGACTGCGGAAGCGTGGAGGCCACAAAGTAGGCTGGTGCCTTCTGTAAAAGGCAGACCGCAGGTGGTGCTCACATCTCAACTGTCATGGCCTCTTAGCCACCTCACTCCATTCCTCCTGGGTGAGATGACACATGCCAGAAGTCATGATGTATTTTGTATTTCCCCTTTCCCTGTGCAGTCTAAGAAAAAGTGTAAGAAGTTCCAGAGCTGCTGTAAATGCCTATGAGCTCTTACAGCCTCTAAGAGCATTCAGGAATGGTTAAACTGCAGGTTTTTGGTCCTTCTATTCCCCAGCAACATATTCTAACTGAAAGACTGAAAAAATGTGTGTCATGCCCCTCATTCTCCAACAAGTTCCCTCTACTGGAGGGGCAGAAGTCCTAGCGTCTTGGCAGAAGTCTGATACAAGATTCTTCTCCCTCAGCAGAGTAGCAATGTCCTGAGAACAGGGTCTAAATGTCTTTTGCAGAATAGTATCTTCAAAACAAGGTTTTTAAAGCAGCATCAGTGAATCCCTTAAGGTGGCTCAACATATCTGACAACTTTCTTAAGTGTTGTGTATTTATGAGTCTCTAATGTGTGGGCTTTATTCCCCCTTCTTCCCAACAAAATAATTATAGTGATTAGGCTGTCTGCTCACCTGTTTTCTGCTTTTGTATTTGGCATCTCTATTGCTAAGCGTGGCCTGCCTAGAGATTTTAATTAGCTTTGAATGAAATATTGTTCATTAATAAAACCTCAGGACAGTAAAACATACGCCAATTAGTTCAGGGTGCGGAGGGGAACAATACATACCGCTTGCAAATAGGAGTGTGCCTTTTTTTCAGCCAGAATGCATGATGTTTATGGAGGCTTTTTTTTAATTCAAATGCTAAGAGACAAACCACAGAGCATTTCAGGCATTTGCTTGTGCCTTTTTGGTAAGATTTCTTATCTAAAATAAAACATAGAACACACGGAGTATTTAACACCTGGCTTTTTTCATGTATTTACATGCAATCAGGGTGTCATTGGAAAGATGACATAAAATGCGAGGCAGGGGTTTATACTCTGCATAGCTAAGAAGACGGGAGCAGTAATCCCAGCTGTGGACCTCTTGGGTCTAAGTGCTGTGCAGATTAATAGAGAGCGTAGAGAGAGAGCGAGGCAGTTATACCAGGTCAGCAACAGCTGAAGCCTGGGATGGTCAGCTTCTCCTTCTAGATGATTTCTTCCATGTCGTATGCCACGAGTCAGAATCCAGAGTTTTGAGAGATGCTTTAGAGACAAAAGAGCTTCTAGTTGGTGTTTACTGCCTCTTTATAAAACATAAATAAAATAAAATAAAATAAAACAAAATAAAATGGAAAAACACCAACTTAAGTAAAGAAGAGATGGGTGGGTGAGGGAAATACCACGGCTGGAGCGTGCGCAGCCGCAGCCAGCCCGCGGCAAAGCTGGTGGCAGGGCTACGGCTCTACCGCTGCTCTCACAAGGCTGCCAGCTGCCCGATGTGTAAGATTTAAACCCAGTTCTACGGTGGTGGTGGTGGGAATTAAACCGTAGAGGGACCAGCCCCGGGAGAACAGCAACAAAAGCTGCGGGAGCCCGAGAGGGCGATGAGAGGCAGAGCCACCAGAGGGAGCCCCGAAACCGCCGCCCGATCCCCGCCACGGACGGGACATCCCTCCCTATGAACAGGCAGAAAACGGATAGTATCTACCGGTTTAAATTACAGCCTATTTAGTCTCATAAAGGTGTTTCGTTTTCCACCAAAAAAAAAAAAAAAAAAAAAAAGAGAAAGAAAGAGAGACAGCCGCCAGAAAGACGACATCTAAGTGTAACGATGCATTTGGCGTCACACGCGCAGGACCGATGGAGCGAGGCCTCCCTCGCCACACCACTGTGTGAATTAATAAAAGTTTTTGGGTATCAGTGCTTTTGTCAGGGCTTTGTATACATGTGGGGGATTTATTTATTTTGCAGTTTGACACCAGCTTTCTTTTCTTCACTTTCTATGTTATCAGTTATCCTACAACCATCTGAGTGTTTTCATCATTAGGATTTCCTTTTAGGGTTGGTTTGGGGGATTTTTTTTTTTTTTACATGTTTGTTTGATTGTTGGGTTTTTTTTAGAAGAAAGGTTTTGATAGAAAAGAATTTATTACCTCCAAAATGTCATTAATTTCAGTGGCGTTATTCCCGACTCATGCATTTGCAGTTCAAACAAGAACCTGACTGATGCTAATTTCCCAATTATGTTGATGTAGTTTTCCTTTTAATTTAATCCAATTTTCTGCAACTTGTCGTGATTTAACAGCAGAAACAGCCAAATAAAAATACAACCCTTGTAGAACTCAGCAGTACTTTTCAAATTTATGCCAGGTGGAAAAACATTATTTCTAAAAATCTAATTCTTACCTGTTGCGAGGTAACTATGGGCACGAATTCTTGAAGCACTTCAAAGTTCTCCTGAATTTAGAAGTTATTATAGTAAAAACACACCAGATGTCTATTTTGTTTCTGTCACTGTTGCGGCAACAGCATCAACAGGCTTTGATTTATAGTCATACAGCTCTCAGGAGAGTGGTTGATTTTGCTTTCAGAATAGCTAATAACATTTTCAAGTTAAATCAGATGTGAAGCTTCTCAGCATTACTTCAAACCTGTAACAAATAGCAGTTTATGCAGTTAAGAGTAGAAATAGAAACTCCTGGTCTGATGACTGAGCAAATACATTCTCCACTAATGCTTCACAGGCGGCATCTTTGCAGCTTTAGCAGGAGAAATCAAGTTTTTAAACCTAAGAATCTCAAAACTTCACAATTAGATCTGGCTAGAGACCCTCCTTACCATCTTGTGAGCTGGATGAGAGAGAGAGAGGGGTGCACAGAGAAAGAGAGAATTTGGGTCACGGATGGCTGAGGAGAAACCCAAGCTCTGAGCTGGCCAGACATGGAAGAGTTCCCATCCTCAGCTGCATAGATTCGTTAACACAGCATTAGAACCAACCAAATTAACGGTCAGTCAAATACTGCCTGCAATACCTTGCTAGCTTCACAAATAAAAGTATGGTAAGCTCTTTAAAGCATTTCACTGAAAACCAAGATTCCCTGCACCCTGAAAAACACTTTTAGCTTTGAATGTCAATGTTTTAGTTTAAATCATTTTTGTTCGGTGTTTGTAGAGCCCTACTGTAGTGGGATTCCAGTCCAGGAGGGAAATTCCTGGCACTATCACAGGACTACCTTTTTTCTCCGAGGAGGCGGAACCCCAGCCCTTCGGCCAGCGGTGGCAGACTTCCCAAGATGGGCCCAGAGTGGCACCTGGGATGAGCTGAACACGCAGCAGCTCCGAAGTTTTGACCCGCAGGCAATTTCATATCCACATATGTGATTAAACCCTCCCGGTTATTTTTACCTTGCTAGTGTAGGAGGTAAAGGGGAAAAAAAATCTTCTTCCTAGGCTCCCTTAGATTACCCACACTCTGAATTTCACATTCCGTCTTCTCAAACGTCTGCTATCAGCAACGTCAGAAGCAGGCTCCCTACTCACCAAGTGATTTTACGGTGACTTGGCAGAGCGCTTCCTATCATTTGTCGTAAATCATGAAAAGCTGACAGTAATTTAGCAAGGAGGGCTCTGGAAGGAGAAAGACAGAATTAAGTCTCAGGCAAGCCACCTGGGAAAACAATTTGGAGATACCGGGGAAGTGAGCAGCCTCAGAGCACAGCATTTTTTTGCCCTTTTAACTCATAGGCTCATGAGTCACTTCTCTGTCTTGTTGCAAGACCTTCTAGTTGACAGCAGTGGCCTCTGTGTAATTCATTACCTTTATTAAAGAATAACTGAGCTGATAGGAGATATTGACAACTCAAAATTTTCCAAAATTCATGTACTGTTTCATGGAAGCTCCTTACTGCTGTCCAGACTGCATGTAAAATTCAAGCTGTGAAAAAACAGTTTCATCTCCCAGGTAGACAGGCACCATCTGAATTTGGATGTTGTGATTCCAAATCCATGTGTCCTGCCAAAACCCATCCTTCTCTTTGGAGTTCAACAAGCCATAGCCCTTTTTATTAAAGTGATTTGCATCTCAGTGCCTCTAAAATAATTTTCTGTAGCATCTGGAGTAGGCAGTCTGGATGACTTACTCTATTAATTGGTACCTCTCGGTGAATCTGGGAGTTGTTTCACTTTTTCTAACAGGTCCCAAAATGCCTAGTTTTGTGATGAAGGGAACTTGTGCGTGCCATTTCACCTCCCAGCGCACGACTCTCTCTCTCTGTAGTGAAGACATTGATTCTGTGCTGCCTCGCAGCAAGGATAAATTTGCTGTGGTGGGTAATCAGGGGAGGACTCCATAAAATCCATCAGTGAGATCTCTATAAGTAACCAAGAGGAGGACTCCATCAAATCTGCAAAGAGATTTCCATATGTTGGAGGCTTGAGGCATTTTATTGGATCCTGAACAGTGCCAGACAGCTCCTCCCTGGTTATGGGAGGACAGGCGTAGCAGGATTCAACTTACATCCATGAATGTCTTTTGCCTATACCATTAAACAGCTAAAATAATAATAATTAAAAAAAGGTTTAAATTGCAGAAATGCTCATCCTTCACAGCTCATGTTAGTCTTCGTGAGTTTGCACGGGATCTGGCCCATGGTTTGCACCTCATTTTTTTTAACACATTACTCTTCTTTTCTAAAGTATATTCCTTTTCTAAAATATGTTCCTTTTCTAAAATATATTCCTATTTTCTCCTTTTTATTTTAAAGGCCAACAGAAATGAAACAAAGACAATTCAGACCAGACCCAAATAAATAACCTGCTTTTGCACTGTTTTCTTTAAATTTTTTTTGAGAAAAATCAAAATCTCACACCTGAAGATGCTGACTATGTCTAAAGTCCCTGAGACCAGAGGTCTTGTCCTTCTTTGATGTACGTCAGCTTGACACTCATGAGTAAAATTTTGATTTACACCAGCGGCTGTTCCCTCACTTGGAACAGAAATGCATCCATTTGGAAATCCAGATTACATTTGGAAATACAAACTGATGTTTTCACAGGAAGAATATTAGATTTTCTTTTGTTTTGTTTCCCAGTTATGTAGTTAATTTCTTGTAAGTCTTAAGTTGATGTGACTGCAATAAGCAAGCTTTCCTTTCATTAATTTAAAGCCAATTATACTAGATAATTCTTTCAGAGGGAAGGCTCTATGCTTTAGGAGATCAGAATGTAACGGCTGATGCCACCCCTGGGAAGTCATTAAAGGAGCACAGAGAGCAGTCTCCTTGTGTGAGAAAAGGCACCGGAGATTTTGAACTGTTTTATTCATTGCAAAACAAACAAGGAATATGGTATGCAGAGCCCCGTATGCTATTACTGGAAGGAATTTTTCACTTAGTGCTTCGAGCAGACTGTCCAGTTTCTTGTGTGGCTCATACTTTGCCACTTGACATTTAAATGTTGTACAATAAAGGGCTTCATTATGTATTAATGCAAGATATAGTCAGAATTTATGATGGTTCCGAAAGGGGCTAACGCTTAAATGCTTAAAATCAACAGAAATTAGGTGCCCAGATGCATCTTGAGAATGAGAGCCAAGGTCACTTAAAACTTAATTGAAAGTGATGGGGACTACAGCCAGCAAGTAACTACAGAGAATGTCTCTCCTGCATTTAAATACAGCTAAAGGCCGAACCCATCCTTCCCCAACCGGTGGAGCACAAACCCTCCCACACATTGGCACGTCAAACTCAAGGACTGGGTGGACAAGCCTTGACTTTAACCTACACAGAAGTCTCAATTTAGCCCTGGTTTGTTTCAGATCGCAGTCAGTCTGGGTTTACATCAAACCGCCATTATAAGTTTCAGTTTCTTAAGCATAAATGTAAATTACCAGTTGTCAAGAGCTGAATTATTGAGGTAACTCAGTGAAATAAACTTTCTCTAATAATGTGACAAAAGAACATGAGATGTATCGAAAATCAAGAACTCCTTTATACCAGAAATAAAGTTGTATTAGTGGAAAAAACAGGTAACAGAACTGAGGCAAGTACGTGCCTAAGAAATTGTTAGTAGCAAAGGAAAAGTAGCAATAAAAGCCATTCAAAATATGGTGCAAAAGTACTCTCTCTGCATTGGGTAGATAGGTCACAAACATAGAGGGAGAAACTACAAATTCCCATGTTCTCACCACAGTGGAGGGAACTGCTATGAAGGGAGGTGGGGAGAGGTGTACACAGCCCATCACTACAACATGGACAGGAGCTGTATGCCAAACAGTAATAAATATAATTGCATGTAGTCATTTATGATTGCTGGAGCAGAATATATCTGCAACACCTCTTCATTGTCTCTAACTTGACCCAAAACTCAAGCAGTCTTGTCAGGCCTTAACAACTTTCAAAAATAAAATCAAAGCATTGAGCTGGGAGTATAAATTTTTTGTGTGCATGTAGACAAGCACACGGCAGAGTGCATTACCAGAGCCCCCAAACCAATGTTTCTCTTGAATTTAAGTAGCCTTGGGCCGGCTTCATCTCCAGAGGTTGAATTACACGACATAAAGAAATTATCCAGGGGAAATCCAGCTCAGCTGGGGCACGTAACCAGTTCTGGTACAGAATGTGCCATTTCTTTATATGAGGTAGAGTAACGTGCCTTTCTCTCTAGCGTCAATTCTGACTGCCGTCTGTAAGTCTCGGAGCTACGCTGAAGTCAGCGGAGTTACACCTTTTTGCAGCAGGGGAGATCCGCTCGGCTGGGCAGAAGCTGTTTTTCTTCTAGAGAATATCCTCTGTTCAGCTTCTTCGGAAGCCCTGTGGGAAAACGATAAGACATCACTGCAAACTGCATAATTTTATTGTCATTATTATTATTTATATTAAAGCGTGTTTATTTGGAAAGCAGAAATTTTCCCCCCAAAGACACTGCTGTTCAGCAATATATTAAAATAGAATTTCACATTAAAAAAACGCTAGGGCTCCATACAAGCCAGATTAATTTGGTTCCTTCTGTCCTTTCGCTGTGTGGATACAGTGCAATGCCGGCTTTGCACAGGCAGTCAAAAGAAGTAACTCAGCATTGTGACTTTCTGGTTGCTCAGCTGAGTTGTTTTGTAAGCAGCGCTGAAGAAGAGCATCTGCGATTTGAAGGCTATTCTAATTTGTAGTTAGGCTTGGACATTAAAATAACAGGGTATTAAAATTACAGCAAAAATGGGGTGACTCATTTAGTTCCCACTCAATGTGCGCAGAATTTCATATTGTAAAAACAGTAGGATGTTCAAAAATGACTAGTATGGCTTCTTGGAGAAACACAGGTGGAGCCATCTTCCATTGTACTATGTACTTGCTTCATAATAACACGGCAGAACAACGAACTTATTTTGGTAGAATGTTGCTTGGTGGTTGGGGGAGTTCTGCTGAAGCAGTAGCATCCCATTTTTGTATTTTCGATCTGAAGTATTTTGGAACTTTTCATTGGTTTTGTCATCGATTAATATATCGCAGTGTCGTGCAAAAGAGAAGGTGCAATG
Source organism: Charadrius vociferus (assembly GCF_000708025.1). Classification (NCBI taxonomy): domain Eukaryota; kingdom Metazoa; phylum Chordata; class Aves; order Charadriiformes; family Charadriidae; genus Charadrius; species Charadrius vociferus. The sequence goes on along the minus strand of NW_009648234.1, from coordinate 1,344,504 downwards.
GAATGTTTTGAGTGTTTCCACAGACCTTCCAAAGAAAAGATTGACTCAGAACTTTCCTGGTGTGGAAGGTCCTGTCACACTTATTAGCCAGCAAATAGAACTTGAACTGCGTATATGCTTTTAAGTTCCATATTTTCCTAGCTAGTGTTTTGCTGGTCTGAGCAACGCAATAAAGGTTGCCATGCTGAGTTTGGATTCTCGTGGTGATTCGGTTCAGGAAAGATCTCTGACCTCCCTGTGCCATCTCTGTGATGGAGGGAGAACAAAGTAAAGTAGGCAGCAACGCACGTCCACGTGGGAGGGCTATGGGAGCGGGAAGCGTTTATTACTGTGTTATTTTTATTATTTTAAAAAGAAGAATACTTTATCTTACAGCTGCCTTAAATCCACTGTGTGCTCTTCGCCTGTATTTTTAAGCCCATTTACTCGTGGTTATGGTTGTCTTTACACAGAGTAAGGTGGTAAGTGCCGTTTTCAGCTTGCATTTCTCATGACTATTGAACTTTTCTGCCTTTTACAGTTAAATCCACTTTAGTGTATGCACAGAAACATGCTTGAAGGAAGGAATGGACTGCTGGTGAGGAAAAGAGCATGTTTCATAACTTGAACTCCTGTGACTTCGAAGGAAAAATGCTTGGACTCGAGGGACGTGTGTGCTGAAAGCTGCCTGGATGACCTTAGCCAAGATATGTGACATTTCTGCTCTTCACACTTCAGTCAGTGCAGTGGGACTGACAGTACCGTCCTTCTCCCTCCCTGCACTTGAACTGTTGAAGTTTTTTTGGAGTGGAAGGGTCTCTTGCCACATGCTTGCGCAGCAGTGAAGCCCCAGTCCTGCCTGGTGGTGCCACAACACACGTGCTTAGCGAAGGGGAGTTGCAAAGGCTGATTGTCTCTGCAGGACAGGGCTGCGCTTTTTCTCTAATTTACCTTCACGCATGGCATCTAACCACACCCAGAATACATGACTTACCTTTAGGCACCAGGTTCTCTTTTTCTGCTAATAGCAGGGAGATGAAAACTGAGGTCTTCATTGTCAAATGTCTCTATGTTGAGTACCTGAATTTTATTTTTTTTTTTTAAATTCTTTCTGAAGCATCCTCCTGATGGCAACGGAGTACCTGAAATTATTTTTTTCCAAAAAAATTATTTCTGAGGCATCCTCCTGATGGCAACGGACCAAATTTCAGGAGTCAGAAACAGATTGCATTCCCCTCAAACTTACCCCTGGGCTGCAATAAATTCAGTGAGCAGCATGAATGTTTTAGGTTGGTGAGAGCCTCTCAAATTCTTTTATAATACCCCCTAAGGAGTCTTCCCAGATGTAACACCATCCATTCCCCAAACCTATTGTTATATGACACAACTATATCCAAGGAGATAAAGGATTTTTTTTGTGTGACCATGGCACGATGCGTTGGCATCAAAACATCCTTTCCTAAACTAAATGGAGGTCGTGCTCTTCTAGTACATATTGCGAGTTTTGTTCAGTACTTCGTGCAGTGGCAGGGTGGTGAGCTATTTTGGTTGTCCAGATGCTACCACAGTAAAAATAGATAGTAATAGTCATTTGAAATGGAAATTATTGGAGATTAGTTTGTAAAATCTGACCACAATCTTGCCAAAAAACCACCCCTCAAAATCGAATTTCCTGCTCACAGATCCATGAAGAAGTCATTTGCATTGTAAAATAGGACTTAAAGCACAGCCTTAGTATTTACTGCTGACTTCTAATCATGTTAAGCAAGTGATGTCTTTCAAGACTACTTGTCGCTTCCTCAGTCAGCAGGATCAAAGGTACTGTGTATTTTGCTAAAACGCTGTGAAACACTTATTGGAATGGGATTGTATTCTGAAAAGGCACATCTTGGGTGGAAAGGATGTGGGACCTTCCTGCTCCAGTCTGTTCCGGCACCAGAATGTCCTGTTACTGGAGCCCAGTCCTAATAATGCTGGAGGATGACGCGGAAGCCTCCTGACTCATCACCTTTCTCCCATCCCCGGCAGCTGAGTCAAAGCTAGATCCTAACATTGCATTGGCAATAAGAGCAACCTCAGAAAATCCTATATGCCTTGTTGCAGACACAAGAGAAGATGGGTAAGTCGCAGCAGATAAATAATTGATTGCCTCTTTAGATTAGTTGTGGGGAGGTTGGAGCCAACCCGTAGCACTGCAGTTCAATGATTTGTTGAAATCAGTGTCTGAGAGCAGAGAACTGAATCAACCACAGTGACTAGAGGAAAAGCCTGGAAACTGAACTGAACCCACCACCCAGTGTAACACTCCTACGGTCATCTAGTGACTTGGCTTTCCTTGTACGGCTCTATGAGGAAGAAATAGAAATCCATTTTATTACTCATCTGCAGAATCCTTATAATCTCATTCTGAACTGTTCTTCTTGATGTATCCCAAGGCCCAAGACAGGTAAAATGAGGCCAAAAATCCCCATCAGGCCCATTTGTCCCACACGTGTTTTCATTCCCACACTAAAGAAAGCTCAGTCTATTTCCTGGTGCACTTTCTGCTTCTTCTCAGTGCGGCCGAAAATTAAATTAGTCACTTTACTCCACCACAAGTATGTGATCTGGTTACAGCATTGGCTCATGTTTACTTTAGCAAGCAAATCACAGAGACACTCTAATCCTTTACTGCTTCCATCAACATTTTTCATGTCAGAGAAAAAAAATGAATCTACAGACTTTTTTAATGGGTAAATATACATAGTGCACAACATGTGCTGTTCCAAAAGGTTGAGAGCCATATGACTGATAGATAATACTGTTCTTTTCCTGTTCCAGTTCTGTACTTTGAAAAACTAAACAAATGTTTGAAAGAGAAGTATTCCTGTTTTTAATGCAGTAGCACAGAGTCACCTCTGTCTTTGCCAAACTGGGCTTTCTGTGCGTACCTAGGCTGTCTTTGTGCAGCGAAGTACTTATGCTTGTGTTCAACTGACTTCCAAACACTTCAGGTCTACTTCACACCTGAATATTTGCCAAAACGACGACCCAAATGAATAGGTCTGGGATGGTCGTCAGAGTTCATTGGAAGGGAACTGTGCTCTCCTTTTTTGTCTGCAGAGAACAGCTTGCTAGATATTGAGAAGAGCATATTTTCCCTGTAAGAATATTGGGCATTAAAGGAAAGAATCCTGGTCAAAATCAGAAGAAAATGAAATGTGAATGACACTAGGGAAAAATAATACAGATCAATCAAACCATGATTACCTTTTAAATGCATTTAACCATACTTGCTTTACAACTCCAAAAGAAATACCATTTGGGAATTTGTTTTTCATTTCATAATAAAATAGTGAGACAATGTAGAATTTTTTTTCCAACAAAATTTAGAAATAAGAAATTTAGCAAAAGCTCCTGTCATTTTGGCAGACTTTTGTGTATATAATAAATCATTTTTCTTTCTCAGAATCTTGTGCTGAAAATTTCTAGACAATGACTTTTGTTTTGCAAATACAGAGGGAAGCATTTGCTATGCACTGATGGGAATTTCTGCCTTTTCTTCTATTTTCTTCCTGTAATGTGTTTGTCTGCTGATGAAGAGCAAACTGAAATCTGTTTTTGCTACAGTGCACACTCACAATTAGAAAGTAAAGCGTGTTTCGGGAAACTGAAGAAGCAATGCAATCTATAAAGCAGACTGCCTTCAATAAAGTCAGTACTTGCGCCACAAATATTAAATTGAAATTCATCCCACTTAATTTAATTCGGATGAAATATTGCCTTCCTAAACCCATGCAGCATTTTTATCGCTACACACTCTTCTCTTTCCTTTGTCCTTTAGGCCATCTGAAACTGTTAGGAATGAGCCAAAGATGCCTACAGTCCTTGATTCCCCTTACCTTTCCTCAAAGTCATCCAATTAGCTTGAAAATGGAGGAAGTAATAGTTGGCTAAGTGTGACTTGTGTATACGGTTTGTATTCAGCAGTAATGCTGCCCTCCTCCGTGGCAAAGTCCTGCCAGCCTCACTAATGCTGTAAGTGATTTTATTCTATAGGAAGCCAAATTATCTTTGGGAGCACTTCGGAGGAGTCTGCTGCTCTTTGCTCTGAGCCCAGAGTCAAATCTGGGACCATATGTTCCCCAGGGGAAGAAAGCTAGCAGAAATTGTCAGTAACATCTTTTCCATGTTGTGTTTCTGGAGTGGTGTCGTTATACCTGTATCCATTGGGAGAGAGGAGATTTATTATAAAACAGGCAGTCTTCCCTGGCCGCACGGGGAGAGCGTCTCAGCACCCCAGCATAAGGTAGGAATTTATATAATAAATATTCTCTGCAGGAGCAGGCTGAGCTGGGATCGCTTGCGAAGACCAAAGCCTAAGCTGGATTTTGGGTATCTCTGCAAGAGGTATTTGCTTAATCAGAACTTAATGCAACGATGTGTATGATACACAGAGCTGATGCCCCGTTGAAAACAGCTGGTAGCAATATGTTTGCAGAACCCGATAACATCCCTCTCGTGGGCCAGATTCTGCCGTCAGGATCTCTCTTGTGAGGTCCATGGAATGAGCTTTGTTGATACTTGTGTGATTGCTGCTGGATCTGGGCCCATGAAAGGCATACTGGATGTAGTTAGCGAAGGGGTTGGTTGGAGATTTTCTCATGAAATGGGTTTCCGTTGGAAAATGTCAGCTTCTCAAAACCCAAACTTTTCGTGGGAACACATGTACCACATGCAACAAAAATGGTATTCCTGGTCACAGTGGGAAAAAGGGGAAACAAAGACAAACACAGAAAGGAGGGGGAAAAATTCTTCACTATCCCAGAATTAGAAGTATGAGTGCTAATGATATTTACATGAGATGCTGAAGTATTGTTCCAGTAGTTATTTCAATGCAAAGAGAAATAACTGATAGGATGCTGTGGTGTATTTTCAGTATTTAACAGATGCGAGATGAGCCTCCAGTCCTTGACCATACCAGGAACACAAGTTTTCTCTTGATTATAGTAATGTTTCTGTATCATCTTCTCCTCATTGCACATTATTTTCATACACATATCAAACTGCTCTCTTCACCTCTTTCTGCGTAGGTTTAGCCAGGCATGAAGTGGTAACAGTAGCACTGGTATGTATTTTTTGAGCTTAATTAATGGTCATAATGAGCTTCAAAATTCTTGACAAGATTACTTTAGTGCAAATAAATATCACTATCTCGTTCAGAGTAGAGCCTGAAATGCAGGGGAAGTTTGTCAGGGCTGTATCATGTTGCTGCACATTAATAGCAAAGTCATTGCAAACGTGAATTTTAGCAGGTAATGCTGTCATGAAGGCGCACTTGGTCAGTGATTTTGGAGACTAAGGAATTTGTAAGAGTAGAAAACCCTCTGTGTTCTAGCTCACCCACTTCATGCACCTTCAGCTGGCTCCCCTGCTTATTCCGGGGCTGGGAGAAGAATTAGCACATCAGAGGCAAAGGAAAAATCCCAAACTGAATAACAGGTGCTATCACCTACAGCACTTCAACTTTTACAAAAACCCTAGGTCTCAACTCTGTATATGTTTTGATCGTCTGAATTATATATGACAAAACCCCATTTAGGATTTATCAAATAGCCTAAGCATGTAAAGTGGTTTATTTACACTGTCTTTGGTGAACTAACTGGAGGTTTAACGCCCAGGGCCACAAAGGTAGGCAGGAGCTTAATTCCTATCTAGGTGTTTAACTCCTAAAATCTTTGTATCCTTAAATACTTGCAGGTTTGGACTTAACTTCCTTAGTCTTGATTAATCCCTGCCTAAAATATTAGGTGATTTGGTTACAATACATGCAGTGTGGAACAGGAATGAAAATAACACAGGTATATGTACAAAAACATCACCTGCAGGCATTAATTTCACAGGACAAGGTTTAAATTGCCTGAAGCAAGGTGAGGATGCCCATGCCAGCTGAATATCCAGTAGACAGAATGAGCATTGATCCAGAATGAGACAGAATGAGACAGAATGAATCTCAGAAAGGTATTTAAAAGTTACTAGATATTGTATAACGCCGAAACCAAACTGTTTTGAGGAATACTCCGAGCTCAAAAAAGGCCATCTGGTGGCAGAGCTCCCCAGGGTTTTAAAAATAGCACGCCTCGTTCGCAGACACAGTTCCTTACGTATTCACATGCTGATTAACCATCTGATTTGTTAGGCATTTAATTCTGACAGCTGCTTTGCAAAATTTAAGTGTGTGCGTTAAGCACTCATAAAAACACTTATGGACATTATTGTACATCGCACACTGTATGTGCCAGGCAAAAAATTAACATAAATGGATTGTTATTGTCTCCAAGCAAAAAGTATTATTAGCACAACTGGAACATCTCCAATTCTCTAGCCAATCATGCTCAGTTCCCACTGCTAATAGGATCTTGCTCATTTTAGAATCCAGAAGCAAGACATATCACCAAGACGAGAGCATACACATAGGTCTAAATGCTGAGAGAACGGCTTAGCTATACAAATGCCAGATCAAACCCTTACCATCCCAGCAGGATTTGCTAGGAAGTCTCCATCATTCCCGGGCAGACAGAACAGAATAACGGCCGTAACCGAGGCTATCTTGATGATGTTACCCTCTGCAATATGCATTTTCACAAAGTCTCAGAGCACCATTAGCAAGATTTAATCAATTCTTTCTTATGAAGCATGGGCTTACTTTCACAGAGCCCATTGGAGCTGTACATGAGGGGTTCATAAACTACAGACTGGCTTTGTAACGTCATTGCTGCCTCCTCGTGCTTTCATGGCCTCCTGCGGGATGTGTCAGTGAGGGAGAGCATCCCCTCATGGCAGTGGGTAAAGCCACACACTTGTCGTACTCTTCTGAGCAGCTCGGCTCCGTGCATCTTGTACATGGTCACGTCCGAGAATCCTGTTAGAAGATTTCAGAGTGCAGCATTTCTGGCTTTGGGGCTGTACTTCCTTGTGCAATGCTGGAAATTCCCCCAAATCTGCATGTCAGACATGACGGAAAAGCGTGGCCTCCCCCTCTCGTCACTCCTAACAGCCAGAGGCCAGGTGGATGAGAGAGCCTTTAGTTCAGTGCACATGAGCGAGGGTATTTCGATGTGTGAGGGATGCAAACAGTTTTGTCTGCAGCTGAAGAATCGGTCTCAAACACCTTTCCTCTTCAGTCTAAGACAGCGGGGTCAGAGCAGGGTTTATTGCAATCTTTCAGATAACAGAGGTCGAAAAATAACGCTGGAGATAGTTAACATCACTGCGAGCATTGCAGCCACAAGTGATTAGTTTGCTGTAATGTCTGGGTCCACACTACATTGTTCATAGCTTTCCATTGTCTCGAGCTGTCATAAACTGGTTGTATATATTACAGGCAGATACATTAATGGCATAAACAATTTCAGTAGGAGTTTGAGCAAGTTATGTGTAGAAATTCAGAGAGAGAGGATCAATGCTACTCTTAACAAACAGCTCTAACATTGGTCTGCTTTTCCTTCTTTCCCTCCCTCTCTTCTGCTGTCTGTCTCAGCGTTGTACCGGACAGTAAACCTGTGCTGAGGGACGATATGGAGTGTTCTTTTATTACATGGCACAGCAATAACTGGGATCAAGGCACTGCTGTCTCCAAATTCAGACTGAAAATAATACCCATGGCCAGCACACCAATATCCTTCCTTCTCTTAAAGCCCTTTACAGCCTCCAAAAAGGCTGCATGATTTTCTTCATGAGCAGCCTCTAAATTTCTTTGCTTTCTTAACCCCTTGGTTTTTTCCTTCCTCCCCTGAGCGGTATGATGAGGAATTTTGTCTCGTCACAGGGTTCCCTTCCTTACCTTTTCCCATGATCTAGCAGCAAACGAGTGCAAACGCTTTAGACAAAATATTGATTAATAACACAGTGGTCAGCAGGTTATAGTTAGCTAAAAGGAATTCCAGGAACATTTTGAAGGTGCTAGTCTTGGGAATATTGGACTCGCTCTCATTTTCCCTAATTTAATCACACAGTAGAAAAATCACATGTCAATCAGCAAACAATATAGTTGGCAGTTCCCCCCTGGTGCAGTTACAATACACTGGAAAGATAATAAAATATGGTTAATAAAATACAATTCAGAGATAAGCATAATTATAACTCAAAAGACAAAATTCTCCACTCTTACTGACTGTTATTTGTAAAGAGCCAAACTGTAAGTCTGTGTTTCAATTACCCCACAGTGCCAATGAGATAGGAAATAAAAGAGACTTTATCTTAGCAATGCAGAGTAACAGTCATCCGTCCCACTGAAATTACTGCTGCAAAAGATGAGCCAGACCCTGAAATGGTGCACAGCCTGAGGTATGAGACTCTGGCAGGGGAACTAAGCTGGATTTTAGGAAACAGCAGCGTGAGGTGTTCCTGGCCATTCCTCTGTAACTACTACACCTGTCTAGGATGTTTTGGCTCTCGTTCTCCCAGATTTAGCTGGGTTGGGGGCAGTAGGGTGAGGAGTTCCGCTTCATCCAGGTTAAAAATATCAATCTCGACCTGTTCAATGAACCAACATCAGTATGTTCATTCTAGGGAGCACAGCAGATCACAAGATACACGCCTAATTAGCTAGTCCTAAATATGTGTTTGATTCTAAGCCTGGAAGTGGTTTATATTATTAACGAGCCTAATAATAATTTTCTTCCCACCTGTGGTTAATGGTCTGAGTGACTAACACTTAGCAGGCTGCTGAACAAAAGAACCCCAAAACTTCCGTAGAGTATCCAGAAGTTTTCCCCTCTTCCCTCACTTCAAATCCAGTACTCAGTTTTGTTTTCCTCAGTATTTTGTTGTTTCCCCAGGCCGCGAGTTAAAGCTCTGAGTCGGGCACTCGCAGAATTTCAATCAGCCCCGGGACAGGAGGGATTTGGGAATTCAGCTCCTAAGGTAGCAGATGCTTTCAGCTAAAGGTCTGGGCAAGCTGGAACAGATGCGGGTTTGTTCACAGAGCTGGTAGCGTGCTGGCACAAAGCTGGCATTAGGCAAATGTTCCCACCTTCACAGACGGTCATACTAAGTGCAATCCCATCCTACTGAAGTCTGTGGGAATTTTGCCATGGACTTCTGTGAAGTCATGTTTCTTCTCCGTGGCACTCTGGTGCTTAATCATGGGCCCTCTTCTGCATAGAGAGTTCACTCAATCCATTAGCTTTCTATAGACTTTTTATTTAATATAGCAAATGCAGCCAAATATTTATGATGATTTTGCAATGGTAATTGCATAGACTGCTCTTCTGTGGCTTAGGAGTCGTCTGCCAAAATATCATTATTGTTAATTAATCAAGTCTGTTTTGAGCCAACTTCTGCTCCCACTGAAATCAATTGCATACATTTCAATGAATTCAGGTTCTTTAGAATTGGGTCTCCTTTACTGCTAAACTTTATATTTCTTTTGTTTCATTAAGCAAGGTTGCCTTTCCAGCAATTCCTAAGATTTCTGTTTTATTTTAGCAAGTGTCATCAGACCAGCTGCAGAAGTCTGAGGCTAAGTTCAGTAAAGCGGGATGGGGTTACTTTTCTGCATCAGAGGTAAGGGGTTTCCATGATGTACCAGCCAGAATAAAGGTTTGTTTCACCCATTTTGAACTTGCTAAGGAAAGATGCAGACATTAAAAAGGGTGGAATACACTCCACACTTGGGCACCACTCAGTGAAACAGTTAGGTCCGTTCCTGAATTGGTATAGACTCTGAGGTATGAATACCAATGCTTTACTCCTTGCAGGCTTTTGAGCTCTTACTGACTGTTGGTCAAACACTCTCATAGTGTCACTACTGAAGAATTTTATTTAAGTCTTGTGAGTACCACACTGTACCTCGTTAGTAGATCATCAGAGCATTTCCAACGTCAAAATTCTGCCAACGCAGCTCCTCTTCAAACATATTAGAACAGTACAAACAGAGAGAGAGATAAATGAGGAAATCATAGATTTGCTTGAAAATGTTTTCACTACAAACATTAAACACCCTGGTTTATCATACAGTTGTTAAGAGGATATTAGAAAATCCAGGAGGACTCTGTGGTTTGTGTTTCTGAGCTGTTTTCTGGCACGAAGTGGCATCTGGTCAGGCCATGCACAAGCTCTCGCTGCAGCTGGTCAGAAATAGGTCCAAGGAAAGCTGCACAAATCCTGTTTCTTGGTACAGATATGTTAAAATCGAAACCCAGAGGAATTCTTTTCCCACCCTTTGTGTGCTGTCCTCTCAGGGTAGAATTCACCCGCGATGCAGACAGACTATGCAGCAGTAAAGGCAACTCCAAGGACTCACTTGAAGAGGAAAGCACAGAGCAGTTCTGCTGGTCTTTAGTGGTGAATTTAATGCACAGTGAGTAATTAGGACCTTAAGAACTGCCATGAGAAGTCAGTCAGTACACTGTCCCGACCTGCCACAGCTAGAACGTGCCACAGCTAGAACGTGCCACAGCTAGAACGTGCACCGCAGGGAAAGGCGAAAGGAGCAGCAGTGGTCCGTTATGGAAATCCTGTTAGTGGGGGAAAAGAAGTCTTTTCCAAAGCTCTTGAGGTCTGAACTTCAATTGATTATTTGTTTTGTTTATAAAAACAAACAAACCAACCCTCACGATTATAATACAGAATGTTTATTTCTCAAAATGCTCGCTTCTTTTCCCTCAATCCCACGAAATGGCCTTGGTGATCTTTTGTGATGCAGCATAAAATTTTCCTCTGACATCCCCCAATGGGTCACGAATACTTTTTTCTCCTTCCTAGACTAGAAATAGCTACTGCATTCTTATCATTCTCTTACATGTCACTTCTTAGATGGCTTACTTGGTTATTCATCTGTTGGAGCTCTAGTATTGTAAAAAGTGGTCCATTACCGTTTCTGTGCTTTCCTCCTGTGTGAGAGCACAGGAATGGGAACGGCAGAAAATTCTGAGCTGTGTTTGGCTGGTACTCCCCAACGGTTTTGTACAGACTGAAATTTCCACTCCTCTTCTACATCTACTGCTAAACCACCCAGTTAAATGGTTTAAGCCATCCAACCTAGTTTTATTTTAGTTTTTGATACTGGCTATCTGTTTTCAGCTTTTTGTGTTCTTTTACTTCCCATAAATCTGCTAATCTCTTAAAAAAAAAAAAAAAATCTCTTTTTACCTTTTCCTACAAGCAATAGTGATGAAGCTTCCAAAAGCAGCCAACACCTTTATTAGCCAGTGGGGGAGATTATGCATCCTCCCTCTAAAGATGCATAGGAAGCAGCCTGCAGGTTAATGTTTTAATCAGAGACGGATGACAGCACCTTGTCTTAACCCAGCATCACTTGGTTCATAGAAAGGTGGCACTGGCATTTGCAAGATACCCATTTCATTTATCAGAGCTAGAGAAATTGGATTTATTTGCACTTTGGACTTACCCTGACCTTGCTAAAAATAAAATATTCTGCTGTGCAAAGTCAGTTTGAGAGAAGCACCTAATGTGTGGTGATGTGTAGAAGGATCCCACTGGCAATTTTAATTGCAGGCAAGTTATATGTGAAACCCCGCACTTGACTGGAATTAAGCACAAGGTGTGAACTGCAGTGTTTGTTCAGTATATTTTTCAAAAGCAGTGTTCAAATGGTGATGGAAAGAGACTTGATCAGACCTCATGAAAATAGTTGGGAAGCTTTTCATTGACTAACGTATGCTGAGAATCAAACGCTGTGTCTGAAAAATTATTATTGACTGTACCAGATCTGCTTCTAAAACCCTGCAGTGATGATTGTTTAGAACTCTAAAGTAACTGGAGCATTACTATTGCAATTGTTATGGTGGTTATGCAGCTATTTTCATTATAGTACAATCCAGAGACCAAATTAAATCGGGGTCCATGGCTAGGTCTTATAAGAAAAACACAAGCATCCTGCCTAAGAGTTTGTAACTAAAGGGGCTTTTCAGTCTTGGCAATCCACATTGCCAGTATGGCACAGGCATCCTGCCTAAGAGTTTGTAACTAAAAGGGCTTTTCAGTCTTGGCAATCCACACTAAACTCTAAAGGAAGGTGAGTGGGAGATGGCAATTTACAAAGTTTTCTCTAAAATGCAGTCTCAATAAGCCTGCATTTTACAGTATTTGTTTATTCTAAGTACTTCAAACCTTGCACGCTGGTTAAATTTAAGAACAATCATTGTCTTGGGTCCGTTGGCTCTTTGCCTACAGAAATAAGGACTTGTAGGACCGATGAGCATACACGTGTCGGACAGCTATCACGTACTTTGGCAGAAGTGGGTTCAGGGTGCTCAGGGTTCACCGTTCTCATCCCTCCATCCTCCTGTTGTCCTGGAGCCTGGCAACATTGCATCGCACAGTAATATTCTCAGATGGGGCAGAGGGGTTATCTCTCTGTAACAGATAGAAAAACGAAGGTGTTTTGGAAAACCAAGAATTTTAACCCTCTATGGACAAGGCAGGAGATTTGAGGACTAATAGATATGAAACTGAATAAACGTAAAGGATGTTGATACAAGAAGATACTTCGCTTCATGTTGATGGAAGAAACAGGCTGTGGTTCAGTACACTGACACTGATTTCTTCCTTACCTCATTTCATTGACACGTATATAATTACAGAAATTGCTCTTGCTGGCAGAGAGGAGATTTCTTACTGTCAGGGCTGAACAGATTGGCTCAATCACTGTCAACAAAATTGTTTTGTTAATACAATGATGGTAAAATTTTTCACAACCTACTGCCAGCTCAATAGCTATGAGTTAGGACCAGGAGTGCTGTTAAGTGGGTAGTCTGTGCATCCCTTACACGATTCTGCCACCCTCTAGCGAATGAAATCTTTGAGATGGTAAAAACTAACAGCTCAAACTTTTACTGCAGACAAAGCCTTGTTCTTTGAATTAAAACATCCAAGGTTAAAGCCCTACTCCAAAAAAAAAACCAACCCCAAACTGCTGCACAGAGACATAGGAAACATTACATGTATTAAAAGAATAGCAGACCTCTTCCAGCATAAGTAAATAATGTGGTTGTCAGGTGCCTTGTATTCACAATTCCCAAGGGATTCAAGTGTCCTATTGCTCAAATCACCTGGAATTGAACAGGGAAATGTATCACAAGGAAAAAATTCTGCATTAGTAGATGGACATGTTGCTTTAGCGTGCCCTTGGTGTGCTTTTCTCAGTCCTCTGCATATATAAAAAGGACAAATCATTTAATCACCACACTCTTCCTTTGTCCAGCTGTATTACACGGGAAAGGCTGCGCACCTTGAGCACTGAGGGAGCTGCTTGTGGGGAACAAGTGGGTCTATGTAGCTCCCCAATCTTTTTTTCAAATGGCCATGTACAGGCTTTGATTTTTAGGAACGTAGCTGCTTGGAAACTACATATTCATAAGCCATTCCTTGAGTAAGAGCCCTGGCAATTGGCTGGTCACAAACCATTTACTGCAGCCACTGCTTTAAGGCCTCACTATTCATCTCACATGCTTCAGCTCAGAGATCTGCACGGATTGTTTCGGTTGCCTGGATGACCCACGTCCTCATGATGACAACAGCACAATGTAGAAGTGCATTCTATATTTAACTGTCTCTCTTTCTTTTTCCTTTTTACTGTCTTTCTTGGCAAAACACTTTTGTGCAAACATGTTTGGAAAGCAAACAAAAGCTACTACCAGTGCCATCCAGCATACTGGCATTTTTCTCTGTCAGTGGTTGCTAATGTATTAATTTTCTTTAACATTCAAGTTGCTAAGCATCGTGTCACTACTAGGCTCCCAAAAACAGCACACACCAGGTACCAGAGATTAAAACAGGTGATAGGCATATACAGGGAAAAATCACTCAAACTAATAAGGCAAATAGAGATATTTGGAACCTGGGGGTGCGTACTCACAAAAGAGAAGGGTCATCAGAGGTGTTTAGTGCCTTGAGATGAACAGGAATTAGGCACCTCGTTTGCCAAGGTGCTCGTCAAAATCCCCGAGATGCTGATCTATGACTTTAGAAGCCTCCATCTCCCTACTGCCAGTTCGGCACCGAAACATAAAGCAGACTTCTGGCGCCCAGTGCACCCAGTTACCCCCTTGGCTGGTTTTGCATGCTGCTGCTCCTTGGGAAGGAGATCTGCTTTCCGCTCCATCTCCTGCCTGCCACCCCCACCCTCGGAGAGAAAACACCTTCCGCACAGCCGTGTCACTCCAGATATTCGGTGCCTCCACTGTGAAGTGGATCTGAATATTTAAAACAGAGCTGTTCACAAAATCAGGTTTAAAGCGTGGCTATACAATCAGATGAATCGACACAACCAAAAGGGTGTTATGGAAATGGCAATAATCATGCAAGCGCGAACAGGGGAATCTCTGAAAATGTATTTGCCACAGAAGGAAAAGAAACGTGCAACCAGAGTCCTACAGTCTTTGAGGTGCTTCGCACCCATCAAGTTGAGCTCTTTTCAAATAAACATCCTCTCATATTTATAAAGCACCTCTCATCCAGAGAACAGAAAGTGCAAGGAATTACTATTAAATCTTATATTCCAATGCCAAGGCATTCCTAGATTGTACCAAATTATTTTCACGTTTCAGTAATTTATTGAAGAAGTTAATTCTTGAGGATTTTACTGTCAAGCAGCCAGCAGGACTCATAACTAATCTACGGTTCCCTTGATGCCAAAACAGGCAGGGGAATGGGGGTGTTACGTATACTTTGCCTCTTGTTTTATGGTAAATAATGTAGCTCTCATCCTTGTAAGCTCTTAGACAGATCTGGCCCAGTAATGTCATATTCTGGAAAGCCAAGGAAAGGTCTGACTACAAATGCACCGCAGCTTTGCTCTATCAGAAAAGGGAGCATGAAATTGTTAAAAACCCCTACAAATCACAAAAATAGAAACAGTGAAGTTTGCCCATGGTCTCTTGGCTCCAGTGAGCATCCTACGATGCCAAAGACTTGTCATCAGAACCACCAACAGAACATGGGAAGAGCACGCTGGTCCCCTGCTCTTGCTGCTGCTCAAACCCCCGCTGTTTGTGTCCCTAACTTCTCCTGGGAATTTCTACAGATAAGAAATGCCTTCATGCTGATGACACAGAGTTCATGGAAGTGAAATAAAATACCTGTTGGTGATATAAGGAGTAGATTTCCTCCATGTGAGAAATTACATACCAGTGAGTATTCTCTTAAGAATTGCAGATGAATAAGGTTAAATAATTCAAAAAGGGATTAGTAAATATTTTCAGTTCTCTGTTGTTCATGGATTCACAGGAACCAGTGCCTGAAAGCACTGGGACAACTGCTAGATAGTTTATTTTCCTTGTTCCCTTTATGCTTTGCTTTTTGTGAGAATATTTGCACAACCCCCAGCTGAAGTGGACTTTGACACCAAAGTTTATTTTTCCAGTTTCATCATTTGTCACTGATGCCTTGATTTAGTTCTTATTCTACAACAGCATAATTATCAAAACTCTACTGCAGTCAATGAATTTACATCAATGCAACGCCAGTAGAGCTGAGCTCAGAGCTGTATTTTAAGGACCTCACATAGCAGTTGCTGAAGTCAATGGGAAAAGATGTTTGTTAGCTTTGGCATGTTTCAGGTCAGACTCAAAAAAAGCAAATTTGGACTGCCTGGAAGGGGGATTGGAGGTGGCTAGAGAAGCAACACGCTGCGGTCTGAGGCAGAACAAAATGGGAAATTAGATAAGAATGGATTAGCGACACTTTGTTTGAAGGAGTAGGGGAAAAAGGGTTGACTTATTTTTCTCTCAGTTCGAATGTGCTCCATCTCTCCATGCAGCTCTTCCAATTCTTATACTATAACTGTTTAAGCCACTGTACAATGAAGAGGGTCTGGTTCTCCTGCTGGCAGTATTAAAGAGCGGTAAAGTGCATTTATGTTTACTTAAAACTCTTCCTACTAAAAAGGCTTTGGTGTAGCACAAATACCTCTTCAATAGTTCTTCTGCTCTTTCAAATAAAGATCTATTCCATTCTTTCATCTCATACGGTCCCTGACAGTAGACTCCTAACTCTATTTCATTCAAAGCTGTTCTGCTCAGGGGTTTGAGAGGAACAGAGTGCGAGGAACTCTGAGAGCAGTTTACAACTTAGATATATTAATGGGTCATGCTGTGATGTAGATTGTGAAATATTAGAGACTAAAATAGCTCCTATGATTATCTTTTGTGATGCCTTGAAGTTACTTTTTCATAAACATATGCCTCCTCAAATGCTATTGGAATAGATTACTGCTGGCTCTCTCCTACTCTCTGTAAAGCTTGCGTTTTTTGCAGAGAGAAGAGCTTCCATTTTTTCTCCTTTGCAACTAGAAGGATTTCTCAACATTGTTAAATTTAAGTCTGTAGATAGATGATTCCATTTTCAAGTTCAGTCTTCCTCCATTTAAGCCATGACTCTTAAAAGACAACAGAAATCTTTTAGACACGCCAAAGTACAGAGGTAGAAGAATGAAGTGAGATAACCAACTAGTTTTGAACCTTCTAATGGATTTCTCAAGCCTTCATATTCATCTAGTTGACAATTTCTTCTAAATAGCAAGACAAATTTCCCTGCCAATATTCTGTATGAGGTAGTGCATTTTCCAGACACTGCAGTTCCCAAAGATCAACAGGAATAAATGTGAATTAATTAACCGTTCTTGAAATGGGCTTCCCACATCTCTAGAATAGGACAAGCTGTAGGATGTTTCAGAGAAGATGATTAAAGCATCTTCATATGTTTACATTTAGACTTGCCAAATAATTTGTAGAAGAGAAGCAGCATTGCACATGCCTTGGGAGGGATGGAATAGTTAATATATGTATTCTTAAAGAGCTATATAGAGATACAGATGGAAATGGTTAAGTGAGTTACATTGACTGTTTTTCCCACATTTACAGATAATGCTAAAAACACGTAGGAAAAAAAAAACTCCTAGTACTGCAGCTCGTCCAGAAGACTGGGCAATATAATGGGAATCTTCATTAACTTGTCTTTTTTTCTGTCTTGTCTGGTTTAGGTTGCAATCCCAGCAGAACAAGGTCCTTATAATTTGTTTTTAAAACATTTAACGCAGAGGCATTACATCTCAAACAACAGGATATTGCGAACTTCTACCAGTGACTGTCCTGTCAAGACTGGCCCTCTCTAAGGGGTCTTTCTGTACTTCATCTCACACCGCAAGACAACAAGAGCTCTCTGGCCACACGCTGGAAGGGTGAGTAGTGTTTATTTGAGAACTGCATGCTCATGGGACCATATAACCTCCATGAAGACCATGGCAAGCTTTGGATGAGGCTGTGAATATTTAGCACCAAAAGACAGCCTACCCAGATTTAAAAAGAACAACATCTATTGTAATAAGGGACAGTTAACCTGGATACAATGTGTCCCATCTGTGTCCCACTCTAATTACAGCAGATGTCTCCTTGCCTCCAAAGAAAACCTCTCTGTTGGTTTTGCGTGCTCTTAGGGTGACAGTGTTTGTTCTGTGAAAGCTCAGAGGATATGAATCATTTGGTCTCTACAGCTTACGGCTCCGCCAGTTTATTAGAATCTAACCCTCGCAGGTCACACTTCTAATCTAGCACAACCAGCTGTTCACAGCGTGGCATTAGCTGATCAATATTGAGTGACCCAGGAGAGCTGTGGGCATTCAGCACTGCACACAGTGGTCGGACGCGCCTGCTGGTCCCACACGCACCATTGTGGGAGCTCTTTCTATAAATAATATAGACAAGCATTGTTACGTCTCATTGTTAGCAGCAGCAAAATAAATGAACAGCTCCATCTGGGTTTTAGCATCTCCTCGCATAATCAGGAGAGCTGGGAGGTCCCAAAGTACTCCAGAGGATCCTGACGAACAACCTACTACAGAAATTAAAATGTGGCACTGGGGCTGGAAGTTGAATTTCCTTCCCGCTTTGCCGCAGAAGGCCTGCGGTTGTACACAAGTTTCTATTTCCCCTCTTCAGAAAGCTCTCTGTTTCGCCACTCAGCCATCAGCCTCTGTCCGTTCTGTTATTAATGGCTGATAATCCCTTCTTATGCTTGCAGCTTCACAAACCCCTTGCACTGTGCAGCGTTTACTAACCTACAACAAACCAGCACTGATGTACGTACTTGTTCTTGAGTTCCTAAGAGGAATTCATTGCAGGATCAAGGCACATCTTTTTAAATGAGATTAAAATTAGATCAATATTTTCAGGGAATGAAATCAAACTTCTGTTATTTTTATTTACATTGCATCTGAGTAAGTGTGTAGCTTGCTGTTAAGTAAATTATCAAGAAGAGGGTTTTCTTACATTTACAATTTAAAATGACCACTAATGTAGAATTAGTTATAGTTGCCTAACTGATTTGCTGTAACTTCAAAGAAGTCTACGTACACACACCAATGGAGGACAATGATTCAAATGCAATCATAAGTCCCAAGACTAAAACAAAGGCTCACCCCCGTGCAAGTAGCAATTAAATGGAAGAGAATACCATTACATTTTTCAGAAATACTGAAAAACTTTTGTTAAAGGTCAAATAATTTGCTAAAGATTTCTTTTGTGATTAAATTTGAAGGAATTTAAATGTTTGCTTTATGATCTTTACTTCCAACCTTTCGCTGAGTGCAAATAATGGCACGAGGCTGAACAATTTACATCGGCTTTCAGATACACTTACTTTCCAGTTACTAAGAAATAGTGCAGCTCTGTATGATACCGTACAGTATTGTTGGCATTTCAAAGCATATTTTTATTTAACTAACTACATTATTTGGTAAAGCATGTTTTTCCTAGAAACTAAGCATATCACTTATTCACACATGCCCGATTTATAGATAGGATTGGAAATTCCCACACAGATGTTGTAAAGATGCTACGATAGGGGCTAAAAACTTTCTAAATACTTTCCGTGAGCAGCAGTCAGTAATAGAAGAGCTGTCTTTATTACAAGCGTAGATTAGAACTAGGCTGAAAAATAGCTCATTTTTACTAGGTGAACACCACTGACATGACATCATCACGCAGGCTCTGTCCTGGGACACACGGGAGACACATTTCAGGCATAAGCTTGGTAAAACCTGCAAGCATCTGCCAGTTTTGACTTCGGTTTGAATGTGGCTGGAGGAATTCTATGATCTCATAAAATATTGAGGCAAAAGTTTGGAAAGCACAGAAGAAAATGCTGGTTGGCTTCCTATAGTATCTCAAGTTTTCTTGCTAGGGAAACAAATTGAATGCCAGCCGTTAACAAAATCTATACTCTCTTATCTGATGCTTCAGGCAAGACTATTATATCCAACTAATTAGCTGAAAGAAGATGAGGCCAACAAACTTCCCTAAGAAGTTGGCATTGATGTTGTAAACCAGCTCAACAGAGTTAGCAAAACAAGAAGACATCCAGCTATCCTTTGAAATAATCTTTGTGTTACTGGAAGCTCTTTTACTCGCACAATAAACAAGAAGATCAGTGCCTCTTCCTACTCGGATAATGGATATACAAATTTAAAAAATCATTTCACGGTGGATGAACAGCCAACTTATTTGTAGCTGTGCTGTCATGAAGACGTTGTAAGCTGTGAATCGAAATGGGGAGAAAAACAAATGAAAGTTTGGGCAGCTTGGGCTTCTGTGTTTGTTGCTTCTTCCACAGGCTTTTGCCTGAATTTGGGAGCACCCTGCAATGCACATGCAGGTTTCTGTTTCAGTGGACGATAAATATTTAGCTCAGTAAAGGGCAAAGTTAATGCAGTGTGTTTCAGGTTGGTTTCTGACAGGCTTAACCTTTCAGGGGTATAATTCTGTCAGCCTATCTCTTCATCCACCTGTCTTTAAAACTTGGTGAGAGCAATTTTGCTAAGAGTCGGCACTTTGGGTTTCAAAAATATCCTGCCCCTTACTATAGCCATTTTGCAGACACAACTATACTTAAAGCTTGCCTTAAGGTAGAATTAAATAGTGGATTCTGGCTTGGGCACCCTTTGACCTCTTCCTTTATAACAATGTTTTTTTCCACAGATATGAGAATTAGACACTCAAATCCTGCTTAACAAGAAACTCTGAGCCAGCTGTTGGCTGCTTATCACTGCCTAGGGAAATACTTTAATCAACATTAAATCTGGTGGTTTTGAAACCACCTTGTCTTAGCACTGCAATGAATTCTCTCCATTGAATGGGTTTAATTATCAAAGCCCAGAGGGAGAACTGTGCATGGTTTTGAGTAGCCATCCAACAGTAATATCTTTGCTTCCAAACTAACAAGGCAACAAAGGGAAAAATATCATAGACTAAATTCCTTTCAATCTCCTATGGTTTTGGGCTGAATACAAACAATCAGCTTTAGGATCCAGGTGTAAGAACCTGAATTGTTATTTATTACTTGTCTGCCCATTACCCTTGGTGTCTCCATACTTTTGTGCCTTATTTAGTATCTTCTTGCTTGTCTGCTTGAGGTTTACTTTAGACTGGAATTTGGGAGTAGCAACAAAAATGGGATGATTTCTTCTGGAGCGCTAAAACACAAAAGGGATATGCCTAATACAAGGTAATTTAAAGCTCATAAGATTGTGGGGTATGCTTAGTTAATATTGTCTCCTGGCCTTTGTATATCAAATGCAACCCACCTACAGCCTATTCTGCCAAAATAGGCGGCCTAGTTTAATATATATTTTTAATACATATTTTGAGGTTGTCCAACCTCATAGCTTTGATTATTAAACCTTGATAATCTTGAGTTCATCTTTCATCAAAGTTCATCAATCTTTGTGCAGAGAAATACGAGCCCTCTCATACTTGAGTGCCACTGGCTCTGTTGATGCCGAAGGTTATTAGCAGAGGCTACCACAGAGACTGGCATTTGCGACAGCGGGGTGACTGGGACCACGCCATGGCACGAAGAGCCTGGAAGCAAGGCTATAAACCACGGCGGCTGTGACAGCCTCAGTGAAAGAGTGCAGAGGGCTGGGACGGCTGCGTTTCAGCCATTAGTCCAAACTTAGTCACTGTAGCCCTCTACCAGAGCCTTGGGTTTTATGCTGATAAACGAAATGTGTTTCAACCCTATCTGATAGAAAAAAAAAGGTCTTAAGCCTGTCTGTCGTATGAGCTAAATATGAGCTATTTCTTGTGACTTGAGATTTAGTTATGTATGTAGCGTAACCTGCCTTCTAGCCATAAAACCATCCACCTCGATTAGCAGAATGAACTACTAGTAGAATGAAGAAGAGAGGAGTCTGAGGCTTACGATCTAATTACAAGATCACAGATTCGTGTCACCTCCTGAAGTCACTCAGGCTGGCAGCAGCCACCAAAGGCTTCCTTCTCAGGCAGTGGAGAGCTGGCTGCTTCCAGGCAGAGACATCCCACCAAATCCAGAGACGGCTGTGTCCCCGGGGCCTGCAGAGGGAGTCCTCGATAGCTGGGCTTCTAACTCAGACAGCTGGGGTTAGAGACATCATCCCCAGGTCCCGAAGTCCTCCATGCCTGTACATACGTTCAGGGTATATAACCTCTACCGGCCCACGTGCAGCAATACCAAAGAAGAACAAAGGAGGATTTCTGTTGTCACAACAGCATCAAGGCAACACAACCTATTTGTTTTAGAACACAATAGCAGATATGTTGCTTTTAGGTAAGTGTGCGTGATAGTGTGTGTGATAGTCTGCCAAGATAAGACCGATGTGTCACGATTTGTTAGGCTGATATAGGCTGATGACATGTAACAGTGACACATCAACCAAAAATACTTGCAAAGATGCAGTTGCCTGAAAAACAACGTCATACTTGTGCTGTTAGTGGAATGTAACTCATTAATATGTATATCATGCACCCATGAGTCAATGCGGAGTACAGCTATTAAGATCTAAATATATTTAGTACAAATGGTAGAAGACTGGCCCACACTGCGCACTCCATTACGGCAATAGTTTAATACCCTGTTCTGGTGGTACATTACCATTTTTACATTGACAGCAGCAGGTGTGCAAGTGATGGATTGAGTTGAGTGGCCATAACTTATAGTCTGCCCCGGAACTATTAATGAGCTCATTAATATAGTGAAATGACAGACAAAAGACTCAAGGTGAAAAACTAAAATCAACGAGCGTTGATTTGTTTTTATCAAATAGTTTTCCTTGAATTTATTAGCTTCTAGCACTGCTGAGCAAGCAAAATTATCATTTACAGTAACTGATTGCAAATGGTGACTGGATGAGAAAATTCAGGAAGAAAATATTGCAGCCCAGCACAGCCAAGCAGGCAGAAAGGCTGAGATGAGATCCTCAGCACTGTGCCACGGAGGGCTTTCATTCAAACAGAAAACCTACATTGGTAATGGTGGTAATGGTAATAACCTATATTTGGTAATGGTGATCTTTGAAGCTGTATTTCTCTGGTCATAGTGACATCTGGACCTTATAACGTTATAAGACAAAGGAGAGGAAGAAGGTGACACACAACTTGGCACTTTTTCGCCTGGATTATGAGAACTTTGTACTATTTATACATTCCAAGGGATCAGCAAATGTGTTTCCATTTTATCTAGTTCTGTGACGCAGTGGGTGCAGTGTAAGGGTGGGCACAGTTTTGAAGAACAATTCAAATTCAGTTTCAACAGCCACCAAACCTCAAATGGGAGAGCTGGGACTTGTGAAATCATCTTCTCCCCTTAATACCATTTGTGCTGGTGGTTCTTTCCCCAGAATCCCATCTCTGTGAGATGGTTTCTGTGTCCTGTAGCTGCACAGTATCTGCAGTTCTGGCAGCTCCAGGTCACGGAAATACAGCTTTGCCTTTTAAAAAAGGGATCGGTCAAGTCAGCATTAACCTTTGCAGATGTTGTGCTATTTTTCTTACTCAGAGATAAAGATCTAATAACCATTTAAAAAAAAAAATAAAAAAGAGAAATTGATTTGTGGCCTTTGAAGAAGAGACCTGGTGAGACAATTAGGGTAAAATAGAACAAAAATGTTTCCATCTTTCCCATGCTCTAATTGAGGTCACAAGTGATCCCCCCAGTCAGGAAATTGTTGTTTTTGCTTTATCATCTTCCCACAGAGTGGGAGAGAGGATATAATCTGCAGGACCTTTGATTTGCTGTTAAAAATTACAGTTCTTTGCTTTTTGTCTGTGTGTATGTGTGTATCTTTGTCTATTGATTATAAAGGCTACCAAAGTAACTAGGTCATATGTAGACGTGGATTGCAGAGAGGTGCAGTCACTTAGATGAATATACTAATTAGCATTTACCTGCCTGGGAAAGCGTAACTAAAGAGCGGTGCTTATTACCTTTTGTTGAACCAAAGCTTTTCCTGTGGATTTGCTGACTTAATGTGCTAGTGCTTGGAAGCAGCACAGGAAACCAAATAATTTACAGTTCATTAATAACTTTAAGTACATTCTATAGTGCGTCTGCTTTCTTTCATGTCCTCCTCAACACCAGCATGGTTCCGTTGTGAGAGAAGATCACATTTCTCCCGAGTAATTTTCAAGCCCATAGAGCTTTGATATTGGAGGTCCCCAAATCAGTCTTATGACTGAGGGAGATGGCAGAAGGTCTGTAAGTCTTCTACAAACTGATTTTAATACTTCATTCACTCTGAATAACTAGGGCTGCACCTATTTACTGTGAACTTAAAAATGGACGCTGTTTTGGATAAACGCACTTAACCAAATTCTTTATTCATCTCAATGTGGCATTGTTTTGTCCCCTAAGGAGTTCCTTGCAGAAACAGCTTAAAGAACCACATAAGAAAGGGTTAAACCACCCACAGAGACATTATCAGTAGCCTCTGAGTGCAAGAATGGATCATTTGCAATAGATTCATTTCTTCCTGGTTCTTGCATTAAAAAAATCTTCCTTTGTCATCTCTGATCACTGCTGCCTTACAGCTAAATAAAGTGCTGCCTTCTTCCTCTTTGTAGGATCTCAAAAGATGATTTTTCTCTCTATAGAAAGTTACTTGAACAGCCCTCTCCTCCCCTGCAGCTGACTCATCTCCAGTAGCATTTATTCATACTATCAGTTATCTCCCTATGTGGTATGGAGTTTTCTGGTAAAAACAAAGAGAAAGCTGAAACTTCAGCTATATCAGATAAGATTTTTGTAGTGGACAGTTTGTTTCCCATTCAAAACAAACTCTGTTTACTAAGGCAGAGAGAATTCCAATTACCACAAGAACATAGCAGAAAATCTACAACCTCTTAACAAAACCAGCAAGATTTATAGGTGCTATTCAGCATGCTTACATTAAATAGAATCTTTTTAGCCCCTGAGATTTTTCTGCAGTGATTACACCCATCCCTATGAAATCTAATTGCCCGTACAATATGTAAAGTGGCACAGTACTATCTATGAGTATGTGTCTGGCATTTAATACATGATTTTCCACTTCTTACTTCAGGTTACTGCCTCCTCATTTCATTTCCTTTTTCATATTATGGGGCTCTAGTGTTCATGATGATGATAAAATATCTAATCCAAGAGGCTGCCAAGTGAAATTTTAATCAAAGGCCTTTCGTAGCTGAAAGACTGGCTTTGTTAAGTGATCAATATCTATTGATGGAAGGAGCCTAGAAGAAAAATAGTTCTCTTTGCTTTCACAAAGGAAGAAGTTATTAGAAACGTGGGCCAATTTGCCCCTCCCGTATCTCCTAGGAGTCTGGATCCAACCTTAAATAGATAGATTGGCTGAAATCACTGCGCAGCCATTTAAAGACCTCTTCTAAGCTGCACTGTTAATTAGAACCTGGATATGAACAGACTGCTGATATCTGACACCTTGGGAAAGAAAAAGCTACCATAATTATAATTATGTGCACCACAGAACTTGTTCTCTATCTCAAAGCTGCATTTTTTACGTAGCTACGCAATGGGCTAAAGGAAAAAGTGAGACCAGGCTAAAAGTATCTGTGGAAATCTGCCAGACACACAGGGGTAGAACGGTGAACACTAATTAATGTGCTTGTCTTGCAGCATAACAATTAGGATGCAAAGGCAGGCACCACCGGCAAATAGGGAACTGGAATTGGATCACAACGGCATAGGAAAGGGAGGGATGCCGAGAGCAGGGATGGGCTACAGAGGATCTTGCTGCAGTTTACTGGGAGATGATTCAAAAGGGATGTCCCTTCAGTTCCAAAAAAAGTGACGTTTTGCAACTTAATTACAGGTTCCTAACCCCCGCCCCCTTCAAGGGTGCCCATTCCAGAAATGTTATGATTGAGGAAAATGCAAAAAATACTGTTTTTGTTCTCCATCAGTATCAGGTTCAAGTCCTTTTATGAATCAAGGCACAGTTAATCAGTTAATGCATTTCATGCAGGAAATCAATAACAGAAATTCAGTGGTTGTTGCTCTCTTCTGTGCCTCTCCAAGTACCCTGTCCGGTCTATTTTTAAGTGGATCAGGGAAGATGTAATGGCAAGATTCACACAAATTTCAAGTATGTATGGTTTCTCCTTCATCAGATTTCTAACATCATACGCACATTTACCACATTACATATACAATTAAATGCTTTCCCCCTTTCTGAAGGTATTTTTATCCATTCTCCATCTATATAAATAATTCAGCATATCTTTCCTGTCCTCCTCTTAAAAATACTGACAATTCATGCTAACGCAGCATGCTTTCGTTATTTTGAGAGCTTTGTCTGTGTTATTGAGTGGCCCAAACCTCATACAGGAAGGTTTTTCTTTCCCCTGGGAAAACTGTGTAAAAAAAAAAAAAAAAAGGGTTTTGCTGGCCTTACAGCAAAGCCTCCCCTAGACAGGGGTCTAGAGCCAATAATACAACACCATGCACAGAAATGTGTCTCGCTGGTCAGCAGCACGCGCACGGAGTGCTCAGAGCACCTAGAATGCGAGGGAAAATCAAGTCAATCCCAGGAAGATTTAAAGATCTGAGACGTGACCCAGTCAGACCTTCCCTTGAGAGCTCAGATAAATATGACTCAGGTTTGAAGCTCTTTGTTGGACCCCACTCTAGCAGCACAATCCAATATCCTCCCATTTCCAATATTTTGAGGGATGGCAGGAACACTTTCACTGTGCGGCAGGTTGGCACACAAGCCAAGTTATTTTACAGAGAACAAAAGTCCAATGTTGCTGAAGCTGCATTTGTGTACTTTGCCAACAAATCAACTGAAGGAAGGATCCTTAGATATAACGTACCCGCTACATAAATTTGCTGCAAATCAGACTGTAGGCAGAAAAACTTCAGGTTTTTACAAGTCTGTTCCCCTTAATAGCAACTTTGAAAAACATGAATTTGAACCAGAGAAACAAGCAAGCGATGAGCAGCATCGCTTTAGAAATCCATAGCTGCTGTTTGTAAATTGCTCCTTTCTTCGCAATGAAGCCTGATCCTCTCCTCCACCCCCTCCCCCGGGACTTTTGAAACTGGATTTTTACATTTGCTCACAAAACAAAGGCTCTCCTTGCCTTGGGGTGGGCTGGAGACAGAGCTGGTCAGCAGTCACCGATCCGAGTCTGCTCGTGTAAGCACGGGGTTTGTGAGCGTTGCTGCTGCATTGCAATGAGGTTTGCTTTTGAAGAATACTCAGAAAAATTGCATTCACTCGGGGTTAAACCACAGGGTTTTCAGAACTCTCCCAGCTGCCAACGAAACGGTCCTTGCTGACCCTGTGCCCTGTTACCCTTTCTCACTGTCCCACATTAATAAAAAAACCAAACCACCCCCTGCTCCATCCAAGGTGGGAGTCCTGAGGGTAAGTGAAAGTCAGGCCAGTAACGTATGTCTCAGCTAAACTCTGGAACCAGTTATTTTCCCTTAGGTCTAAAAATAGATAACGACACTTGACTGCATTTTGCTTTGACTATCCGCCCTCCCCACGCCTGTCAGCAAAACCCCATTTTGACTTCAAGGCATCAACCACCCCATCTGTGAGCCAGTCCTGAGCTAGTAGGAACTACCCTTGTTCCACAAGCCATCTCACCGCTTTCTTTATGGGGTTTCTGGCCAAATTCAGCCCAGGCAGGAGGTCTTGATAAGCATCTTGATCACGTGCTTTCCTGACCTTGACGTTTTCAGTCATGGGCAGGCTCCGAGTCAGATGAGTCAATGTCAGGAAATATCTTTGAATGCAGAACAAAAAATTGGGACAACCATAAACCACTGCCTTTCTGGTAAGCCAAGCTGATCCAAGTTCACTGCTGTGTCTGACTGTTAACCAGCAAAACCATAATTCCCAAATATACCAGTGCCCTGAAAGCATCTTTAAAGTAGCAATAAATTCATGAAAATGGAAAATTGACACATTACTTTTCTCTCTTATGTGCCTCATGGATATCATTTAATCCATTTCCTACAGCGAAACCTGCATTACAAAACCAGAGGAATTCAAAGTAAATGAATGGATCCAGTCCCCACTTGACTGCGGAGCATTAATAATTTTGCTTAGCTCCCTGCTTAGATTGTTTTTCACCTAAAGAGATATTTACTGTAATATCCAAACGCTGTTTCAAAGCGGGCAAGGAACATCCCTACAGATGAAACACAATCTTCTAGATCACCAGGAAAGGAGGCAGACTTCCTAAGAAGGAGATGTGTAGTCGGACACACTACCACCTTGTTGTGTCAGGCTACATGCCCGGGATGGCTAACGTCCTAGTTGAGAATAAAGAGAAATGTCCTATTTTAGATGGTGAGATTGGCTCCCTTTGGGAGTCGTTGAACCCCTGCCTCTGGAGATGCTTTACAAACATCAGCAAAATAGAGAATAAACCGGAGGGAATAATGCTGCGAGCAGAGCTGGGAAATGGTGGTGGTGTTCTCCATCTGTGTTTTTTGTGAACAAACCAGCAGCTGTAATCTTTTTGATGATGTAGCCATCAGGATTGCTCTTTGGGCAAAAGGACTGATTTTCCGTCGGCAGCAATTTCAGGTTGCCATTTTCAGCAGGTGCTTGATGGTTTGCAGCCAGTCGGGAACACCTGCGGAGCCAGACCTCTCCCCGCTGCCCACAGCCGGGCACTATGGTCATCTGGTCACACAAACGCTGTACAGGAGAATTCAGGAACCACCAGGAGCTCTAATGAATTTTTTCAAGATAGACTTTTCCTCAGGGAATAGAAACTCAAGTGAATCTGTAAACCTGAAAGAGCTTTCATCGGTATTTCCCCCCAACACCTCGCCTTTAAGGTGTTAGAAGTATTTTAATTATTTCTCCTTTTCCATTTTGTTCTTTTCTTAAAGGAGTTACAGTGAAATTTTAGCTGACCACAAATGACCATCTTTTTTTTGATTTTAAAGCCTCAGAATGGCCTGGCAGCTAAATGCAAGAGACTAACTTTGTTGAAAGCAAAGACATCCCCAACACAACGCTTTGCACGTAACAAGTCAGCTTACTAAAAATACAGCCATTTCAGAAATACGGTTCCTTCCTCCCTTGCTCCTGCTCTCTGCACCGTAAGCAATTTCCATCCCTCAGCCTGCACAAGCTTACGGGAACCTCACCTCACCAGGGCGGCCCTTCAGACCCACACAGCAACCGCTCCTTTGGGGCGGGAGAGCTGTAAAAGCGGCTGCTGGGATGTGGGGATGAAAAAGCCGATAAGGTGATGGATGATATAAATAAGAATAACCAAGTAGTTCAGAGTATTATATTGTCGGCTTTACTATGATAATAACGCTACGCGGATACTGAGTCTAGTTTAGGAATAGCTGTAAAGAAAGATAATTTTATCTCCATTTTACAACCAAAGTAGAAATCTTACTCAAAATAGAGAGCTTTGCTCTCCCCATCCCCAGCCCTGCACCTAAACCATAAATCTTTTTCTTCCTATGCTGCTATACTATTTTTTTTAACTTGATGTCTAATAAATGCCATGTTCATGAAATATGTTATAGCATACGGGGAGAAATAAATACAAATACATATCCAGAGAATAAGTCGAGCAGCAAGTGTCCTTTATACCTTGCCAGTGCTCCTCAGCACTGAATTTAAAGACGCTGCGTTTGGCTGTGACAGGGTCATCAGTCTGCGGGGATCAGCTGCTCTAAGTCTTGCCGAGAACCCAGAGCCGCAGCAGTTTTATAGACGGCTGCAGACATGTGGCACCAACAAGGAAGAAAAAGCCAGGAGGGTAGAGCAGAAGGTGATTTGGGATGCCTGGGATCAAGGCTATGCTCCCAGAAGATATTATTCAAGCTCTGTGTCTCAGGTGTCGTGTCGTGTGTGTGTGTGTCCCCCCAGTAAAATAACACCCTCCTATTTCACAGGGGCTGTTCTGCTTAATATTGAGGGGACTCTCTAATATTGCAAAGTTGGAGCTGCCTCCACTGTTTTGATGACATATTTTACTCCCTTGTAAGACACCGGATAGCTGAATGATGGGCAAAACTATTTCTCTTTTGAAATATGAGCTAGCACTAAGGCAGCTGTGGATGGCCATCTATTGCAGCATCACTTCCCGGTGTCTTTTAAGCCCTTAAGTTGGACCCCTGCTCATAAGCCAGTGGCTTCCAACATTTTATTCTGCTGATTATTTAAAGGAAAAGAACAATGAATCATCAGGACTATCCGAGTAAAAATATGTGAGCCGGTAACCATGTAATGAAGTTCACTCCTGTCCTGGTATTAGAGCACAAATGGAAGGTCATAGATCCAACAACATGAGATATTTTGCTGGACTAAAGGAACCAATTGATTTCTATGTTTAATTAAAACAATGACATAGGAGACATGCCCTCAATACATTGTATTACAGGAACCTCAGGGAGTCAAGAAATGTGAAGAGTGATGCTTTGGTAGCAAGTGTAGGTACCTCCTTCTTGCTTCAATGGAGAGAATGCGAGGAGATATTTGATCTTACCCATGTGTGAAATCTGGACATCACATAGGCCATAGAAATGTGCTCAAATCCCAAAGTGAGATGAGCCAAAAGATCACATTTCAAGAGTTTTGGGGAATCAGTTGTGGAGGAAAATAACCACTTGGTAGAAGCTGAAAAATTTCCTTCATTATTCCAGAAAGTTTCTTTTTTTAAACCATCTTAACTACTTCAGTATTTTGAATAAATTCTGCATCCGAATAGTTTGAAATAACCAGGTTTTCCTCCATTTTGAAATTATATTCTATTCATTTTGCTAGCATTACCCTTTAATGTGTCAAACCTGGCAATTTCTGTGGAAAACATCCTTTCCAGCACAAATGTTTGGGTCCACGCTCTCTGTACTTTAACCTCACAGCTCAGTCTATTAGGTAATTCCCAGATGACCAGTACGGACTGGTCTGCCCTTAAGAGCTCAATACTACAGGCATATTGAGTGCCAGTAAATAGGAGAAGTTTTACAGCATGAAAATAGGAATCCACTGTTTGCTCAATGAGAGAAGGCATAAGAGCTTGGGAACTGTTTGAACACTGACCTAAAGCGAAAGCTGTGGCTGTTGGTTGAAGGCATCCCTTTAGCTTGCAGGGGCCAAAAAGTAAATGCTACAGCAGAAGCGCTTTGGTTTGCCTTGTATAGAAGTAAAAAGAGGATGTTTCCCAATGTGGCTGGATTTCTCGCTGGCACAGAAATGGAGGGGCTGGCAAAAAAAAAAGCAACTAAAATCAGGTCCATCTGCTTAGAATTAGCTTCTGAGTTTGTGCAATCCACTCCGCAGCGGTAATGCACAAAAGGAGAATGAGACCAGGGGAGGGTGAATTACAGTCGATCAGAACATTTTTAGCTCAATGAAATTTTGAAAGTGAATTCTCATGCAGTGATGAGCTAGTTTTAACAGGTTTCGTCAAGCAGAAGCTTTTCTCCAGAGCTTTTTAGTTGTTTGCTGTTCCCAAGCAAGCTGGTGGACCTGCAGAAGAGCAAGGATAGACCTGCGTGAAAACACTCGTGTTTTGTAATCCTGAAGTAGATGGACTGATGTCATTCTTTTCTGGAGAAAGACTTTATTTCTTGTCCTAATGTGGGCTGAAAATGAACAAAAGTTCAGTGGTTATAACAAAGTGGATTTATCCTCCCCCACTTGGCTCTAACAAGGATATTTTTGGACAGAGGTCAGGAAGGGGATTACATATGCGCACAGGTCGATTTGAAGTCTCTAAAGAGAGAATTCC
>NW_009648234.1:1300152-1313471 GCF_000708025.1 Charadrius vociferus | reverse complement strand
TCCTGCTGCTTCTGCTATCCCTTAGCGACTGCCAGGTCCCAACACAAAGCCTTCAATAATTCAGAACATACTTTTTGGACAAAAGCAGCTGCTGGAAGTTAGCACAGGTAGTCAATAGCTTTCCTCCTGTGAGAGAGGTCACTGCACAAACAACCGTGAAGTTAGTGAGGTTTCTCTGATACTGACTCACTGAAGTGTTAACTCGCTCTGGCGGGAGCCTTTCTGCCTGAATTTCCCTTGATGTAACATATGGATGCTGCATATCTTTCCAGTTCATTGACCAATTCCTTTCTTAAGGGCTTTGTGCTTCTCTGTGCAGTGTCTTAAAATACCCTTCACACAGGTTTGGAACAGGCATCATGCAAACCCCCCTGTATTTGCTGCCTAATATTCAATTTTTAATTTTTCTTTTTTTTAAAAAAGACCATGCATCACTCCAGACACTCAATTTCTGAGAGAACTGCTGCAGTTCTGGTCAGTTCTGATGACTTGAGAGTTTTGTGTTCTAGTGTGCTGTAGAGAGTGGGAGTTAAAAATTGCAAAGAACGACAATTCATTTCTGGGTTCTCCATCACCACAACATTTACAGCTCAGTTCACTAAGACAGTCTCACACATCATGCTGAACAAAAGGAAGAAAAATCCAGTTATATAGCTCTTTTCATTTAAAAGAAAATGTAGCTTTCACAGCTAATTTTTAAGGTACGTTTTTACTGTGGTAGAATAAGAACCTCCCGCAGGAAGCAATCAGCTTCAGCTGATACGAGCAAAGGAACACTGTTAAAGCCTTGAGAGGAGGATTATTTAACATGATTTTTTATATATTCCAAGGTAATGCTACTTGGTTAATGTTAACACCAGGAAATCAGCATGGTCTTTTTTTATTATCCTGAGTATTGGTTTTGTAAAGAAGTTAATCTGCAGAAAAGTATATGGCAAGATATTACTGATTCTTTACCTGATTAGCTGAATTAATGAACAGATTTTTTTTTTTTTTTTCCATTTAACTGCTCCTCCATTCTCACCTTCAACTCTTTGCTAAAATAAGTCACTGTTTGAGCCCCAGCATCTTGGAGCACTGTGAAGATAAGGATCAGCAATAGTGTGCCCCCAGATACTAGAAACTCTATTATTATTATTATTATTCTCCTGAGCAAACCAGGCTCCAGTATTAGGTATTAGGCAAAAGGGACATTCCCCCCCACGTCCCCCCCCCCCCAGTCTGCTAAACCAACAGTCATAAACAGCAAAAGGAGCAACACTCCCTATACACACTCACAGAACTACACACATACTTTCTAAACTCAAATCTCTCCTGGATCATTGCTCTTTGCATGGGATTTTCCAGTCTATAAGACAAGAACTGAAATTAGTCAGCAGTTAAGCTCTTAGTCTAGATACTCAGGACTGTGAAGTACTTGTCTCTACTGCCTAGAAACAGAATTCGGCACCTAAAAATAAGTGATGTGACTGCTTCCTCTCCCCATGCCGTATTAAGTTTAGGACAAAGTTTCATTGCGAAATCCAGCACTCGAGACTGGTTTCTCTGACGTTGAGTCACAGGAATTCTGTGTATTGTTTGTGTATGGAAAATGTTGGAGGGGAAAATCATTTTGGTTTGGGTCCATTCTTCAGTATATAAAGAACATCGTGCCCCATCGTTCTGCCAAAAAGCAGCGTGCACTGGCACTCTGATGCCAGCCAGCCTGGGAAAATCAGTGCGTGTTCACTGGGGCCCGGGTTCAAGGTGAGAGAGCAGCCCAAGAAATTCACACCTTCACACGCTTGAGTTCTGAAGCTTTAGGGAATGAGAGTTTTCTAACACATGGATATGATTAGGCACATGTCTGCCTTTGAACTGGTGCTCCCCAGTGACCAACATAAACTACAGAAACTGCTGCCACTGAACAGGTATAAAAACACTTGATATTTTGGTCATCTTTCCAAGAGCGATCAAGAGCAGTTCCCTAAGTCAACCGACAACCATGTGTCAGCTCAGAAAGGACCACGGAACATCTCTACGAATCACTTTGCCACAGGCCAACACCAGTTCCATGCTCTGCACTAAAAGTCAGAGACCACTTTATTTAAAAAAAAGTATATAAGGGCTATGATAAATACAATATGCCATGGGGTGAGGGGAAACATGTATCAAGGAATTGCTAGTGTATTATGGCTCTGAAATAAGATGGCATTTATTAGGTGATAACGACCACGTAGCTCTAAGAAACAGTGTTTTTGGTAACGATAAATTTTGACCATCTCAAAACACAGGCAACACAAGTGTCAGCTGGAGAACTAAGAACGTAACCCAGAAGACAACTCCTAGGGCTGACTCCCCAGTGCCAGGCATCCGAATGCGATCATACAGCATCGCTGCAGGAGCGGCACTGCTCCTTTCACATCATTTGCATGACACCAGCAGGCACAAGTGCACAGAGCAAAGCAGACCCTATTCTGCTGCCCTAACCACAAAACACTCCGTACCTCTAGATAACAACCCATCCGTACAAGTGGAATGGTTTCCGATTCCTTTCACATTCTTAATTGGTATTTAATATGTAGCCAGATTATTCCCTGGAAAACATCAGCAAGAAAAATACATATTTTCTTATAGTTAAACTCTTAGTTTCTTAGAAAACCCACTGCTTGCAGTTATACATGGGTCTGGAGAACAATGAACAGCACAAGACATCATTTCTTCTCTGTAAAATGGCTTTACAGTGTAATAAACAAACCATTTCTTTTCATTCTGCATTTACCCAAACACTTTGTCATTTCACATTTAAGTTGTTTAGTAATTTCCGCTACACTGAAAGATGCCAGAAATAAGTCTCTCCTCTTTTGAACTTTAATTCTTCAGTATGGAAAAAATAGTTGGGGACCTTTTGCCATACCCAGCTTTACAAACAGGTACTTCAGAAGGCTCAAACAGCGTGTGACAGATTAGGAGCGAGTTCTTTAATTCCTGCTCCGTCACCTTCTTCACGTAAAAATATTCCTTGCGAGAACATTGAAGAGCTTCTGAGACTAATTCAGTAATTTGTCCTGTCTATTTCTAACTCACTTTCTAATCCATATGATGTTAAAAACAGATGTAGAGAACCTTGCAAATCATGCACTCGGGTTCATATTTTGTTACATGATTGCCGACCGTGTATCATCTAGAAATTCTCACTGAAAGCTCAGATTTGCGCTAAATGAGCCTAGGGCAATTTTACTTTTATCCTCCCACATTAAAAATGATCATTGAGTTGCAGAAAAAAAGCATTTTAAGAATATACTTTCATTTATGGTGTGTGTGTCCGCCCCTTGTTGAACCAGGAGTATTTTAACAAACAGTAAGCAAAGCTGGGTTTGATCAAAAGCTCAGCCACATCTGCAGTGAGGGTCTTCGCTCTCTCCAGTGTTAAGATGGAGAATTTGCACTGGCAGCTTTGTGTCTGGGCACAAGAGGTTTGATTTGAACTCGCTTTTAGAGAATGGGGCAAGTCTAATAGAAGATAGTTTATTTCCTTCTTCTGGACACTAAGATGCTCCTTCGTCATGTAGCTATTTGGAGTTTCCTCTTTGAAAGGGTCCAAGGCACAGAAATGGTCTCTGTGCTTTGCCATCGGGAATTCGGGAAGCTTCTAATCTTCCTGTGAGCAGGGGCAGTCATCTACGGGCTGATGTTCCACCACCACAGCTCTCTGCGGTGCCCTCAATGTTACTCCCAGACCTCGTTTCTCACCCGCCTCATCTCCAGGGGTCTGGAGGGCAATAAATGGCACAATCCATCCTTCCTTCCCCTACAGGCTTAGGCCCTATAATAGGAAAGGCAGTTCTACTTCGCATACAAGTCTTCCAGGGACAGGCTCTGAGCATAAATACAATGTACAGTATTGATGAATTAAAATCCTTAACATATAAAAACATTTTGCTTTACAAATCTAATTACCATTCTTGCCTATTGGTGTTTTAAGCAGATTTTTAAAGCGTCAGGCAGTTGGGAGGGTTTGTTTGGGTTTTGGGGCTTTGTGTTGTTTCTTTGTTTTTCATGAGATGCTAATTTGTGGTAATTGTGTTATGCAGTTGTAAGAGCCTGGCTCAGAGGAAGGGAATTATTGGTGTGTGTATTTTAGTAATAACGATTAGAGCGCCAGAAAAAAAAAAAAGGATAGGAGAAAGAACATATTACTAAAATGCTCACGTACTTAGGAAAAAAGCTACAGCTTGTTGCTTTAAGGAAATAAAAATCTGTTGAGTGTTTCTCAAACACCTATGTTCCAAACACCAGGACAGCATGCCATCAAGATACAAACTGTATACATTTCTACAGATGGAATTAATCTAAGACAATTAATAGGAATAAAAGAAGAAATGGGCAGTGATTTTTGTTGTAGTACTAGGTGTGTAGAAGCTGTTAACTCCTTTTGTGATCTGAGGTTCTTAAGAGAAAGACCCATCAGGAGAGGGGGGAAAAAAAAAAAAAAAGAAACACAGTTCTTTGTTATTGGCATTATAGCAATACCTTGATTTCTTAATTAGGAACACAGCGTGCTCTGCTCTGTTCAGGTCTGAACTAAAAGGCAGCTCCAACCCCACGTTGCTTAAGACATAACGTGGCAGATGGGTAAAGGAGCAAACAGGTGCATCAGGAGCAGGGAGAGAGTTTAGCCCAGGCAAAAGAGGACATGGCTCACCATCTGTCTGGCCACAATCATCAGCTGAGGGAGGTAGGCTGGCAGGGCAGCGGGTTGGCTTGGAAAAGGTTAAAGTAGTGGCTGCAGCAATCTTGCATAGGTATGACGTTGCTTGTCCGATCATCTCTAGATTTGTGGACTTGCGCTACAAATGTCTCTTCCCCTGGAACATCCTGTGCTGGCCACTATATGACAGGCTCCTAAATTAGATGGAACACTGATTTATTCTGGCATGGTAGTTTCTATCCCTAAGAGAAAGGACCCAGTAACCTCAGCAGACAAGTTTCTGGAGCTCCAGCTATTGATTTTGAATTCAGGGGGCTTCGGAGCTCATCTCTGCCAGTGCCGCCATCAGAGAGCTGCTCCCTGTAACACACTGCCAAAAGCACTCGCTGATGCCACATTTCTTTTAAAGCTGCTGACTTCTGCTGTCATCAGCTTGGGCCCCTTCCATTTCAAGGCGATCTCAGACAAGATGCAGTGACAGCAAATAATGGGAAAATATACACCTATGGAAAGGCCGATACATCACCAACATAGTGCATCCTTACCCATCCTGTCCCTAAACAATTTTCTCTAACATTGCTGGCAAACCGTTGCTGCCTGGAGATGGCAGTGGGTGACACGAGCTTTGCATTTATGGTCCCAAAGTGCCACAGGCTCCTTGTAGATGAGAGGCTCCATATATCAAATGTACCTTATGGTCATGCTCTGAGCTGCTCGGAAAGTTACTCGGACAAAAGCTGCTGTTGGAGCACAGTAGGGAGGTGGAGGCTTAGCAGAGATGACAGAATTATATGCACCGTCACAAGGCAAGAGAAATCTCGCGTGGCCATGCAAGATGCCCTGCGCTTGGACAATCAGCCACCGCTCCCAGCAAGACATAGGGACAAGTAAAGGTCACAGTGACTTCCAGCCCCCCTGGAATAAGAGAACATTTCTGAACAAAGACAGAATTTCTTCCCCAGGATTTTTCAGAGCCACACTTCTCTAAAGTAGTCAAGGAATTTGCTGCACTGCGTGCTTTGGATGGAAAAGAAAGCTTGCAGGCCTGTAGTGAATGCTGAGGCACAAGACCAGACCTAAATCTGGCTCAGATCTGGGAAAGATAAAGCAGCACACTGGTTTTATTTCTGTCACAGTGGTGTTATACGGATGGCAATCAGGACTGTTCTCCAAAGAGCTGGATGTACCACACTGGATGCATCATCAGAGCCCGGGCCCTAAGGAGGGTCCTGCTTTGCCAGAAAAAAAGTTGGAAGGAGAAAGGGAGATGAAGTGAGATACTTTGGGGTGGAAAAAATGAAGCCAGTGGTATGAAGGCAGGTGTTTCAGTGCGTTGGATCTCATTGCTTCTCACGTGTGGGCAGGAGCAGATAAAAACTGAATGAAGTATTTAAACGAGACACAACTTCAATTCTGCCAAACTATTTCACATATTAAAGATTAACGTCAAACTAAAGCAGAGAAAAGCGGCATAAACTCTCACTAGAGAGAAGCAGCAGTAACATCATGGGAAATGACCCAGCTCAACACAGGAGGTAAACAAGAAAGAAGCAGGAGGGATGAAAACTGAAGGTGGCACTCATCTCTGGATAGATTTGTTTCAGCAGTAGGTAAAAATCAATCTTCCCAAGGCTACAAAATAGCACCGTCCTCTGTATGTGGTTGGACTTGATCAGATCATCCTGGTAATAAATCAAACCAAGAATTTCTTCATGAGTTACATAGAAATA
This sequence comes from Charadrius vociferus, assembly GCF_000708025.1. Taxonomy (NCBI): domain Eukaryota; kingdom Metazoa; phylum Chordata; class Aves; order Charadriiformes; family Charadriidae; genus Charadrius; species Charadrius vociferus. The sequence goes on along the minus strand of NW_009648234.1, from coordinate 1,307,051 downwards.
AACCTTTAACAGCTTCTCTTTAATTAGGCAGCCTTCAGACCTGCAGCTGTGCACAAAATCCAGTGGCCCAAATCATCATCTGTTGTGAATTAAGAAAGTACCATTCGCTTTAATGAAGCTGTCTTGATTTATGCAAAAGCATGAATCTTGTTTGCTGAGCATTAGCCTATGCTCAAGCGATTTAGGAACACTGTGAAAGAGTCCCTGTGATTCCCAAGATGGAAAATTTTAGACACTTCTAATACGTGGACGTCTCACTATTAAAGTGAGTAGGAAATCAAGATGCAGATCTGTCTTGTTTGAAAACTTCAGCCCCTTTTGCCCAGCACTTTTTTTAACTCACAGTTTGAACGCTTACTTTGAGATCTCCAAATGACTTGGGTAACTTTCACCTTTACTTCATTTATCTAGTACCTATAGATCTTCCCATCAATATGTCACCCCTAGGTTTAAACATCATTGTATTTGCAAATGAGGCTGTTCAGGAAAAGTCAGTCATCGGTACTGAACACATATTGCTCTCTTCCAAGTCTCAGACCACAGGCAGAGGTATCCTCCAAGGTCCCTATTCTCAAGGCACAGTGGTTGTCTTCAACATATAAGCAGCTGCAGCCCAACAGCAACTATGCTGGGTTGATTATTTTTTTTTCTTTTTAAATACTCAAAAGTTTGCAATTTATCTTCAACTCAGCTGTGCTATAAGCTTCAGGCTGTCCAAATCTTAAAAGACAGAGGAATGAGTCTACTTCCAGCCTCAAGTTTAATAGACAACATTTAATCTTTCTTGCCTTTGGGTGGGTTTTCTTTCTTACCCAAGCAGAAGATAAACCCTTACTAAACCCCAAGGGATGATTTCTCAAAGCAGTGCTTTCCACTGCTTTCTGAATAGGCAAATAACTCCCATCACGTCAAAGCCTATGCACCTCAGAGAAGTTGTTCCGCTCCTGGTCCCAGACACAGGTTGCCTACATGGTCTGGCTCTGAGCTAAGCAGATTAACAGTGGTACTTTATTAAACGGCATTGGACACACAAGCAATGGGATGCTGGGCTCTTGTATGACACACTAGTAAAAAGAAAAAAAAAAAAGAATGCTGGCCAAAAGCCAGGATTTAAGGCTCTGATTTTAACAAAGCCAGCAGATAAGAAATGACCAGAAGCTTAGAAAGGGCTGAGCAGCTGCGCATTGCCTGGAGCCCTCCCTTGGGAGCCCTCTCATGCTAAGGAGTATAATTTACAACGAAGAAAGCATAGGAACTTGTTTGTGTTGAGTGCAATCTAGACAGAGTAGGTACAACCCCTACTCCAGGAGGATTACAGTACAAGCAAGTAAGAGAAGGGAGACAGAAGCATTGTTTCCTTTACTTCTCAGACAGGGAAGATACACTTAGAAACAGACTTGCCAAAGATCACCAAAGAAGGTTGAAGTAGCAACAAGGACCAGGTCCTGGACTCCTGTTCCTTCCACCTGCCTTTCTCTGCAGACCTTACCAGTAGAAAACCATGTTGGGTGGGACCCTAGGGGTCAATTAATCCTCTTCCAACAGAGAATGAAAGCTAAGTGAAACATTGGGACAGATCTTTGCCTAACCTGTCCTTAAAAACTTCTAGTCATGGCTATTCATAAACTCTACAGACAGTCTTTCACCTGCCTTCAGAGACCCAAAGCTTGAGATTAAACAGCTCCCCCTTTCCCTGCTCCACAGGTCACATTTTCTAGACTTGTATCATTCTCACTGCTTTCTCCTCAATTTTCTGATTAGTCCAAGACTTAAATTGGACATGAACAACTCCAGCATGTCGCGCCACAGTACAAAGTGTTGCATATAAGTAGAAAGATTGCTTCACAACACTTAGATGTGACAGTCCTCTCCATCCTTACCTGATAACATAGTGTACTTTGTTCAGTGCCCTTTCTGACCTTGGACTGTTAGTGGTCTCCAGTGTAGGAGTTCTTCACTGCAACACTTTAATTTTTCTCTGAGGATTTTAGGAAAGAAAACCTACTGTCTGGCACTTCCTTCTGCTTCCCTCCACTTCAGAAAGATGCCCTCTAACAAGGGTATTACTCATAGATGAGCTGACACTTTGAGTACAGTGTTAATGACTGAAGCTACAAATATAAATTTTTTTCCACTGGGCATTTAAGACCTTGGAACAAGCCACCAGCATGAAGAAGTCATATGTACCAGTAGAAACAAAACTCTGGGCTGGGTTCTTCTCTCTTCCCTCCCCCACGTCACTTAGACTCATTTTCCAATTGATCGAGTGAAATAGAGTTGCCTCATCCCAAGATAGGCATCTAAAAGAGTTCTGCTGAATCATGGTCTTGAAGGGTCCTCAGTAACTCAAGCTTTCCTTTATTCAATTAGGCTTCGCTCTCTCCCAACAGCCTTTGTTGCTTGGGGAAGGACCACAGCACAGCCTGACCCTCCAGTCAGCGCCAGGGCTCAACAACTCTCAGCCGCCTTCAAAAAACAAGTGTTACATCAGCAGAGCGAGCAGCACAGGTGCCAAGAAGACTGCGGAGAAACGGCAGCTGAGCATTTACGGACGGCCTCTCGTTCTCAAAATTCGTTTGAAATTTTTCCTACCCTCCCCTTGCAAAGTGGTTGGAACAGCGGTGAAGGGTACTGACAAGCCCAGCTCTGCGTTCGGTGCTCTCCTGGGGCAATCTGAGCAGCACTTTTAAACTTGCCTCAGTTCAGGAAACACGTGAAGCCAACAAACAAACTTTGCCTCTCAAAGTTACTGCCCAGGAGGAGGAGGGGGAGAGACTGTCCTGCAGGAGCAGGCACACAGTTCACCTACTTCCCTGTAGCTATAGGAATTGCTTTCCTTGGGCTGTAAAATCCTGATCTCTGTTCTGCTTCCCTCATTTCACTTCAGGACACCATTTTTATATGCATCTGTTCATTATCAGTGACTCAGGGCACTTTAAAAAAAAAAAAAAAGCAGTTAAAAGAGCCATGTGAAAGATCAACCTCACCTCAAGAGCACATTCTGCCCAAGGCATTTCATACTTAAACCCCCATCTCCAGTTAGCTGGGCTGCCTATCCCAGTAATTTATCCCAGCGTGAAGACTGCACGGTCAGTGTGTCTGTCTCTCCTTGTTATTTCCTTCATGCTCAGTTTGCCTGGCAGGCAATTCTCTTTTTATATCACAAGAATTACTTGTTAGCCTATAAAGCAGGAGCTTGTTAGCTGGCTTCCACTTTCTCATCTCTGCAGGAACTGGTAGTTAGCATGGGGGAAAAAAAAAAAAAAAAAAAAAAGATATTTTAAACACCGCTTGTCATCAGATTAAGTGCTCTTTCTTTCTGAGCAATACGGGAATGGCAGGGGATTACGGTAATGGCAAGGATACTGCCTGCTACATCAGCAGAGCAGTAAAGTTACTGCTGCTCCTTGCCAGTGTGGAGCTGAGCACTGCAACTGGGGAGGGACCCCCTGAGGGATGCTGGAGCCAAGCCCCCCACAAGCACTGGGACACAGGGAATTGGTCCCACTGTGAGCCGTCAACATACTAATGGAGAAATAAAGGGAGAAAAGCAATGGATTTTTGAGGCGCAGAGTCTCATCCCTGCATGGAGAGAGGAGCCTGCTGTGTCGTGCTGTGAATCTCCTTTCCAGATGCTCGGAGGAGCTGTGCTGCCTTCTAGAGAATAAAGAGGTGAGTGTGGACTGGGGCAGGCACCAGGGTCTGGGGTACAGTCTTCCCCAAACCGTCTCTCCCCACAGGTTGAGTATTATCTGGTTGGTTTTGAGCATGAATATCTGTCAGTCCTTTCTGCTGCATCTCCTTGACTTACTGGGAAGTTTTGCTTCATGCGCTTTAACGAACCAAGTTCGATCATTTCTTAATTTTAGAAAATTATTGTCCACTGTCAATCCTATAACGGCCACAGTTATAATGGTTAGAGAAGCTCAATGCCACAGTCACTTTCTATTGATGTGCTTAGTAAGAACTGTCCTTTTCTTTCTTGGAATTATTCTTCAATATTTCCAATTTCATTTCAGTGGACGGAAGGCAAATTCCCACAGTGCAATACCTGTTCATCCCCCCTCCTCCCTGCTTGTCAACTGGGAATTTCAGGCACTCAGAGTTTTAAATATCTTTGCCTGCAGGAAAACTCAGTTTTGAGATTCAGCTCCGTGACAATTGTTGCTGCTCAGTGTTTGTATAAAGTGCGATCCGAGGGACTCATCTGAGAGACCCGATATTAGGATGCTTACAGAGTCTTACCTTATCTCAGATTTAACAGGAGCAGTCTTAGTGGTGGCTTTTTACATGTCTAATCAGCATTTTGGATGGGAACACTGTATGCACACCTAGGTGCTGCGAAAGCCTTTCCAGCCCACACTTTGCAGCTTTCCCCTTGTGCCCCCCATGTCTCTGTTCCCAGGCTTATCCTCACTTTTCCATCTGATGTACCTTTTCTCCATATTTAGTCAGCTAAGGCTGAGCTTGGCTTCCAGATACTCTGAAACGTTGTCACTCAGTAGGAAACTTGTTCCTCACAACATCTTCTGCTTGGCAGGAATTGCTTTTTCCTATAGATTTCTGAAATGGGCAGTTTAGTTGAACTAACAAGCGTTTCAGCGGGTAAAGGAGTCGCTTAATAAAGAAATCAGACTAAATTCTGGACTTAAAAATCTGCTTCACAGTTTGTAGTCCTGAATTGTGTCCCACAGGTTTCTAACTCTCCTAGAACTGGTCCCTGCAGGTGAAATGATAATTAGGATTGATTGCTATCCCTAAAGGCAAACCAACTGCTGCTGAGAGCATGGTCAGAAAATCCAGGCAACAAAATCAACGTTGGTCTTAGCTGTCATTAAGCAATACTGAGCTGAAAAAGGTTGGTTCCGCTGGCTGGAGCCAGGGTGAGGAAGGCTCCCTAAAATAGCCTCCTGCTCTATTCTTATATGGGAACCATAGCAGTAAGTGAACATTGCTTTTGGAATCGTATTGTTTGTGTCTTTGTCTCCTTCAGGGGGGTGACAAACTGCAAAGAGCACAACAGCGTGCATCGTTGACACAGCAAACTTCACTTTCCCCTTCAGAGGAAGTCAGAAGCTGATGTAAATGAACTTTAATTCGCAGTCCAGGAGCTCAAGTGACAACTGCTCCACAGCACGGAGAAGCTTTGATTGACACTTCAGACCCTGAAGATGGGTAGTGGCACTTATCTCAAATGACATTGTTGAGCAGACACAGCAGCAGCCTCCACCTCGTCAGTGAGTTGTAAGGCAGAATCAGGACTAACACAAGGTAATCAAAAGCATCAGTGATTTCGTCTTGGGGGAGCCTAAATTTGAGACTCTTTGGAATATTTATGTTGCCTAAATATCGAGTCTTCCCAAAAAGGCAGAAATGATTTTAACCTGCAATTCGAATATTTCTCATCATGTAATCCTGGAAAGTAGGATAAATAGCCTCTGTTTTATGTAGCCTCACTTCTGCACCCCAAGAAAAATGCAAAAGGAGTCAAGTTTGGCTTGGAAATAGTGGCTATTACCTGTGCTGTAACAGTAAAAACTTGAGGAGAAAGGTAGATTTTCTAATATGTTTCTGGATCCTTCTAATCGTCCCTGGTGCTGCACTTCTAAGACGTTCTTAAAAACTCTTTTCCCCAGCCAAGCCAGGCAAATGTTGCCTGTAGGACCTTCTAAGAATTGATCTCATCACTCCTATCTGAAAAGGGAGCGAAGTACAACAGCCTCACATGAACATTATCAGCCACTCACCATGGCTTTCCTCCCTGGAAACTCCTCCGACTGCTCCAACTGCACCCACCCTGTGGGGCCTGTGAACATTTCAAAAGCCATTTTACTAGGTGTTATTCTAGGGGGGCTGATAGTTTTTGGGGTTTTGGGTAACATTCTGGTTATCCTCTCTGTAGCCTGCCACAGACATCTTCAGAGTGTTACCCACTACTATATAATTAACCTGGCTGTAGCTGACCTCCTCTTGACTTCCACTGTCCTGCCCTTCTCAGCTACTATGGAGATTTTGGGCTACTGGGCCTTTGGGAGGATCTTCTGCAACATCTGGGCAGCTGTCGATGTCCTTTGCTGCACTGCTTCCATTATGAGCCTCTGTATCATCTCGATAGACAGATACATCGGGGTGAGTTACCCACTGAGATACCCAAGTATAGTGACAGAGAAGAGAGGTCTCCTGGCGCTACTCTGCGTTTGGGCATTGTCGCTGGTGATATCAATTGGACCTCTTTTTGGCTGGAAGGAACCAGCGCCAGAAGATGAGACCATCTGTCAAATCACCGAGGAGCCTGGCTACGTGCTGTTCTCTGCTCTAGGCTCCTTCTACCTCCCCCTGACTATTATCTTGGTGATGTATTGCCGAGTGTATGTAGTGGCCAAGAGGGAAAACAAAGGTCTGACTTCTGGTCTGAAGACAGAGAGATCTCGTTCCGAAGAAGTCACCCTACGGATCCACCGTAAAAATGCTCCTGAAGCGAGCGGCTCAGCATCCAACCCCAAGAGCAAGCATCATTTCTCAGTACGTCTCCTCAAGTTCTCCAGGGAAAAGAAAGCTGCCAAGACCCTGGGAATAGTCGTGGGATGCTTCGTTCTGTGCTGGCTTCCATTTTTTGTCGTAATGCCTCTTGGTAAGTAAAGCAAAACCCTCTACCTTTTACAGCACCTTCCCTGGAGGGAGGGCTCTGTTTGGGCCTGTGTACAATAATGGTGATCAGAAAATCTCTGAGGGAATAATTTTCTATTGGAAATCTGTCAAAAATCAAAACATTCGCCATCACAAAGCAGTAAACGTAAAAGATAAGAGTCTCAAATGAAACAAACCATCTCTGGTTCAGAGAGAAGCATGAAATACTGAAAATAATGGAAAGGATTTAGTACTCTTTTTCCATACAGAAA